>NC_143582.1:41316211-41633711 GCF_048544385.1 Mastigoproctus giganteus | reverse complement strand
ACATACATAGACAAAATTTTAGACTAGTTTTTCTTATATATTTCATACTTTGGAACGGAACCCCCTTATTACTATGGGAGTCATAACTCAGTATTCTCGGCATTTCTCAGGAATGTAATCCCCTCGAATAGCGGGGGTATACTGTATATATTCAATAATGTAAACTTCATAGATTGAAGTTAACTAAAGTTTCTTTACTCCATTGAAAAATTACCTGGAGATTAACATTTAATGAATTTGTGGTGGATATTTGAGAAGTTGAAGCTCTTTTTGTTGGGCCAGGTGAAATTGCAAGGTGAAATGTAGTGTGCATTAAGAAAACTATGGATAGGATTTCCAGACATCCTGGTGTATAGTGTTATTACTGCATTAAGGTGTATAATTGTATATAAGTTTATTGTAGTATTTTTAATTATATTGAATTTGAATGGAAATCATGCCTCAGACCAGAGGCAAAGCAAAAGGCTCAAGATAGCGGAAGTACTGTGGCTTGTGGGAGAACTGAAGGGGGAAGCTGTCCTCTGAATTACAGTCTTATGAAATATACTGCTTGTGTGATTTTTTCAGAGGTATCAGGAACAGGATACGATTATATATCCAAGGGGGATGTCTTTGTTTGTGCTCGATGTAAAGAGTGTGAGGATATTAGGTGCCAAATCAGTATTGTTATGGGCCTTTATGAGAGCTTGAAGAACAGGTGATGCCCTCGAAAGATTTAAATTGGGCCCATCAAGTTCTCAGATACCTACATCGGTGCCAGAGCTTGCACTTGATTTTCAAACAACATTGAAAAGATAATGCACTGGTCTCACAGGAGCTAGTTGTTGTTGTTGACTCTATTGTGAGGGAAGCTGGAAATATATTGGGCAAAACAAGATAGATGGAATAAGACCAGGGTATGTCTGCTAGGAGAAAAGGTTGATGATATTGTAGCACAAATATCATCTTTCAAGGGCACAAAAGGTGATATTGTTGTACATGTTGGCACTAAAGACATTAAGAGTAGGAGATCTGCGGACTTACTTAACAAATACAGGTTGATGTAGGAAAAAAAGTTGAGTTAGGGTTAAATTTCAAAGTGTCTGCAATTCTATCCAGACACGATAAGGAGTATACGATGAGAACTGTGTCAATCAATTTGGCTGTGGAAAGATTGTGCAAGGCTCGTGGAGTAGAATTTTTCTTGACCTGTGCTTTCTCTTTACCTGTAATTTCTCTTAATCTGTGCTTGTTAACAGGAGAGAATGCTTCTAGAGGGATGGGATGCACTTAAAAAGAGGGGTGCAAGAATATTTGCTAATGCTATCGAAGCAGAAGTGAAAGCGATTCTTGCACTGCTTCTATTGGGACAAGCAGCAGTCTGGAAAGCAGTGTGCCTGGGATTTCAAGGACTGCTGAGAGAAATGCTGGTCAATATATCGAATGCAGGTATTGTTGGGATATCAGAGATGTGGTGGTCATAATAGATATAAGGGAAGCAGAATTTGAATATGGGAAGTACAATGTGTGCAGAAAGGACAGGCAAGATAAGAGGGGGGTTATGCTATTAGTTAAGAAACATAAAATCTAAGGCAGGGCATACAGTTGATATGGGTAGCCAGTGCGAAGTTGAGGCAGTTTGGTGTGACATAAGAACTGGGATAACAAAAATGAGAGTAGGAGTGTGTTAAGGGCCTAATGACCCTGAGGAGTACAGCATAACTGTACAGAGAAATAGAGTAGGCCAGTAAATAAAATTATTTTATAATGGGAGTTTTTAAATTTCCATATATTGATTGGAACTTGTGGGTTGATCACTTGCACACTAGCAAGACTTTTGTGGATTTATTGGATGACTGTTTTCTACAGCAGCATGTTAGAAAGGCAACCAGAGAGAGAGTAATACTCTTGATATGATTATCAGGTAATTATTCATGCATTAAGGATGTGCAGATAAAGAACCACATAGGTGGCAGTAATCAAGTGTATTGATGTGGGATTTACTTTGATGTAAGCATTCAAGGAATTAATCATGGAAGCTACTAAGCTTTTCATACCAACTAAGAAATACTATGGAAGTACTAAGAAATACAGATGAACTAATGAAATCGTGGCAGTGAAGAAAAATGCATGGGATGCATATAAATTATCAGGGGACGCAGAAGCAGGCAGATATAAGTTAGTCTGCAATCAAGTCACAAAGGACATTAGGCAAGCAAAGGCAGATTATGAGAAATCTTTTGCAAAGGATGCAAAGAAAAACAGCAAAGGTGCTTTATTTATGCAAACTCTAGAAGGAATGGAATGAATCAGATTGGTCCACTTGATATTGATGGTTCAACTGTTGGTGTTCCTGCTCAGGTTGCTGACAAGCTGAATGAGTACTTTGCATCTACATTCACATGTGAGGAATCCTTCAGGGAAGTGGTGGGCAGAAGTTTATCAAACTCTAACAGGGAGCTAAAAGTGGAAGAGAAATTGTTGAAGTTAAACATAAGAAAGGTACCTGAGATGGATGGGATCTATCCAATTATATTAAGGTAAGCAGCAAAGGAAGTAAGCAAACCCTTAGCCATAATTATCCATCCTTGGATTCAGGCGAGATCCCTACAGACATTTGTGGTAATGTATCCCCAATTCATAAAGAAGAAGAAAAGGTGAAACAAATAATTACAGACCTGTTAGTTTAACTTCTGTTCCAGGGAAAATAATGGAGTCACTGTTAAAGAAGTAATACAAAAGGTAGCAGTAACTCCAAAGTAACGTCCCAACTGTGTGGTACTCCACTAAGGGTAGTGGAAAATGAAAAAGACCTGGAGGTAGCCGACCGGGCTAGCCGAGTGGGTAAAGTACCTGCCCGGCAACCCAAAGGTCGCGGGTTCGATTCCCGCCTCGGGCTTGGATCAAAGTACTGCAAAAACCTTGGGAGGTGCAATATGGCCACAGAAGCCGATGCGCCAACAACTACCAAATCAAATCAAACCTGGAGGTAATTTTGCAGTCAGATATGAAGTTCTGACCAATGCAGACAGGCTACCAGGACAGCTCATGGGGTTTTGTCAGTGATGTATAGGACGTTTGCTAGCAGGGATAAGGAGGTGAATATCCCATTGTATAAGACAGTGGTCAGGCCACATCTTGAGTACTGCATACAGGTCTAGAGGCCTCATTTTTGGAAGGATGTAGAACTGCTGAAACGTGTACAGAGAAGGGCAATGAGATTGGTCAGGAGAACAACACTGTGCTCATACCAAGAACGGCTTCAGTTCTGCAAACTGGGTCATCTGGAGACTAGGCACCTGTGAGGTGATCTGACTGAGGTGTTTAAGGCTTTGATTAGCTTGAGCAAACTCGATGCTGATGGAATTCTTCCTCTTTCTCAGACTACACACAAGGGAGTCATGAATTAAAGTTGAGGAAGGGTGATTGCAGAATAGATGTATGGAAGTTTGCCTTTAACCATTGAGTGGTTGATTTCTGAACAAACTTCCATCTATTGTTTTGGGAGTTGACAGCTTAAATAAATTCAAGGAAGAAGTACACAAACTATTGGAGGGAATGGATAGGTGAAATGGAATTTTTTTTAGGTGATGCTGTATAAGCATGTTTTCTTGCATCACATGCCACTACTAAGGTTAATGCTAAAGTTTTAGGTCAAATTTTTTTTTTTTAAATGTTCAGCATAATTAATATTTTTTTGATTTTTTGAAAAAAAATCAAAACAAAAATATTGATTTACATGATAAAAGACAATAATATAGTCAACATAAATTTAATTTATGTAATAATAAAAAAAGCAGCATTATTTAAATTTTGAATTTTTTGTTCAAAAATTAAAAGTTAAATACGATAAATATAGGATGATTTAGAAAAAATGAAATGTTAGTAAAGTCGAAGCAGAATTCAAAAAATCCAAAATATTTTACAGAATTTAAAATAAAATTGGCATCTGTTAGGAGCTGCAACGCTCTTTTTCCACCTCTGGTTTTTGCCAACGCTGCTGGGTTAAGATTGCCATAGGCATTCCATGAAAAGTCATGGTACTCTATTGCACTCAGGATCTTGGACATACATTCACATGTTTCTTTCAAACCAACTGCATTAAATAGAGGAACTGATGGGAATGCATTTCCATCATTTAGCAAAATTTCTTTTAAATTTAATTTTGGGTATCAGTAAATATATGCCATTCATTAATATTTGTGTTCAGTGCCCAATTTTTTCAGAAGACTATTAATATCTTTATAGAAACACATACTGTCTTCCATATTGAAATATTTTGAAAACACTTTTTGATATTTTTGATATATTGTAACCTGATTCATTTCCTCTTGTGTCCAGTGGACCCAGTTCAAAGTTCAACTAATAAATTTTATAATTTTTACTCTATTGACACAGTTGAAACTTGCTATAGCTGAAGCCAGTTCTTGTTTTAAGTAACTTCTGTTGTTGTAAGCAAGTACCAAGAAGATATGCTTGCTCTTTAGATACGTTTCATGAACTAAGTCATTCATAATTTAAGAAGAGTGGCACATCATAATTTTCTGGTTCATAGTCCAAGTTCAGTGGAATGGGCAATCCAGCCAAGTCTGCAATAAAAGAATCCTGTATTCTTCACTGCTACTTCTATCCCATGATTTTGGGAGGAAGTTGTGTCAGCACATCTTCATCGTGTGGAATAAGTTTTATTGTAAATAATATGTTAAGATATTTTATGCTGTGTTTGCTTTTTCTAGACATCCCTGATGTTTTTGTCATGCAAAAATATTGACATAGTGACCTAAGCAATTACATCACTACAATTTTTGCTGTTATCTTGTATAGGACATGGTTTTTCCGCATTATAGCCCAAGTTGCTGATTAGCATTAGTAGAGGCATATGATGCAAGAAAGCAAGCTTATGCAACATCGGCCAAAAATAAAAAAAAAAAAAAAAAACGCTCCCATTTTACCCCTCCATTCGTTCCAAATACCTGTCCAGCACACCCTTAAATTTATTTAGGCTATCAACTTCCACAACAAAGGATGGAAGTCTCTTCTACCAACCAACTACTCGCTAGCTAAAGGCAAACTTCCCTACATCTGTCTTTCCTCAATTTGAATTTATGCCCTATCGGTGATTATTCTGAGCAAGAGGAAGAATCCCATCAGCATTGAGCATGCTCAAACCATTCAAGGCTTTATACACCTCAATCAGATCACCTCGCCAGGTGCCTAGTCTCCAGACACTGTAATTTGCAAAATTTAAGCCTTTCTTTATTCCATTCATTAATCTTGTTGCCCTTCTCTGTACTCGTTCCAACAGTTCTACATCCTTCTTAAAATGAGGCCTCCATACCTGTATACAGTACTCAAGGTGTGTGGCCTGACCATTGCCTTATACAAGGGGATAATCACCTCCTTATCCCTGCTAGAAAAATTCCTGTATATCATTGACAAGACATTATGAGCTACCCTTGCAGACTATCTGCACTGCTCAGAAAACTTCATATCCTGTCCTGTCTATCCTCCTGTACACATTGTACTCCACAAATTCCAGTTCTGCATTCCTTATATTTGTGTGACACCACGTCTCTGATATCCCAACAATATCTGCCTTTTTGATGTTTTGAGCAATACCTCAATTCATCATTGCACCATTAAAACCCGAACAACCAATCATGCAAAAATAGCAGTCATCAGTGTGATTCTCAGTTTATGTTACACCATATCAGCAAAAGGCATACTTTTAATTTTCCCAGTTACGCACATCTCAGATTTGTGGTGTAGGTAATACAGCACATGTGTAGAGCCAAAGTTTTTTGTTCTAATCACCAACCTTGCAACCAGTGAGAGTATAAAGAATGTGCATGTTCAGTAATACCGCAGATTTTCTTCTGAAGTTTTGTCTCTCTCTCTCTCTCTCTCTCTCTCTCTCTCTCTCTCTCTCTCACACACACACACACACACACACACACACACACACACACACACACACACACACACACACACACACACACACCAGAGCAGAAGTTGTCAGGGCACTTCTGACACTTTGCATCTGCATAAACATTTTAACAATGCAATGCAAATCAAGATACAGAAGAAACAAACAAAATGCAATAGATACACAGATTTACGCTGCAGCTATCTTTCTGTTACGGAAAGAGTG
This sequence comes from Mastigoproctus giganteus, assembly GCF_048544385.1. Lineage (NCBI taxonomy): Eukaryota > Metazoa > Arthropoda > Arachnida > Uropygi > Thelyphonidae > Mastigoproctus > Mastigoproctus giganteus. The sequence goes on along the minus strand of NC_143582.1, from coordinate 41,627,581 downwards.
AGGTGGGGCAGACAAAGTTGAACATGTTATCTATCCCCAACATTATTGCCATCTATGAACATACTGAAAATATTACTTGCACGTAATACAAGAAATCATTGTCATATCAGTTTCCCTAATTTGTAGTAAGGTATATATATGTATTACAGGTAAACACAGAAACCCGTATATGTAGAAATTTTGAAGGCATATGAAATTTTAAGAATTATTTTCGAAATCTATGCAAAAAAATTGACTGTGAACAGCTGATATGTTAGTGAAGGTAAAAATCTTATTAACCAGTGTCTAATTTATTTAAAATGATTAAAATAAAAAATGAATGTAGTGATTTGGTTTCAGGGCCTGTTGCTGTATGCTACATTATTATCTTGAACAGCCTTATTACATTTGTTGGAAAGCCAAGATTTAGATAAAGGACAAGATTTTATGGTGGAATGAGGAATAAAGGATTTCATCCCTATAAGAATAATTTCACTGATGCAACTGCGCAAATGTTAGGCAGATAGACTTTATACAGATGGATGGACTGATTTAAATCTTCCAATTAGGTTCGAAAAATTTAAAATGGTAATCCAACCAGAAAAGAAGAATAAAAATCATGTAGATTTCATGTCATTCTCTTAATGCCAATGTATATGTGACTGAGAATGTCAGCGAGACATTCTCAGTCACATATTCATTGGCTTGGTAATGGTCTCTTCACCACTGATATTTAGGATGTCAGTGGAGAAGAGACCATTACCAATTAGCAATCTGAGGTAACTAGAATAACATTTAATTTTAGTTCTATGAAGGGTTGTTGGTGAAGAAAACATCAAGATTTTTGAATGTGTGGTTAGGATTGTCTGGTATTCTGGTCAGTAAAACAAGTTGTATAAGGTCATTAATAATTGCAAAAGTCTCAAAATCTTGAAAAATTGGAGTTGTGAGCATTAAAATCACCAAGGAAAATTACTTTACTGTCAGCAAATTTAAATTGGAGGAAGTCAAGTTTCAATGAAAGCAAATCAAAGAGTTCTGAACTACAGTAATACCCCGACTTACGCGAACTTGGAGTTACGCGGTTCTTGATTTTTTCGTTTGGCAACACTACCGCCCACTATCTTCAAGGTCTTTTTTTCATATGCTATCGATATACGGTGCGACGGCGGAGAGTGAGAGCGAAAAATGAACAAAATTCAACTTTGCTGCCGCATGAGCTGCACACATATACAAGAATTTGCATTCCAACTGTCATCTTTATATGTGTGCGTTCGAATTCGTGCTCAACTTTTGTCGGAAATTACATCGTTTTCACGAATAAAAAACTTTCCAGGCTTTAAGGTTTCCAAAGACCGATTGACAGTGATGGTTAGCAGGAATGCAGCTGGTGATTGCAAGTTAAAACCTCTCTTAATTTATCGCTCCGAAAACCCAAGAGTTTTAAAAAATATATCTAAAATTAGCTTACCAGTGATTTGGAAGTCAAATCATAAAGCTTGGGTGACAGCTTCCGTTTTTGAGGACTGGTTTGGTCACCACTTCATACCCGAAGTCGAACGTTATTGCCGAGTCTAAACAGATTCCATTTAAAGTGATGCTTCTTGTTGACAATGCACCCAGTCACCCTCCTGCCACCCTAATTAATTTTGACTGTGTGAAAGTTGTGTTTTTGCCTCCAAACACAACTAGCTTGCTTCAGTCAGTGGACCAGGGAGTCATCAAAACATTCAAGACCTACTACACGAGGCGTTCGTTTGCATGTGTGAATGAAGCTATGAGACAAAATAGTGAGATATCTGTTAAAGACTTTTGGAAACAATTCAATGTTTTAGATGCCGTAAGAATCATTGAAGAATCTTGGGATGAAATTCACAAAAAAACATTGAATGGTGTCTGGAAGAAACTTTGTCCATTTTTTTTCAAAAACGAGACGAAAACAACGTCAGAAACTGATCATGTCACTCATGTGATAGAAGAAGTTGTTAATCTTGCCAGGCAATTAGATTTGGAAGTCAATGGTGATGATGTCAAACGAGCTGTTGGATTCACATAATGAGAAGCTGACAATGAATGAGCTCATAGAGATGCGTGAGCAAAACGTCACTAAATTATCCGACACTTCAGACCCAGTTCCATCAGAAAAGCACATGACAATTGCAAGCTTGACAGAAGGTCTCAGCTCAATTGAAAAGGGCTTAAAAATTTTAGAAAACATAGACTCCAATGAAGAACACGTTATAGCTACAAAGCAAGGAATAAAAAAATTATTAACTTGCTACGAAGAAATTCTGCGTGAAAAAAAGAAGGCGCTGTGTCATCAGACGAATTTGTTAGATTTTATGAAGCTATCGACATTGAAATAACTTTTTTACGTAACTCATTTATTTTTTAATACATAATTTGTATTAATATGTATAAATAACTGCAATTTTATTAAATATTTTTCTTTAAAACTAGTGTTTTTGTTAGTCCTTGGTCCCAATTAAACAAAATTTATATGCAAAGTTTTACCCAGACTTAAGCGAATTTGACTTAAGCGATTTTCGTCGGACCCACCTATTGCATAACTTCGGGGTATTACTGTAGTTATAGAATTGGAAGAGGTGACAGATGAATTTGAGAGAATGTTTAACAAATATTTTAAGCCTGACAAGTAATATCACTGCAAACATACATATAAGTAGTACCTTTGAAGGCTAAATGAATCATAGAACTGACAATAAGGGCAACTGAGATGAGTATTTGTTTGAGGTAACAGATAATTGAAATTCTGGCACGAAAAGTTGTGTGTTGCTTGATTGATGTAGTTGGTAATGGTCATTGAGATTGGAATTGACACCATGTATATTTGTGAAATAAATGACGTTTTTTGGGAAGCTCTAGATCTCTTTGTTAATAAGTTTGTTCTGTTACCTTGACTATTCATGATGCATTTTGCAAGATAAGATAAAATTTGAGGGGAAGGAAACACATGAATTAATGAAATCTTTGGATATGGCAAACATATATCAAGAAGAGACTGGACTCAATGTATTGAAATAATGTGGTTTTGACAGAACCTCCCACACATGACATTAATCAGACTACCTCCAATCACTAGTTAGTGTAGAAGAGACAGCAAGATTATCCACTAGCTGATAAAGATGACTGTTAGAGAGTTACCTATAGATTAGATCCAGTGGACTATCTAGTATTCATCTTGCAAAAACTATTTTAAAGTTGTGCCCTTGAAATGTTAGATTTTACTATAGAGTCCACCATAACCTCAAAAGACATGTCTCTTACAGCATATCTTTTGAGGGAAGGGGAGGGGTCTTTTTTTTTTTTTTTTTTTTATGTAAACCCCAAACACGAGAGGTATCAGAACCTATAAGGGCAACTGAGATGAGTATTTGTTTGAGGTAACAGATAATTGAGATTCTGTCAGGAAAAGTTGTGTGTTGTTTGATAGATGTAGTTGGTAATGGTCATTGAGATTGGAATTGACACCATGTATATTTGCGAAATAAATGCCATTTTTTGGGAGGCTCTAGATCTCTTTGTTAATAAGTTTGTTCTGTTACCATGACTATTCATGATGCATTTTAGCAAGACAGGTATTTTGAACGAATGGAGGGGTGAAGTGGAAGGGGTGTTTTTTTTTTTTTTTTTTTTGGCTAATGCTGCATAAGCTTGCTTTCTTGCATCATATGCCTCTGCTAATGCCACTGCTATAGTACTTGGTACCTTTCTTGGGTTGGAGGTTGAGAAGATGAAAGAAGATATATGATGACATTAGACTTGAACTTCTGTAGACTGAAATTTTCAGGACAAATGTACGAAGGAATGTTATTCCAGAAAACAGTAGTTGAATGAATAAACGAGGAAGATGAAAAGTTGGTTCTGTGAGTTTGAAGTTGGACAGTAAGTTTGGCTGGTGGCGGCAGGTGTTCGGACTGTTTTGAAAGAGAGAGAGTAGGAATAATAGAAGCCAATTCAGAAGAACAGTGCCCATGGAAGTATCTGTAGAAAAGGCATGCAGCAGAAACAGTACATCTATGAGACAGCGAGTGCAGACACTCTGTTAGAGAGGAGTCATTAATTAACCTAACTGCCCTCTTCTGAATGGAATCTAGAAGCCTGAGAGTGGTTTTGGGGACAAAATCTACCATGGAATATTGTTTCCAGATGTGGGAACAATATTCCATGGTAGGGCGGATTTGCGATTTGTACAGAGTGAACAGCTGTTTGAAAGAAAAGTAATGCCAAGAGCGAAAGAGAAAACCAAGTTTTTAGATGCAGAGGAAGCAATATTTCTAATGTGCTTGTGCCAAGAGAGATTAGAAGTCAGGGTAATCCCCAAAAAGATATATCATTTTGCCTAGAAATTGGAGTGTCACCAAAGGAAAGCATAGAAGCAGAAGAATCCTTTTTGCATTTTTTAAGACAAGACTGAGTTTTAGAAAGATTGAAATCAACTAAGTTGTCTTTGCCACACAGGAGAATTACCTGGAGATCGGCATTTAAGGAATTGGTAGCAGATATTCGAGAAGTTGAAACTGATTGAGCAGGTCAGGATTTCTCAAAATGGAAAGTGGAATGCAATGTGCTATCATCGGCAAAACTATGGATAGGATTTCCAGTCAATGGAAGAAGATCATTAATATACAAGCGGAAAAGAGTGGGGGAAAGAACTGAATCTTGGGGGACACCAGCATTAGTGGAGAAGTTTAGAAGACAGAGAGCCATCTACCATAAGGGCAAACTTTTCCATTGAATTTGTCCATAAATGGGTAACATAAGCCAGAATATCACTAGTGGCTCGACATTGATGGAATCCATACTGGTGATCGTTGATCAGACGGAAGGTTTCTATGCAGTTTAAGAGTTGGCGGTTAATTGATTTCTCCATTACTTTAGAAAGAGTAGAAGTAATTGCAATGGGATGATAATTGGATGGGAAGGATTTGTCACCCTTTTTAGGAACTGGCTGGATATGAGAAAATTTCCAATCAGAAGGAAAAACACCTTTGGAATAAGAAAGTGAAAAAAGGTGGCAAAGAACAGGAGTAAGTTCAGGAGCACAGCTTTTGAGAACAAGTGGAGAAATACAATCAGGACCTGGAGCTTTCTTAGCATCAAGATTCGTCAAAATCCTTCTGATATCCTTTTGATGGAAGACCATAGGAGGCATTGAATGGTGGGAGGTGTTTTACCAAGATCATTAATACATGAGTTGAAAGAAAAAATGGGATGCTAACAGGTCAGCTTTATCCTTGGCTGAAGTGACAACAGAACCATCTGGTTTTGATATAGGTGGGAGCAAAGAGGGAAAAAGTTTTGGCCAATAGCATTGGCAAAAGACCAGTATGCTCAGCTACCATAAGGGCAAGAAGCAAGTTTTCTACACTTCGGGGGTGCCTCTGTAGCCAGGTGGGAAGGAGCAGCAGTGCGTAGCACACGCTTCTTGATTAGACCGGGGTTCGAGCCCGTCACTACCAAATACGGAGGGTGCGGAAAGGTCAGGGAATGACCACCGCATATCCCGGAGCAATATGGCCTTAGTTGCTAATGCTCCTAAAAACCAAATAACAACAACTACACTTCGCCTGTTCAAAATCTAGTTTGGGCTGATTAATAACTGCTCTACAATTGTTGCGAGCTTTGGTGTAGACAGAAAATGAAACTGAAGAATTGGAAACAAGCCAATTATGATATGCAACGTTCTTCTCTTGAACAGCCTTAGCACATTTATTGGAAAACCAAGGTTTAGATAAAGGACAAGATTTTAAAGTGGAGTGTGGAATAAAAGATTCCACTCCTAGAAGAATAATTTCACTGAAACAATCTTAGGAAACGTTGACATCAGAAGTTTTGAAACAGTAATCCAACCAAGGAAAAGAAGAAAAGAAATCTCACAGGTCATCCCATTTTTCATTCTTGTAATGTCAAACAACATGAGGTTTGGAATAGCCATGAGATAAAGGCTCCATTTGAGTTGAGACAATCGCCAAGTTGTGATCTGAGGTACCTAAGGGCCCACTCAATTTGAATGTGTACTTAGAACGTTTGTTTGTGAGAAAAAGATCAAGCGTGTAGGTTGTATGGTTAGGATTGTCCAGAATTTTTGTACGTAAATAAACAATCTGTGCAACGTCATTAACAATTGTAAAAGCCTTAGTATCTCGACCAGCTAGGTCAGTGTGACTAGAAAACGGAAGCCGGCTGGAGTTGTGAACATTAAAATCACCAAGGAAAATTACCTCACTGTTAGGAAAGTTGGACTGGAGAAATTCTAGTTGTAAAGAGATGAAGTGAAAGTGTGAAAGCGCTCCAAGTGATTAGTGGAGTTGGGAGAACTGTAGAGGCAACAGATGAATTTGACACAATGAGGTAGAGAGATTTTAAGCCAGAGAAGATCGAAGAGAGGAGATTCCAAATTACCAAGTCGCTGACAAGGAATATCGGAACGGATATATGCACAAGCACTTTGAGGCGAAAGGAATCATACAGCGAATAATTTGGGCAACTGAGATGAGCAGTAGTTGATTCAACCGATAACTGAGATTCTGTTAGAAAAAGTACATGAGGTTTGGCAGACTGCAAGTGGAAATGGACATCGGTGAGATTAGAATTGAGACCACATATATTTGTGAATTGAACTAGGAATTGTCTGGGAGGTTTAGATCTTTTCGCAGATAAGCTTACTTTATTAGTTTGACAATTCATGGTGTATTCAATAGTGAGAAAAAGTGGGGGGGGGAAGACATGCGTATGAAGTAATGAAATTTTTTTGATATGGCATACACATGGTGAGAATATATCCAGATCCTTGGCATAACATGGCCTTGACAATGCCCCCCCCCCGCAGGCACATTACTCGGACTCTCTCCAGTCACTATCTGGCAAAGTAGAGGTATAGACTAGCTGATCCAGAAGCCTACTAAAGAGTTACCAATAGATTCGGTCTGGTGTAGTAGTACTAGTGGCATGTGATGCAAGAAAGCAAGTGTATGAGCTTATGCAGCATCAGCCAAAAAAAAAAAAAAAAAAAAAATCACACCATTTCCTCCAAATGCCTGTCCAGTTCCTCCTTAAATTGATTTAACCTATCAACTTCCACAACGACAAATGGAAGTTTGTTCCAGCAATTAACCAACCGCTGGCTAAAGGCAAATTTCCGCACATCTATTCTACATCTGTCTTTTCTTAATTTGAATTTATGCCCCATTAGGTTCGTAATCTGAACAAGTGGAAGGATCCCATCAGAATTCAGCATGCTCAACCCATTCAAGTCCTTATACACCTCAATCAGATCATTGGCAGGTGCCTAGTCTCCAGCCACTGCAATTTGCAGCACTTAAGCCTCTCTTGGTAAGAGGATCCCTTCATTCCCCTCACCAATCTTGTTGACCTTCTCTGTGCGTGCTCAAGCAAATCTACATCCTTCCTAAAATGAAGACTCCAGACCTGTATGCAGTACTCAAGGCATGGCCTGGCCATTGCCTTATACAGAGGGACAATCACCTCCTTTTCCCTGCTAGCAAAATTCCTATATATCATTGACAAAACCCCATGACCTGCCATGGCAGCCTGTCTGCATTGCTCAGAAAACTTCATATCTGACTGCACAATTACTCCAAGGTCTTTTTCATTTTCTACCACCTTAGGTGTAGTACCACACAGTTGGTACATTTCTCTGGGGTTACTTCTACCCATATTCAGTACTTTCCATTTGTCACGGTTAAACTTCAGTTGCCACTTCTTAGCCCAACTGCCGAAATTATCTAGATCCTGTTGCAGTAGCACATTGCCATTACTGTCATCAACAAGCCTGCCAACCTTTGTATCATCTGCAAACTTCGACACTAAGCCACTTCATCAATATCATTTATAAATATACAAAACAACAGAGGACAACACCGAACCCTGTGGGACTCCACTAATAACATTAGTCCACGAAGAGCAGCACCCATTGATTACCACCCTCTGTCTTCTCCCACTCAACCATCCTTTCATCCATTGTAGCAACTTACCCTTAATACCATTCTGCTCCAATCTGTACAATAGTCTTCCATTCGCAACAGTGTCAGATTTCCTGAAATCCAAATATATGATATCAAAATTATTTTTTGCATCCAGTTCCTTTGTAACCATATCATAATATCCTATCAAATTTGTCAGACAAGACTTTCCCTTAACAAACTCATGCTGTGTCTGAATTATTGCTGCAGTCTGGTCTAGATGATCCTGCAATCCATCTTTAACCAGTGACTCTATTATTTTACTTGGAACAGAATTAAACTAACTGGTCTGTAATTACTTGTGTCACCCTTCGATCCCTCTTTGTGAATTGGGGATACATTTGCACATCTCCAGTCCATGGGAACCTCCCCTGAGTCCAAGGACGCTCTCATAATTATGGCTAAGGGTTTGCTTAGTTGCTTTGCCACCTCCTTTAATATAACTGGATAGATCCCATCCACCCCAGGTGCTTTTCTTATGTTTAATTTCAACAATTTCTCCTCCACTTTGCTTTCAGTTATTCCAAAATCATTAAGTATCCTGCTACAATTTGATAACCTTCTGGCATTTTCAAACCTTAATAATTCCTGATGTGTGAATGTAGATGCAAAATACTCATTCAGTTTGTTTGCTATCTGAGCAGGATCATCAACGGTCGAACCATCGATGTCAAGTGGACCAATCAGATTCATCCCCTTCCTTTTAGAGTTTATATAAGTAAAGAAATCCTTGCTGTTTTTCTTATCATCTTTTGCCTAAGATTTCTCTTAATCTGCTTTCGCCTCCCTAATCTCATTTGTCACCTGATTACAGACTAGCTTATATCTGCCGTAGGCTTCTGAGTCGCTTGATAATTTATATGCATCCTATGCATTTTTCTTCTCTTTCACGAGTCTCATTAGTTCATTTGATAACCATTTAGGCCTAAATCTTGAACAATATTTCTTAATAGGTATGAAACTGTTAGTAGCATCCATGATTAATTCCTTGAATGCTTCTCACTTAGAATTTGCTGTTGGTAACATCGTCAGTTGATCCCACTATACAGAATTTAAAAACTGTCTGATACCACTGTACTCACCTTTACGGAAGCATAAACCCTTTCCTTTACTCCTGATGGTAATTATATCTTTAAATAAATCCCACGTCACTACACTGTGATCACTTCCACCTAGTGGTTCCTGTATCTCCAAATTCCTAATACACGAATGATCACTGCTGATAACCCGATCAAGAGTTTTACCATCTCTGGTTGCCTCTCGAACAAGCTGCTGCAGAAAACCATCATCCAATAAATCCACAAAAGTCTTACTAGTGTGAGTGACCAACCCACGAGTTCCAGTCAATATCTGGGAAGTTAAAATCCCCCATTAGAAGACATTCTGATTTACTAGCCCACTCTATTTCTCTGTACAATTGTTCATTGTACAAGTCATTAGGCTTATAACACACTCCTACTCTTATTTTTGCTTTCGCAGTGCTTTTGTCACACCAAACTGACTCAATAGTGCACTGTTCATCTATATCAACTGGATGCACTTCTTTTGATTTTATGTTTTTCTTAATTAACAGCATAACTCCTCCTCCCTTCCTATCCTGTCTATCTTTTCCGTACACATTGTACTCCCCAAAATTCCGGTTCTGCATTCTTTATATCTGTGTGTACTAACTAGCGGCTGGCCTGCAAACACCGTTTTAGAGCTGTACCCTCGAATTGTAAGGAAGACTGGATCTCGCCATGATGTTCATTATAACCTCAAAAGTCATCAGTCATACTGCATGATGGAAGAGATGGGGAAGGGTTGACCGGAACTTAGCTCTGGAGACTAAACATGATTTCCACCACTTCAAGCCTCCAATAAGCAAAGATGTGGTATTGAACTGGTTGATGAGATTCATCTATCTCCTAGTATTGCCTGGTAACACACAGGGGCGGCATTCCTCCATGTGGTGTGGATGCCACACCTCGACCCCTTCTTACGTTGGTTCACACCTGGGTGGTCACTCACAGTGGTTGTGCATGGAGGTTATACCCAGGATTACTAACAGTCCCACCATCGTGAAGGTGCAAGCAGGAGATTTGGCTGTCACAGACCAACCAGCCTTCGCCGAAATTGGGTCCACTTGACTTGAATGTCACCCGAATATCAGTTCTATCAGTGTTTTACCAGTGTACTCCCAGGTAGGAAGTACAGCTTGTCTGGCATATCTGAGAGAATGTCTGTGACAACCACAAGTTACCAAACCTTGTGGGAATAAGGGATATATTCCACTAACAACCAGGTGGGGTTAGGACAGTGGTGCACGACCCCCAGAGGGACCGCCAGATAAATTAAAGGGTTGGGGAAATTTTTAAATAAATTTATTAATTTATTTTTTTGTACATAAAAGCTAAAAACCTGTTGTTAAAGTTACTTTTTCAATACTGTAGGTGTAGAGCCCTTGCTACTCAAACTAAGTCTGAGATACAAATGAACCCTACTGCCTACCGTGTCGTAGATACGCCTTAATTTTCGCAATTGCTCTGGAGACTAAAAGGTTTTCATTACTTCAACTTTCCAGTAATCGGGAAGTAAAGTGGTGGTATTGCACTGGATGATGAGAGTCATCTACCACTAGCAATGTCTGGTGATCCAGAGGGCTTTTCTCCTTGTGTGATATGAACACCACATCTAAACCTATGCTTACATTAGTTCACACCTAGGTAGTCCACTGTATTAGAAGCAGGGTGTCTAACCTTGAATGTAGGTTATATCCAAGGTTATAAAAAATCCCACCATCATTGAAGGTGAAGCAGAGGATTTATTTGTCACAGAGAGTATACTTTGTTGAAATTCACCCCACTTGACATATGAGTGGATCCTAAATGTCAGTGCCTTCAGTGTTTTAGACTACCAGGTAGCAGCCCTATCTGTTATATCTAGAAAAATGTGTGACATGCCTCAGGGATCATAATGAGAGCCATATTAAAATATATATCAATAAGAAGTTGATGGCCTCCTCTAGGTACCCAACAAAACAAAAAATTACATTAAAATTGCATGATTGGAATATTTGTATGGATAACATATTGCTTTTTTTTTTTTTTTTTTTTTCTCTCTCTCTAAATTTAAGTTGCCCCTAAAATGAAAGGAAGGAATTTTGGAAAAAAAATATGTATGAACTGTATTGCTCAGTTTTCATTAATTACCTTAAAAAATTAAAATTAAACATCTCTAATGAAATCAGTTTGAACTTTATAAAGTAACAGTGAACAACAAATTTTGGGTTATATCTTGTTACAGGCATGTAAGTAAGTTTACTTTATAGATTTTGGGGTGCTAAACATGGAAATAATGCTTATTTCAATTGGCAGATTGACCCCTCTTATTTTTGAAATAAATAGTTTTTTATATTTATACAGGGTATTTTTTATTTATATAGCAGTAAGATGTAGCCACAAACATACCTGTATCAAATATAGGATCTTTTTGCCTTTTGCTTGTAATCAGCTTCAGAAACATCCCTTTTCACCATCCAACAGTAATCGACTAACATGGTGGCACTTCATTTACTTTTGTATCTTTGTTCCGTCACTGCGATGTCTTGATGGAAGAGCTCACCATGTTCGTCGCTGACAGGCCACCAGTTTGGTGGGAATAAATCCAGGTGTAAGTTCAAGAAATGCATCTTCAATGACATGTTGCACCCCAGTTTTTCATAAGAAGTAACGAGATCTTCTGCAAGCTGCCAGTAGTTGCCAGCTTTAATATTTCCTAGAAAACCAGTCGAAACATTTCAAAAGGCTTTCCAGGCTGATTTCTCACTGTTGCTAAGGATACATTCAAACTGTTTGTCTTTGAAAAGTTGCCATATTTGTGGACTAATGAAAATGCCTGCTTTAATCTTCTCTGTACTAAGTCTTGGGAATTTCTCTTGCAAGTATGTGAATGCGGGACATAAAGACGTTCACTTCCAACGCCTTTATGAAATTTTTATGATCCACAGTTTGATGTGGAGTGGTGGAAGCAAAACTTTATTTGAATGTACCAGAGGTTCAAATGCTACGTTCTTCATTCTAGGTGGTAATGATTTTCGTTGATGCCAACCTCTCTTCTTGTATGCATGTTCTCGGCACAGCTAACCCACTTGCAGAGAAAGCAACAATACTTAGTATATTGTCCCTACTATTAGTTACCCTAACAAAGCCCATGTATTTATTTGTTCCACGATAATGCCCAGCAGTGCTGGAAAGGCACCTCTCTAGCCAGGTGGGCAGGAGCAGCAGTGTGTAGCACATGCTTCTTGATTAGACTGGGGTTCGAGCCCCTGACCACAAAATATATGGAGGATGCGGAAAGGTCAGGGAATGACCACCGCATATCCCCGGAGCAATATGGCTTTAGTTGCTAATGCTCGTAAAAAACCAAATAAAAACAGTGCTGGAAATCCTCAGCACCTTGCTTTCCAGGCTGCTGCTCATTCTAATGGAAACAAGCACAGACCATGCTAAAAAAAAAATTCTACCCCATGAGCCTTGCACAATCTCTGCTGGGCCAAATTGATTGACAAGGCTCTCTTCATACTCCCTCCTATCGTGTCTGGGCAGAATTGCAGACACTTTCAAATTTAACCCTAACTCGTGACTTTTTTTCAACTTTGACCTGCACTTATTTAGTAAATCTGCAGATCTCTTAATGTCATTAGTGCTACCTTGTAGAACAATATCACTTTTTATACTCTTAAAAGATATCTGCTGTACAACATCATCAACTTTTGATCCTGGCAGACATACCCGGGTCCTGTTCCACCTATCCTTTTTGCATAATATATTTCCATCTCCCTGACAGTAGAGTCACCAACAATAACTAGCTCCTGTGGGACCAGTGCATTCTGCTTTGGAGATTGTCACTGTGTTGCCTGATGCACAGAAGTGAACTCTGGCATTGAGTTGGGCAGCTGAGAGCTTGATGGGCCCCCTCATATTAATTTCTTCGAAGGCATCTACCCTACACCTCAAACTCTCATAGATGCCCATCAGAACGCTGAGTTTGCACCTAATTTTTTGACATTCTAGGCATGTAGCACCACACAAAGACATTCTCCTTGTCTAGATCATATCCTTTTCCAGACAGGCCTGTAAACATTTTGCACTTTGCACATTTTTTGAGACGATGCATTGTGGAATTGCACCTTCGTTTTTCCCCGAGCCACAGCACTTCTGCTAATCTGTGCATGTTGCTTTGCAGCTCTAGTCATGATTTCTATTTAAATACAATTTAATTAACAATGAAATTTAATAAGATTAATAAATTTATTGATTATACTAATCTGACAGATTCCTAATACAGTGCTACGTATTATGCTATCTATTTTTACATTATACCTTATGCTATCAGGTCAAGATATATGTTACACTATTTCGTATCGATCTAGTATAGAATAATGGTGGCAGGTTCAACAATACTGGCGCCAACACCGGTACGAGCGGTGAGTTGTAACTTACAAAAATCACTAGTGAAATTTAAAAAATAAGTTAACGAATGCTACTAAGGGTATTTAATATTTTTTGTAGAACGCTATGTAATATGTTAATTAATGAAGAATATGGTAAAAATATCAAAACTGCTAATCCATTTTCATCAGCCGAAAATCCACCCTCTGTTCACCTCCGCGACTCCACCACCTTTGAAACTAGTGAATCTTATGCTTGCATTTGCATAACTTTTCTGCTTGATATACCTTCATCAATATCATTAATAAATACAGAAAACAACAATGGGCCCTGCAACAGACCCAGATAAAATCCATGATAACATTAATCCACGAAGGGCAGTAACTGTTAACAGCTGTCTACCTTTTCCCTCTAACCATCCCTTTATCCACAGCAGTAACTTGCCTTTAATGCCACATTGCTCCAATTTGTACAGTAGTCTTCCATGCGCAACAGTGTCAAAAGCTTTCCTGAAATCCATGTATATAATATCAAAATAAATTTTTGCATCCAGTTCCTTTGTTGCTGCATCATAGTATCCAATCAAATTGGTTATACAAGATTGCTCCTTTAACAAACCCATGCTGTGATCGAAGTATAACTGCAGTCCTGTCCAGATGGTCCTGCATTACTTCTTTAATCAGTGACTCCATTATTTTCCCTGGAATAGAAGCTAAGCTAAAAGGTCTGTAATTACTCATGTTACTCTTTGATACCCCTTTGTGAATTGGGAATAGATTTACACATCTTGTAATTCGGCCCTGGAAAGATTGTGCAAGGCTCAAGGGGTAGAATTTTTTTCAGCCTGGTCTGTACTTGTTAACAGAAGGGACTGCTTCTACAGGGATGGGATACACTTAAATAGGAAGGGTGCAAGAATATTTGCTGATGCTATCGAGGCAGTGTTAGGTGGGTTGGAAAACTGCTAACTTGGGGGGGGGGGGGATACAAGGACTAATAGCTTAACAGTAGCCACTGGCAGAGGTGAAAGTGATTCTAGCACTGCTTCTATTGGAATAGGCAGAAGCCTGGAAAACAAGATGCAGGATATTCCAGAGACTGCAGGGAGTCATTGCAGTACAAGTAAACACATGGGTTGTATTAGGGTAGCTAAGAAAAAGAACAGGTGCACGTATACTTGCGTGTACACCAATGCTAGGAGTTTGGTAAATAAATTTGATGAATTTGAGGTATTGCTCAAAGCATTAAAGGCGAATATTGTTGGGATATCAGAGACGTGGTGTCACACAGATATAAGGAATGCAGAACCGGAATTTGGGGAGTACAACGTCTACAGAAAGAAATGACAGGATAGGAAGGGAGGAGGGGTTATGCTATTAGTTAAGAAACACACAAAATCCAAGGAAGTGAAGCCAGTCAACATTGATGGACAGTGCAATGTCGAGTCAGTTTGGTGTGACATAAGCATTGGGAGATCAAAATTGAGAGTAGGAGTGTGCTATAGGCCTAATGACTCTGATGAGTATAATAAGAAACTGTACAGGGAAATAGAGTGGGCCAGTAAATCAGATTGTCTTATAATGGGGGATTTTAATTTCCCAGATATTGACTGAAATTTGTGGATTGGTCACTCACACACTAGCAAGGCTTTTGTGGATTTATTGGATGATTGTTTTCTACATCAGCATGTTTGGGAGGCAACTAGAGGGAGTAATACTCTTGATTTGATTATCAGTAGTGATTCTTCATGCATTAAGAATCTGCAGATAGAGGAACCACTAGGTGGCAGTGATCACAGTGTGCTTAAGTGGGATTTACTCAAAGAGGTAACTACCATCAGGGGTAAAGGGAAGGGTTATTGCTTTCGTAAAGGCGACTACGATGGTCTGAGACAGTATTTAAATTCTATACAGTGGGACCAACTGATGATGTTACCAACAGCAAATTCAAAATGGGAAGCATTCAAAGAAGTTATCTTGGAAGATACTAGCTAGGCTTTACATACCAACTAAGAAATATTGTTCAATGTTTAGGCCTAAATGGATATCAGATGAACTAATGAGACATATGGCAGAGAATAAAAATGCATGGGATACATATAAATTAACATGTGACACAGAAGCCTATGATAGATATAAGTTGATCTGTAACCAAGTTACAAAGGAGGTTAGGCAGGCGAAGGCAGATTACGAGAAATCTTTGGCAAGGGATGCAAAGAATTCTTTACTTATGTAAACTCTAGAAGGAAAGGGATGAATCAGATTGGTCCACTTGATATCGATGGTTCAACTGTTGATGATCCTGCTCAGTTAGCTAACAAACTAAATGAATATTTTGCATCGACATTCACACATGAGAAGTTATTCAGCGAGGGGAAGGCCAGAGGTGTATTCAACTCTGGCAGTAAGCTAGATAATCTTGTAATAACTGAGAGTAAAGTGGAGGAGAAATTGTTGAAGATAAACACAAGAAAGGCACCTGGGGGTGGATGGGATCTATCCAGTTATATTAAAGGAGGCAGCAAAGGAAGTAAGCAACCCCTTAGCCATAATTATGAGAGCTTCCTTGGAATCAGGGGAGGTATGCATAGACTGGAGATGTGCAAATGTGACCCCATTTCACAAAGGAGGATCAAAGCCTGAAACAAGTAATTATAGAGAAGGGTTGTTAAGGACACTACTGACACTATGCTGCTGTAACAGGATCTGGAAAGGTTGAGCAGATCGGCTGAGAGGTGGCAAATGAAGTTTAACATTGACAAATGTAAAATACTACATATGGGAAGCAGCAACCCCAGAGCAACGTATCAACTCTGTGATACTACACTGACAGTGGTAGAGAGTGAAAAGGACCTGGGAGTAATTGTGCAGGCAGATATGAAGTTCTCTGAGCAGTGCAGATGGGCTGCAAGAGTAGCTCATGGTATTTTGTCAATGATATACAGGAATTTTTCTATCAGTGATAAGGAGGTGATTATCCCCTTGTATAAGGCAATGGTCAAGCCACACCTTGAGTACTGTGTACAGGTCTGGAGGCCTCATTTCAAGAACGATGTAGAGCTGCTGGAACGAGTATAGAGAAGGGCAACAAGATTAGTGAATGGAACAAAGGGTTGCTGTTACGAAGAAAGGCTTAAGTTTTGCAAATTACAGTATCTGGAGACTAGGCACTGGCAAGGTGATCTGATAGAGGTGTATAAAGCCTTGAATGGTTTGAGCATGCTCAGTGCTGATGGGATTCTGCCTCTTGCTCAGAATAATCACCTGAGAGGGCATAAATTCAAATTGAGGAAAGACAGACGTAGGATAGGTGTGCATGAATTCGCCTTTAGCTAGCGGGTAGTTGGTTGGTGGATTAGACTTCCACCCCTTGTTGTGGAAGTTGATAGCCTAAATAAGTTTAAGGCTCAGGCGTGACAGGTATTTCGAACGAACGGAGGAGTGAAGTGGAAGGGGTGTTTTTTTTTTTTTTTTTTTTTGGCTGATGCTGCATAAGCTTGCTTTCTTGCATCATATGCCTCTACAAATGCTAATGCTAATCTCAGTCCACTGGTATTTCAAGTGAATTCAAGGATGCTCTTGTAATTATGGTTAAGAGTTTGCTTACCACCTTTTTTTGCCTACCTTAATATTATTGGATAGATGCCATCTTCCCCAAGTGCATTTCTTCCATGAAGCTAAATGCTTTTGTAATAACTGAGAAATTTCTGTTCAGATTTGCTCTGTTATTACAGAGTCATTTAGCTCCATGGTAGAGTTTGATAAACTTCTAGCATTCACTCCCCTAAAGAATTCTTCATGTGTGAATATAGATCCAAAATACTTATTCATCTTGTCAGCAATGTGAGCAGGATCATCAACAGTTGAATTATCAATGTCAAGTGGCCTATGTTGTTTATTCCTTCATTCCAGTGTTTACATAACTAAAGAAGTCTTTGCTATTTTAATTTGCATTTTTGCGATAGATTTCTCATTATGTGCCTTAGCTTGCCTACATTATTAGTGACTTGATTGCAGATTATATTTATATCTGTTATAGGCTGTATCACCTGATAATTTATATGCCTCCCATGCATTTTTCTTCTCTACAATGAGTGTTATTAGTTCATCTGACATTTATTTTGATATATACCCTGAACAGTATTTCTTAGTTAGCATGAAAAGTTTTGTAGCTTCTATGATTATTTCCTTGAATGCTTCTCATTTAGAATTTGCCATTGGTATCATCATTTTGTCCCACTGTCTAGAATTAAAAACTGTCTTAGACAACTGTAGTCACCTTTAAGGAAGAAAAAATCCTTCCCTTTATCCCTTGATGGTAGCTACACCTTTAAGTAAATACCACATCAATACTCTGTGATCACTGCCACCTAATGGTTCTTTTATCTGTAGACTCTAACATGCTGCTGTAGAAAACAGTCATCGGATAAATCAATAAAAGTCTTGCTAGTGTGCAAGCGATCAATCCACAAGTCCCAGTCAATATAAAGAAATTTAAAAACTCCCATTATAAGACATTCTGATTTATTGGCCCACTATATTTCTCTGTACAGTTATGTTGTCATCAGAGTCATTAGGCCTATAACATATGCCCTCTCTCATTTTTGCTATCCCAGTGCTTATGTCACACCAAAGCAGCTCGACTTTGCACTGGCCACCAGAGCTGGCCCCAAAATTTGTGGGGCCCTTAAGTCCTGTGCAAAAATAAATACAGAGTATTTTTTGTAATAGTGATTTCTTAATTTTTTTCAAATTTTCAAATTCTTCAACTCTTGGAGTGACAATAATGGGAGTAACTAGACATTAAGACAGTGGTAAGCTCATTGATAGAAATGCAGAAAAGACACTGATAATATTATTTAGACCATTTGAGCATGGACCCTGTTTGACAGAATAGGTTGAGCATTCTTGTGGCTGGTGCTGCAAGCCACCCATGTGAACTGGATAACCTGCTATTAAAAGCAAAATGTCATATAAACAGATAAAGGTTATCTCATTATAATCATTTTTCCTTGCAGATATAAGCAAAAATGATTGTGCTATCTTTACTATCTTTACAGATATAACTAAGTTCAGTTGTTAATGCAAATATTCACTGAAATGTGTCTCTCAAAAAAGTGGTCAACCACTACATTTCTCTCTCTAAGATATGTAAAGTTTTAAGATTCTTTAAGATATGTAAGATATGTCTTAAAAATTTTGTAAGATATGTCAAGTTTTAAACTTCTTAATCTCCAAGGGTACCAGATTTTAAGGAGTTTATTATTATTATTATAAAAACTTTTTTTCTCCTTTATGAGATTTTTTTCTGCCTGTAACGGCTAGTGATACTAAATGCATGGGGTTGTTGTTTGTGGCTGGTTACTGTTATTATTGTTGATTGAGGAACTCTCTTACTATCTTTCAGGTGTTCAGAATTGCAGCTTTCTGGAGTTGCATGTAAGTGTTCTCTGGGAGGCCTATTGCTGCTAAGTTCTTATGAAGGCTCTTTGGCACCATGCCATGGTTTATGCACAGTGATCAGGATGGTTATTACTTGTTTCATATGCCACATTTCTTTGACTTCCTGTCTTAGGACTGTGTACTCCTGATCTTTTCTACATAGGTTTCTGAAGGTTGCTAGTATTGGGTACCAATATGTCATTCCGGTATGTAGCTCTATCCTTCTTCTCAATTAGGTTTATGTCTGGTCTGTTGAGTGTAATCATCTTTTCCATTATTATGGTACAGTCCCAATATATTTTGTGAGTAGGAAATCTCTAGTACAGCCTGGGATTCATATTTGTAATATAGTACACTTTCTTTAATTAAATTGTATTTTTCTGCTAGCTTCTGATGTATTATCCTAGTGACCTGTTGGTGTCTGTGAGTGTACTCCATTTGGGTGATCACCCTGCATCCCACAGTGATGTGCTGAATTGTTTCTGGAACCAATTAGCATAGTTGACATGTGTCATCTGTCACTCCGTAGTCCTTGGCAATGTATTTCATATGGTTACTGGTGTTAGCGTTAGCATTAGTAGAGGCATATGATGCAAGAAAGCAAGCTTATGCAGCCAAAAAAAAAAAATTCCACTTCACCCCTCCGTTAGTTCGAAATACTTGTCTAGCTGAGCCTTAAATTTATTTAAGCTATCAACTTCCACAACAAGGGATGGAAGTCTATTCCACCAACCAACTACCCGCTGGCTAAAGGCAAATTTCCACACATCTATCCTACGTCTTTCCTCAATTTGAATTTATGCCCTCTCAGGTGATTATTCTGAGCAAGAGGAAGAATCCCATCAGAATTGAGCATGCTCAAACCATCCAAGGCTTTATACACCTCTATCAGATCACCTCATCGGTGCCTATTCTCCAGACACTGTAATTCGCAAAATTCAAGCCTTTCTTCGTAAGAGCACCCCTTTGTTCCATTCACTATTCTTGTTGCCCTTCTCTATACTCATTCCAGCAGCTCTACATCCTTCTTGAAATGAGGCCTCCAGGCCTGTACCCAGTACTCTAGGTGTAGTCTGACCATTGCCTTATACAAGGGAATAATCACCTCCTTATTCCTGCTAGAAAAATTCCTATATATCATTGACAATACACCATGAGCTACTCTTACAGCCCGTCTACACTGCTCAGAGAACTTCATATCTGCCTGCACAACCACCCCCAGGTCCTTTTCATTCTCTACCACTGTCAGTGTAGTACCACAGAGTTGATACATTGCTCTGGGGTTGCTGTTTCCCATATGTAGTACTTTACATTTGTCAATGTTAAACTTCATTTGCCATCTCACAGCCCATCTGCTCAACCTTTCCAGATCCTGTTGCAGCAGCATAGTGTCAGTAGTGTCCTTGACAACCCTGCCAACCTTCGTATCGTCTGCAAACTTAGACATTAAGCTTGATATACCATCATCAATATCATTTATAAATACAGAAAACAATAAAGGACCCAATACTGAACCCTGAGGGACTCCACTAATAACATTAGTCCACGATAAGCAGTGTCCATTGATTACCACTCTCTGTCTTCTCCCCCTCAACCACCCCTTTATCCCTAGCAGCAATTTGCCTCCAATGCCACACTGCTCCAATTTGTGCAGCAGTCTTCCATGTGCAACAGTATCAAAAGCCTTTCTAAGATCCAAGTATATAATATCAAAGTTATTCCCTGCATCCAGTTCCTTTGTGACTGCATCATAGTATCCAATCAAATTGGTCAGGCAAGAATTCCCCTTAACAAAACCATGCTGTGTCCGAGTTATAACTGAAGTCTTGTCTAGATGATCCTGCAGTGCTTCTTTAACCAGTGGCTCCATTAATTTTCTGGGAACAGAAGTTAAACTCACAGGTCTATAATTACTTTTGTCAGCCTTTGATCCTCCTTTGTGAATTGAGGTCACATTTGCACATCTCCAGTCCATAGGTACCTCTCCGGGGTCCAAGGAAGCTCTCATAATTATGGCTAATGGTTTGCTTACTTCCTTTGCTGCCTCCTTTAATATAACTGGATAGATTCCATCCACCTCAGGTGCCTTTCTTGTGTTTATCTTCAACAATTTCTCCTCCACTTTACTCTTGGAGATTACAAGATTCTCTAGCTTACTGCCAGAGTTGAATACACCTCTGGCATTCCCCTCGCTGAATAAATCCTCCTGTGTGAATGTCGATGCAAAATATTCATTTAGTTTGTTAGCTACCTGAGCAGGATCATCAACAGATGACCCATCGATATCCAGTGGACCAATCTGATTCATCCCCTTCCTTCTAGAGTTTACATAAGTAAAGAACTCTTTGCTGTTTTTCTATGCATCCCTTGCCAAAGATATCTCGTAATCTGCCTTCACCTGCCTAACCTCCTTTGTAACTTGGTTACAGATCAACTTGTGTCTATCATAGGCTAAATGACATCCATTTAGGAGGAAACGTTGAACAGTATTTCTTAGTTGGTATGTAAAGCCTAGTAGCTTCCAAGATAAGTTCTTTGAATGCTTCCCATTTTGAATTTGCTGTTGGTAACATCATCAGTTGGTCCCACTGTATAGAATTTAAATACTGTCTCAGACCATCGTAGTCACCTTTACGAAAGCAATAACCCTTCCCTTTACCCCTGATGGTAGTTATCTCTTTGATTAAATCCCACTTCAGCACACTGTGATCACTGCCACCTAGTGGTTCCTCTATCTGCAGATTCTTAATGCATGAAGAATCACTACTGATAATCAAATCAAGAGTATTACTTCCTCTAGTTGCCTCCTGAACATGCTGATGTAGAAAACAATCATCCAATAAATCCCCAAAAGCCTTGCTAGTGTTCAGTGACCAGCCCCCAAATTCCAGTCAATATCCGGGAAATTAAAATCTCCCATTTATAAGACTCTCTGATTTACTGGCCCACTCTATTTCCCTGCAGTTTCTTATTATACTCATCAGAGTCATTAGGCCTATAGCACACTCCTACTCTCAATTTTGTCTCACAAAATTGAGAGTAGGAGTGTTTTTTATCTCACAAACAACCCTTCTAAGTACACGGTCAAAGTGAATGGTCCTTTAGGTGCCTCAGATCACAACTTGGTGATTGTCTCCTCTCCAATGGAGCATTTATCTCATGTCTATTCCTAACCTCGTTTTGTTTGGCATTACAAGAATGCAAAATGGGATGACCTGCGAGATTTCTTTTCCTTGGTCGGATTACTGTTTCAAAACTTCTGATTTCAATGTTTGCTCAGATCATGTCAGTGAAATTATTCTTGTAGGCATGGAATCCTTTATTCCACACTCCATTTTAAAATCTCTTCCTTTACCTAAACCTTGATTTTCCAATAAATGTGCTAAGTCTATTCAAGAGAAGAACATTGCAAATCGTAATTGACTTGTTTCCAATTCTTCTGTTTCATTTTCTGCTTACACCAAAGCTTGCAACAATTGTACAGTCATTAATCAGTCCAAACTAGATTTTGAACAGGCTGAGTAGAAAACTTGCTTCTTGCCCTAATGGTAGCCGAGCATTTTGGTCTCTTGCCAAAGCTATTGGCAGCAACTTTTGCACATCTGTACTCCCACCTCTGTCAAAACCAGATGGTTCTGCTGTCATTTTAGCCAAGGATAAAGCTAACCTGCTAGCATCCCATATTTCTTCCAACTCAGGTATTAATGATCTTGGTAAAACACCTTCCACCATTCCCATCACGCTCCATTCAATGTCTCCTGTAGTTTTCAGTCAAAAGGATGTCAGAAGAATTTTGACGAATCTCAATGCTAAGAAAGCTCCTTGTCATGATGGTATTTCTCCAATTGTTCTCAAAATCTGTGCTCCTGGACTTACTCCTGTTACTTTGCCGTCTTTTTTCACTTTCTTCTTCCAAAGGTGTTTTTCCTTCTGCTTGGAAATTTGCTCATATCCATCCAGTTCCTAAAAAGGGTGACAAATCCTTCCCATCCAATTATCATCCTATTGCAATTACTTCTACTCTTTCGAAAGTAATGGAGAAAACAATTAACCGCCATCTCTTAAACTACCTAGAAACCTTCCGTCTGATCAACGATCGCCAGTACGGATTCCGTCAGTGTCGATCCACTAGTGATATTCTGGCTTATGTTACTCTTTATGAACAAATTCAATGGAAAAGTGTGGTGAAACACAAGCAGTTGCTCTTGACATCTCAAAGGCTTTCGATAGTGTTTGGCATAAAGGTCTTCTAAACAAGCTTCCTTCGTATGGTTTGCCAACTGTTTTTTTGTAATCGGTTATCCAGTTTTGTCTCTAATTGCTCACTGAGAGTGATGGTAGTTGGCTCTCTGTCTTTTAACTTCTCCACTAGTGCTGCTGTCTCCCAAGGTTCAGTTCTTTCCCCCACTCTTTTTCTCTTGTATATTAATGACCTTCTTCCATTGACTGGAAATCGTATCCATAGTTTTGCCGATGATAGCACATTGCATTCCACTTTCCAATTTGAAAAACCTTGCCCTGCTCAATCAGCTTCAACTTCTCGAATATCTGCTACCAATTCCTTAAGTGCCAATCTCCAGGTAATTCTCCAGTGGGGCAAAGACAACATAGTTGATTTCAACCCTTCTAAAACTCAGTCTTGTCTTATATCTCACAAAAAGGATTCTTCTGCTCCTATGCTTATCTTTGGTGACACTCCAATTTCTAGGTAAAATAATTTATCTCTTTTGGGGATTTCCTTGACTTCTAATCTCTCTTGGCTCAAGCATATTACAAATATTGCTTCCTCTTCATCTAAAAATCTTGCTTTTCTCTTTCGCTTTCGGTGTTACTTTTCTTCCAAACAGCTGTTCACTCTGTACAAATTGCAAATCCCTTCTACCATGGAATATTGTTCCCACATCTGGGGCGGTGCCCCCAAAACCTCCTTCAGGCTTCTAGATTCCATTCAGAAGAGGGCAATTAGGTTAATTAATGACTCCTCTCTAACGTAGTTTCTCCACTCTCTGTCTCATAGACGTACTGTTTCTGCTGCATGCCTTTTCTACAGATACTTCCATGGGCACTGTTCTTCTGAATTGGGTTGTATAATTCCTGCTCTCTCTCTTTCAAAACAGTCCGAACACATGCCACCAACATCTATTTAATGTCCAACTTAACTCACAGAATCAACTTTTCACCTTCCTTGTTTATTCATTCAAGTGCCGTTTTCTGGAACAACCTTCCTTTATACGTATTTCCTGAAAATTACAGTCTACAGAAGTTCAAGTCTAATGTCAACAAATATCTTCTTTTGTCTTCTCAACCTCCAACCTAAGCATGGTACTAAGTGCTATAGGTTCTAATACCTCTCGTGTTTGGGGTTTTCATAAAAAAAAAAAAAAAAATATGTGTATATATATATATATATATATATATATATATAGGAAAAAAAAAAGAAAACACCTAAATATTAATATGCGTCAATAGTGTGCAAGCAACTAGTAAACTAATAAAGAAGAATTTCTAATTTTTTTTTTGTTCTTATTTCAGATAGAACTAACGCAATTCAACAATATAATATTTTAAAGGTACAATACATGTTATCTTTATCTATATACTTGAAAGGGTGAAGGTACTTAACTCATGTACAATTTAGAATGTACTTTTTACTAATGGAATCTAAAAATCATATACCAACATAGTTGCCAACTTTCAAAAAAAGATGGATATTAAGTATTTGTAGGCAAGAAGTTTTTTGAAAATCTGCACTGCACTACAAATTAAAGTTTACTAAGAAAATACACATTTTCAGTCTTGTTTACCAGTAAGGTATGCTTTGAAACATTATCTTACCTAACATTTTTATATCTGTGGATTTCTGTTTACATTATCTAATAAATATCAATTTTTTATTATTTATTTTTCTTTTATTATTTTCTCTTTTTTATAAGAGCGGAGAAAAGAAAAAAAGAGAAGTCATTGGGGTTACTCGATGCATTTATTCTGTAATTATGCAATTTGAGGAAGAGCACTATTTATAAATCCAGAAAATACATCATAAATTAACCCAGTTCACATTATTGCTTTGCACTGTATATTACATTGCCCTTCAAATGTGTACATTGCCACCACTATTTAGGAAGATGCTTCAGTAGAAAGATCACTTTCTGCTGAATATTCTAAATACACTGGAAGCACACGCACGCATGCGTGCACACACAAACACTGACCGGGCTAGCCAGCTGGGTAAAGTGCCTGCCTGGTAACCCAAAGGTCGTGGGTTCGAATCCCACCATGGGCTTGGATCAAAGTACTGCAAAAACCTTGGGAGGTGCACTATGGCCACAGAAGCCAATGCGCCAAAAACACACACACACACACACACACACACACACACACACACACACACACACACACACACACACACACACACACACACACACACACACACACACACACGTGTATAAGTTTGTAGGTAGAGAATCGTAAATGGCTAATGGATAATGGAACTGAAATTGAAATTATGGAGAACAAGGCAGAGACAGAAGATAATAAGAAGTAATTAGAAGTACTTAATGCTGTGTATCCTATGATTTCAGTGCCTTCTTCTGGGGCCAGCTGCCAAAATCAAAGGATAAAACGGCAAGAAGTAAGGACTCTGTTTCTGACATATATATATCATCTACTGCTAACATTAGTTTGATTCTGTTCAGTTCGATTATTTCATTTATTTCAGCAGCTAACTGAGAAAAAAAAAAATCAGAGTATTTATTCTCAAAGTGCAGCAAAAATTTCTAAACTCAGTAGTGATTTTGATATTTTTAATATATTGTGCTAAATGTATAATTTATTTATTTGCTATATTTTGCAAAATTGTAATGAATGTACAGCTGCTAAGTGATTATATTATATAACCAAATTAGCTTCACTGAACGTGAAGTTTATTATTTATTTGCTTACTGCAATGCAATTTCATTTTGCCTGCATTCTTAACATAAATTTAATTTAATATTTTTGATATTGGTTTTTCATTTACAAAGCATTTATTTGGTAAATGAAGAAATTTCATAAGGCCAGATTTTGCAATTATGTTATTTGCAATTTTAAAAATAGTCCCCCCTCCCCCGTTTTTTTTTTTTTTTTTTTGATTTTGGTCCTGCCGATTAAGTGGATATTTCCTAAATGTAAAATTTTTATTATGCACTCTAAACACAAATTTCCTTCCTGCCAGCATCACTCACAACCCTTCCTCTCTTCTGCTTCATCTATTTCTATTCCTCTTCCCTTCTCACCTTCAGACGGTAGTTACTCAGGACCAGAACGGAGCAAAACTGTTATCCAAGTGGAACAAGGTAGGGAATTATTTTGTTTCCTTTCTGCATGCCTTAGGTGTGTGTGCGTGTTTTCATGCCTGCGCTTATTCAGTGTATTATTTAAGGAAGTCTCTGTTTGATTATCCTTTATATATATATATATATATATATGATGCTTAGAAAAATATTAAAACATTTTCAATTGGTGTCAAGTAATCTCCTATTCAGTATATCCTTTGTACTGCCATCGATTTGTCATCAAATCGATGATGTTTTTCAGGTTTTTTTTTTTTCCCTCTCTCTTCAATCTATGGGGGGGAGGGAGAAAGAGTCACATGGACCATATCTGATGAATGCAGGGTTTGATGGACCTGAGCGATTATATGGTTGATACTCTGTGAGTATCAGTGAAAGCATTGCAGTGTTATTGTAGTAAAGCAACTAGCCTTTGGAATTCCACTTTTAAATACTTTTTCATCAAACCACATCATGAAGGTGTGTTTGAACTTCAACACATAACTTTTTATTAATTGTTTTCCCCTCTATATTGTATTTGTGGTGGACATACCCTCACAGTGAAAAAAAAAAAAAAAAAATGCTAATAGCAGTCTTCGTTTGCCATGTTTTCTTGGCGCCTCCGTAGCCAGGTGGGCAGGAGCAGCAGTGCGTAGTACACGCTTCTTGATTAGACCAGGGTTTGAGCCCGTGACCACCAAATACAGACAATGCAGAAAGGTCAGGGAATGACCACCGCATATCCCCTGAGCAATATGGCCTTAGTTGCTAATGCTCCTAAAAACCAAATAACATAACATATTAAGTCATCCCAGTGGAAGTAGGAGTCTTCCATAGTTGCTTGGTTTAGTAATTACACCTGTAAACCTGTTTTACAGATGTAATTACATGTTTAATTATATGTTTCAAAATTGCCTCATCAATTGTGCAGAGAAATAGAGTGGGCCAGTAAATCAGAATATCTTATAATGGGGAATTTTAACTTTCCAGATACTGACTGGAACTTGGGGGTTGGTCACTTGCATGCCAGAAAGACTTTTGTGGATTTATTGGAGGATTGTTTTCAATAGCAACATGTTTGAGGGGCAACCAGAGGGAGTAATACTCTTGATCTGATTATCAGCAGTGATTATTCATGGTGTTAGACAGTTTTTAATAAATTATATACAGTGGGATCAACTGATGATGTTAAAAACAGCCAATTCTAAATGAGAAGCCTTCAAGGAATTAATCTTGAAAGCTACCAGGCTTTTCATACCAACTAAGAAATACTGTTCAAGATTTAGACTTAAATGGATGTCAGATGAACTAATGAGGCTTGTGGCAGAGAAGATAAATGCATGGGCCACCTCTAAATTATAAAATATAAATTTTTAGGTGACACAAAGGCCTATGGCAGATATAAGCTAGTCTGTAATCAAGTAACAAAGGAGGTTAGGCAAGTGAAGGCCGATTAAGAGGAATCCTTGGCAAAGGATGCAAAGAAAAACAACAAAGATTTCTTTACTTATGTAAACTCTAGAAGGAAGGGGATGAAGCAGATTGGTCCACTTGATATTGATGGTTCGATTGTTGATGATCCTGCTCAGATAACAGATAACTGACAAACTGAATGAGTATTTTGCATCTACATTCACACATGAGGAATACTGTAAGGAAGGGGAGGACAGTAGTATACTAAACTCTAACAGGGAGCTAAATGATTTTGTAATAACAGAGAGAAAAGTGGAGGAGAAATTGTTGAAGTTAAAAAAGGCACCTGAGGTGGATGGAATCTATTCAGTTATATTGAAGGAGGCAGAAAGGGAAGTAAGCAAACCCTTAGCCATAATTATGAGAGCATCCTTAGATTCAGGAGATGTGCAAATGTATCTCCAGTTTACAAAGGGGGGGTTCATAGGATGGCACAAATAATTATAGACCTGTTAGTTTACCTTCTATTCCAGGGAAAATAATGTAGTCGCTGGTTAAAGAAGTGTTGCAAGATCATCTAGACAAGACTGCAGTAATAGTTCAGACAAAGCATGGGTTTGTTAAGGGAAGGCCTTACCTGACCTATTTGATTGGACACTATGATGTGTTCACAAAGGAATGGGATGTAAAATTAATTTTGATATCATATGCAGTAAGTCTCCGATTTACATAAGCCCGAGTTATGTAACTTCAGACTTTCACCCCCCCCCACTCAATTTCTTTCTTTTTTTTTTTTTTTTTTTACAAGTTTGCAAAATTCAAAACAGTAAAAAAAAATAAGCAATCAATCAAACAAATTGCAAAAGTGAGATATGGAGTAACAAGTTTACAAAGCTTAAAAAAAATAGAAATGGAAAAAAGATTCTGAAAATTTGTTTTTTTTTTATGACTGAAGATTTCAGTGAAAGGGACACACATTTCACCATAATAATGTAAAACTCACAGAATTCCAGTTATCAGTATTATCAGAAATGCAATAAGATAGAGTTTTCTACCCATTTATAATAGACTGCAAACAGAAAAGCATAATAAACATAACAGAAATGCCCAATAAACCGGAAACTGCAAATTGTTTTTATTGTTTTATGGTAGTGACCTCCAGAAATGTGCTTCAGTAAAATGTGGGCCTGTAAGCTTGCATGAAGTTATAGTAGTGCCTTTCTGTCTTAGCCCTATGAAGTTCTTTACAGAAAATTTCACCAGATTGAAGAAAATTTCATTTTCTTCAATCTGGTGACTTGCTAATAGAGACTTCTCACCCAAGACACTCTGACCTCCTGTTAAAACTTACATCTGTAAGTGGAATTCCAATTCAAGACACTCCACATAACACCCTGAATTCTTCCAAGGGAGTGATCAGTGAATGTTTCCAAGGAAGAAATAATCCAGGAACTAAAGGATCAAAATGTAACTCAGGCCAAGAGAATTGCGATATGAAAAGATGGCACCTTAGTCCCAACACATCATAATTTTAACATTTAGTTCACCGAATCTACCTCAGTCAAAGCAGGCTATTTAAACTGTTGTGTTTGGCCCTTTATCCTGAACCCTCTGAGATGCTACAAATGTCAGAAA
Source organism: Mastigoproctus giganteus (assembly GCF_048544385.1). Taxonomy (NCBI): domain Eukaryota; kingdom Metazoa; phylum Arthropoda; class Arachnida; order Uropygi; family Thelyphonidae; genus Mastigoproctus; species Mastigoproctus giganteus. The sequence goes on along the minus strand of NC_143582.1, from coordinate 41,598,362 downwards.
ATTTGGCCACTCCCAAACAACATGCCGTGGAGATGCTACATGTCCAAACTGCGGTTGCAAAACTCGTACTTAATCTGAATGCAAGGCACAAACTCCGCAGTATCCTAATTGCAAGGGCAATCATCCAGCTTACTCCAAAGATTGTGATCTCTGTAAGTTAGGAAAAAAAATACAGAAATACAAGACTGAAAATAAAGTATCTTTTCAAGAAGCTAGAAGACAAGTATTCCAAAAACCACTTACGCTTCTGCTACCCATAGTTACAAATCAGTAGCATGTCAGACAGAAGTGTCAGTCTCTCCTGACAAATCGATTGCCGACTGGGCTCAATCAGTACTATCAGACTCAGCCTACATCTGAATCACAGTTAGTGGACCAAAGTAATAATACGCCACTCACAATTCCAACTCAAAACCTAACCCACAGTAAAGTGGCAGAAAAATTGCATAAATCAGATCCTGTGGAGGTGAAACAACCAACAAGCATGTATACTGATGATATGCCCAACCAAGAAGATTTTCTTGAATTACATGCAGATGGAGATATGAAGGATAAAAATGATTCAGGATGCCCTAATTTCCCCAGAAAAGTCTAAATCTGACCGTTATAAACAACCCACGCATAAAAAGCAGACAGATTCATTTTCCTCTTACAAAAACCAAATAATGGAACATATTATCCAATGGAACTGTAGAGGTCTTTGCAGTAACATAGATGATATACATGAATTAATTCATCACTATAAACTCCTTGCAATGTGCTTGCAAGAAACTAATTTAACATCTCTGGTCTCAGTTTCAATCAAAAATTACACTGTATTCAGGCAAGACAGGGCTGACTCCAATAACACTCATGGAGGAGTATCGAGACTTGTGGATTCAAGCATCCCCGCCAGACATATTCCATTGCAAACATCCTTAGAAGCCATTGCCACGCATGTTATTAATGGTATTACTGTGACATTGGTTTCCATTTATCTTCTGCCTAATCATCAATATACTATTCAGGAACTTGAAGATCTTGTTATGCAGTTACCATCGCCGTTTTGTTTACTAGGAGATTTAATGGGGTTCCCCCACCTCAGACAGACGAGGTAAATTTATCGAAATGCTGATCGATAAGCAGAATTTAACATTACTGAATACTGGGTCTCCTACATATGCTACAACAGAAAGTCCAATTAAATGGAAATTTTCAAAGGCTGACTGGGCAAAACACAGATCGCACATCTCATTTGACAATGATATCATTCAGTCCAGTTCCATCAATAGTGTTATTGAGCACATCAGGAATCAAATACTGGCAGCCTCTTCTGTCACCGTTCCTCAATATCAAGCAAGAAATAGACAAAAAATAAATTACTGGTGGAATGCAGATTGCAATAATGCAAAAAAAAAGAAAAACAAAGCATGGAACCTTTTCCGCAAATATCCTACTACCTCCAATCTTATTAACTATAAATGGCTCAGAGCTAAAGCTTGCTATATCAGATGCAAAGCAAGAAAAGAAACTTGGATTAAATTTGCCTCATCAGTTAATAAAAATACCGATATCAGATTAATCTGGAGAAAAATAAAATGTTTGAACAATAAATTTCCACCTCTATCCACTCCGCTACTAAACTGGAATGGACAAGAACTCTCTAATCCCACAGATATATCAAATGCACTGGGAATTGTATTTTCTCTGTTGTCTTCTTGTAATGCTTATGATCAATCATTCCAAAACCGTAAAACAGTTGCAGAGAAATCCAGACTGAATTACACTGACGACTCTGCTTTATCTTATAATAAACCATTTACCATGTTTGAGCTACAGCAATCTCTTACCAACTCAAGAAACAGTGCTGCTGGCCCTGATGGGATATATTATGTAATGCTCCGAAATCTGGATCAAAGATCCAGATGTCGGATCTCTTCGCTGCTCATATTTTATAATCAAATTTTTTCTGAACATACCTTCCCAGCTCCTGGAGTCATTCTTATGTACTACCGATTGCAAAACCCGGTAAAGATCATTCTGTTCCTCAAAATTACAGACCGATATCCCTTACCAGCTGTCTCAGCAAAACTCTCGAGAAAATGATACATCGCTGTTTCACTTGGTTCCTTGAGTCTCAAAACTTGATAAATAACAACCAATTTGGATTTCGGAAAAGCCCATCTTCATTGGATCTCATGATCAAAGCCGAGACAAATATCAGAAATACTTTCGTCAAAAAGGAACATCTTGTCATGATCTGTCTTGATGTTGAGATAGCCTTTGACACTACGTGGCAGTTTGGCATCTTAAAGGATTCTACATTCTCTTGGTCTGAGAGGTAATTTACCATATTTTATCCAAAAATTTTTTTAACAGAGATCCTTTCAAGTTCATTATCGAGGAACCCTCTCTAAAATCTTTATCCAAGAAGAAGGAATTCCACAAGGATCTGTTCTCAGCACTACCTTGTTTGCAATGAGAATGAATCATATAATTGAACTCATTCCGAAAACTGTGGATTCATACCTTTTCGCAGACAATCTCTAAATTTCTTGTCATTCTCAAAACATGCATTGCATTAGCATTAGCATTAGTAGAGGCATTTGATGCAAGAAAGCAAGCTTATGCAGCATCAGCCAAAAAAATTAAAGTAAAATAAATAAATAAAAAATAACCACTTCCACTTCACCCCTCTGTTCGTTCGAAATACCTGTCCAGCCGAGCCTTAAACTTATTTAGGCTATCGACTTCCTCGACAAGGGATGGAAGTCTGTTCCACCTACCAACCACCCGCTGGCTAAAGGCAAATTTCCGCACATCTATCCTACATCTGTCTTTCCTCAATTTGAATTTATGCCCTCTCAGGTGATTATTCTGAGCAAGAGGAAGAATCCCATCAGCATTGAGCATGCTCAAACCATTCAAGGCTTTATACACCTCTATCAGATCACCTCGCTGGTGCCTAGTCTCCAGACACTGTAATTCGCAAAACTTAAGCCTTTCTTCGTAAGAGCACCCCTTTGTTCCATTCACTAATCTTGTTGCCCTTCTCTGCACTCGTTCCAGCAGCTCTACATCCTTCTTGAAATGAGGCCTCCAGACCTGTATACAGTACTCTAGGTGTGGCCTGACCATTGCCTTATACAAGGGAATAATCACCTCCTTATCCCTGCTAGAAAAATTCCTGTATATCATTGACAATACACCATGAGCTACTCTTGCAGCCCGTCTGCACTGCTCAGAGAACTTCATATCTGCCTGCACAATCACCCCCAGGTCCCTTTCGTTCTCTACCACTGTCAGTGTAGTACCACAGAGTTGATACATTGCTCTGGGGTTGCTGTTTCCCATATATAGTACTTTACATTTGTCAATGTTAAACTTCATTTGCCACCTCTCAGCCCATCTGCTCAACCTTTCCAGATCCTGTTGCAGCAGCATAGCGTCAGTAGTGTCCTTAACAACCCTGCCAACCTTTGTATCGTCTGCAAACTTGGACGTTAAGCTTGATATACCATCATCAATATCATTTATAAATACAGAAAACAATAATGGACCCAACACTGAACCCTGAGGGACTCCACTACTTCTGGAATGTACTCTGTATAATAATGCTCGACTAGTGTCATTCAGTTCTCTGGCAAGCTTAAAGGAACCTTTGTCACTTAGCCATATCATAGGTGAAAAATCAAATCTTGCAGAATTCTTCTCCTTCCCAAAACGAAAAAGACTGTACAGCCCTTTCTAACTGCTTCTACATGAACCAACACAGGCAGTATGAACCACTTTTCTAAGTGCAATATGGCCTAAGTAGCCATTTCACTTAAAACCCCATCAACAACAACAACAACGACAGCAGCATCAGTTAATTCACAAAGAAAAGGAAAGCAATCGATTTGGATCAGAAAATTAATTAATGATAAAGAACAAAGACAGAATACAAGAAAAGGTGAAGGGATCAGCACCAATGAAGTCCACTATAATAACCAAAGCTATGAAATAAATAGAATATCAGTTTCTGCAGTACAATAACATGTTTTTTCTTCCTTTTATGGTTTCTCTTTTTTATGTGCTAATCTGGCTACCTCACCATTGTACCCAGTTAAAGTTTTTAATTGAACTAATTAAAAATATATAACTATTTTTCTATATATATATATATATATATATATATATATATATACATATAGAAAATAATTAGTTATATATATATATATATATATATATAACTAATTATTTATATATATATTAATTAGTTATATATATAACTAATTAATTGAAAAATATATAACTATTTTTCTTCATTCTTCTGAGGATATTATGTGATTTTTTTAATTTTGGCATGTCAGGGATATAGTAGCAATATTTTATTAGCCATTCCCAAGTTACGTAAAACTACTTACGTAAGAAGTGCTGGAACGTACCTCTTATGTATGTCTGAGACTTACTATACTTGGATTTCAGGAAGGCTTTAGATACTATGGCACATGGAAGACTGCTATACAAATTGGAGTCATATGGCATTAAGGAAAAATTGCTACAATGAATAAAGGAATGGTTGAGTGAGATGGCAGAGAGTGCTAATAAATGGACACTGCTCTACGTAGAGTCCCCCAGGGTTTGGTTCTGTGCCTATTGTTGTTTTCTGTATTTATCAATGATATCGATGAAGGTATATCAGGCTTAATGTCCAGGACTGCAGATGATACAAAGATTGGCAGGGTAGTTAATGACAGTAAAGACAGTATGATACACAAAACAGAATCTAGAAGAGTTAGGCAAGTGGGCTGAGAAGTGACAACTGAAGTTAAACATTGACAAATGCAAAAAACTGCAAAAGGGTAGCAGTAACCCATGAGAAACATACCAACTGTATGGTATTAAGGGTAAGGTAAAGTGCAGCCATTATCAACCCACTGCAGGATGGAAGCCTCCTCAACAATTCATGCTGAGGGAAATGGACCATAATCTGCCACGCTGGCCCAGTGCGGGTTAGCAGATCGACCGTATTCAGCAGTCAGGGGCTTGAACCCCGGTTTACTCAAAGAGCGTGTGCTACTGCACTCCTGGTCTTGACCACTCGGCTGTGGAGCCATTAGTTGTAAGTATTAAGGGTAATTAAGGGTTAGTTGTTAGTAGTAAGGGTAAGTTGCTAAAATGGATAAAGGGGTGGTTAATGGGAGAAGACAGTGAGTGCTAATCAATGGACGCTGTTCTTTGTGGACTAATATTATTAGTGGAGTCCCTCAGGGTATGGCATTGAGCCCATGTTGTTTTATTTATTTATCAGCGATATTGATGAAGGTATATCAGGCTTAATGTCTAAATTTGCAGATGACACAAAGGTTGGCAGGGTTGTTAATGACAGCAATGGCAGTGTGCTACTGCAACAGGATCTAGAACATTTGGGCAGAGAAGTGGCAACTGAAGTTGTTTTTTTTTTTTTTTTTTTTTTTTATGAAAACCCAAAACACAAGAGGTATTAGAACCAACAGTACTTAGTACCGTGCTTGGGTTGATGGTTGAGAAGACGAAAGAAGATATTGTTCAAGGATTAAGTCTAAATGGTTATCAAATGAACTAATGAGACTCGTGACAGAGAAATAAAATGCATGGGATGCATATAAATTATCAAGTGACTCAGAAGCCTATGGCAGATATAAGCTAGTCTGTAATCAGGTCACAGAGGAGGTTAGGCAGGCGAAGGCAGATTACGAGAAATCTTTGGCAAAAGATGCTAAGAAAAACAGCAAGGATTTCTTTACTTATATAAACTCTAAAAGGAATTGGATCAATCTGATTGTTCCACTTGATATCAATGGTTTGACTGTTGATGATCCTGCTCAGATAGCAAACAAACTGAATGAGTATTTTGCATCTACATTCACACATGAGGAGTTATTAAGGTTTGAAAATGGCAGAAGGTTATCAAATTGTAGCAGGGTGCTTAATGATTTTGTAATAACTGAGAGCAAAGTGGAGGAGAAATTGTTGAAGTTAAACATAAGAAAGGCACCTGGGGTGGATGGGATCTATCCAGTTCTATTAAAGGAGGCGGCAAAGCAACTAAGCAAACCCTTAGCCATAATTATGAGAGCATCCTTGGACTCAGGGGAGGCCCCATGGACTGAAGAAGTGCAAATGTATCCCCAGTTCACAAAGGGGGATCGAAGTTTGACACAAGTAATTACAGACCAGTTAGTTTGACTTTTATTCCGGGTAAAATAATGGAGTCACTGGTTAAAGATGCATTGCAAGATCATCTAGACAAGACTGCAGCAATAATTCAGATACAGCATGGGTTTGGGTAGGGAAAGTCTTGTCTGACAAATTTGATAGGATATTATGATGTGGTTACAAAGGAACTGGATGCAAAAAATAATTTTTATATCATATATTTGGATTTCAGGAAAGCTTTTGACACTGTTGCACATGGAAGATGGAAGACTATTGTACAAATTGGGGCAGAATGGTATTAAGGGTAAGTTGCTACAATGGATAAAAGGATGGTTGAGTGGGAGAAGACAGAGGGTGGTAATTAATGGATGCTTCTCTTCATGGACTAATGTTATTAGTGGAGTCCCACAGGGTTTGGTGTTGGGTCCTTTGTTGTTTTGTATATTTATCAATGATATTGATGAAGGTATATCAGTCTTAGTGTTGAAGTTTCCAGATGATAGAAAGGTTGGCAGAGTTGTTAATGACAGTAATGGCAGTGTGCTACTGCAACAGGATCTAGATAATTTGGGCAGATGGGCTAAGAAGTGGCAACTGAAGTTTAACCTTGACAAATGCAAAGTACAGCATATGGGTAGAAGTAACCCCAGAGAAACGTACCAACTGTGTGGTACTACACTTAAGGTGGTAGAAAATGAAAAATACTTGGGAGTAATTGTGCAGTCAGATATGAAGTTTTCTGAGCAATGCAGACAGGCTGCCAAGGCAGGTCATGGGGTTTTGTCAATGATGTATAGGAATTTTGCTAGCAGGGAAAAGGAGGTGATTGTCCCTCTGTATAAGGCAATGGTCAGGCCACACCTTGAGTACTGCGTACAGGTCTGGAGGCCTCATTTAAGAAGGATGTAGATTTGCTTGAGCATATACCGAGAAGGGCAACAAGATTGGTGAGGGGAATGAAGAGATCCTCTTACCAAGAGAGGCTTAAGTTCTGCAAATTGCAGTGGCTGGAGACTAGGCACCTGCGCGGTGATCTGATTGAGGTGTATAAGGCCTTGAATGGGTTGAGCACGCTGCAATCTGATGGGATCCTTCCACTTGTTCAGATTACGAACCTAAGGGGGCATAAATTCAAATTAAGAAAAGACAGATGTAGAATAGATGAAAATTTGCTAAAGGCAAATTTCCACTAAAGGCGGAAATTTGCCTTTAGCCAGCGGGTGGTTAATTGCTGGAACAAACTTCCATCTGTCGTTGTGGAAGTTGATAGGTTAAATAAATTTGAGGAGGAACTGGACAGGCTATCGGGGGAAATGGTGTGCTTTTTTTTGTTTTTTTTGCTGATGCTGCATAAGCTCATACACTTCTTTTCTTGCATCAAATGCCACTACTTCTACTACTACTATTTGTTGACATTAGACTTTAACTTCTGTAGACTGTAATTTTCAGGAAATATGTGTGAAGGAAGGTTGTTCCAGAAAACGGCAGTTGAATGAATAAAAAGGAAGATGAAAAGTTGGTTCTGTGAGTTTGAAGTTGGACAGTAAATTGATGTTGGTTGGTTGGTGGTGGCATGTGTTCGACTCTTTTGGAAGAGAGCGGGAATTATAGAAGCCAATTCTGAAGAACACTGCCCACGGAAATATCTGTAGAAAAGGTATGCAGTAGAAACAGAATGTCTATGAGACAGAGAGTGGAGAGACTCTGTTAGAAAGGAGTCATTAATTAAACCTAACTACCCTCTTCTGAATGGAATCTACCTGAGGGAGGTTTTGGGGGCACTGCCCCAGATGTGGGAACAATATTCTATGGTAGGATGGATTTCCGATTTGTACAGAGTGAACAGCTGTTTGGAAGAAAGTAACACCAAGAGCGAAAGAAAACCAAGTTTTTTAGATGTAGAGGAAGCAATATTTGTAATGTGTTTGTGCCAAGAGAGATTAGAAGTCAGGATAATCCACAAAAGAGATAAATCATTTTACCTAGAAATCAGTGTCACCAAAGATAAGCATAGGAGCAGAAGAATTCGTTTTGCGAGATATAAGACAAGACTGAGTTTTGGAACGATTGAAATCAACTAAGTTGTCTTTGCCCCACTGTCGAATTACCTGGAGATCGGCATTTAACGAATTGGTAGCAGATATTCGAGAAGTTGAAGCTGATCGAGCAGGGTAAATTCTTTCAATATGGAAAGTGGAATACAATGTGCTATCATCGGCAAAACTATGGATACGATTTCCAGTCAATGGAAGAAAGTCATTAATAATCAAGAGGAAAATAGTGGGGGAAAGAATTGAACTTTGGGGGACACCAGCATTAGTAGAGAAGTTAGAAGACAGAGAGCCATCTACCATCACCCTCAATGAGTGATCAGAGAGAAAACTAGATAACCAATTACAAAAACCATTGGCAAACCATAAGATGGAAGCTTGTTTAGAAGACCTTTATGCTAAACACTATCAAAAGCCTCTGAGATGTCAAGAGCAACTGCTTGTGTTTCCCCACACTTTTCCATTGAATTTGTCCATAAATGGGTCACTTAAGCCAGAATATCACCAGTGCATCGACACTGACGGAATCAATACTGGCGATCGTTGATCAGACAGAAGGTTTCTAGGTAGTTTAAGAGTTGGCGGTCAATTGATTTCTCCATTATTTTAGAAAGAGTAGAAGTAATTGAAGGAAGGGACTTGTCACCCTTTTTAGGAACTGTCTGGTTGGATATGAGCAAATTTCCAAGCAGAAGGAAAAACCCCCTTTGGAATAAGAAAGTGAAAAAAAGGCTGCAAATAACAGGAGTAAATTCAAGAGCACAGGTTTTGAGAACAAGTGGAGAAATACCATCAGGACCTAGAACTTTCTTAGTATAGAGATTTGTCAAAATCCTTCTGACATTCTTTTGACTAAAGACCACAGGAGGCATTGAATGGAGTGTGTTGGGAATGGTGGGAGGTGTTTTACCAAGATCATTAATACATTCGTTGGAAGAAAAATGGGATGCTAGCAGGTTAGCTTTATCCTTGGCTGAAGTGACAACAGAACCATCTGGTTTTGATAGAGGTGGGAGCACAGATGGGCAAAATTGCGCCCAATAGCTTTGGCAAGAGACCAGAATGCTTGGCTGCCATTAGGACCAGAAGCAAGTTTTTTACACTTAGCCTGTTCAAAATCTAGTTTCGACTGATTAATGACTGCTTTACAATTGTTCGAGCTTTGGTGTAGGTAGAAAATGTAACTGAAGAATTGGAAACAAGCCAATTACGATATGTAACATTCTTCTCTTGAATAGCCTTAGCACATTTATTGGAAAACCAAGGTTTAGAATTTTAAAGTGGAGTGTTGAATTAAGGATTCCATTCCTAGAAGAATAATTTCACTGACAAGGTCTGAACGAACGTTGACATCAGAAGTTTGAAACAGTAGTTCGACCAAGGAAATGAAGAAAAGAATCTCGCAGGCCATCCCATTTTGCATTCTTTTAATGCCAAACAATACGCAGTAAGGAATAGTCGTGAGATAAAGGCTCCATCGGAGAAGAGACAATCACCAAGTAGTGATCTGAGGTACCTAAGGGACCACTAACTTTGACTGTGTACTTAGAAGGGTTGTTTGTGAAAAAAAGATCAAGCATGTTAGCTGTATGGTTAGGATTGTTCGGTATTCTTCTAGGTAAATGAACAATCTGTGCAAGGTGATTAGAAATTGCAAAAGCCTCAGCATCTCTACCAGCTGGGTCAGTGTGACTAGAAAACGGAAGCCAGCTGGAGTTGAGGCCAAGGAATCACCAAGGAATATTACTTCACTGTTAGGAAAGTTGGACTGGAAAAAATCAAGTTGTAAAGAGAGGAAGTGAAAGAGCTCCAAGTAATTAGAGGAGTTGGGAGAACGGTAGAGGCAACAGATGAATTTGACACAATGAGGTAGAGAGATTTTAAGCCAGAGAAGATCGAAAAGAGGAGATTCCAATTTACCAAATCTCTGACAGGGAATATCGGAACGGACATATACACAAGTACCATCTTTGAGGCGAAAGGAATCATACAGTGAATAATTTCGGCAACTGAGATGAGCAGTAGGTGAATTAACCGATAACTGAGATTCTGTCAGAAAAAGTACATGTGCTTTGGGAGACTGCAAGTGGAAATGGACATCGTTGAGATTAGAATTGAGACCACGTATATTTGTGAAATGAACTAGGAAGTGTTTGGGAGCTTTAGATCTTTTCGCAGATAAGCTTACTCTATTAGTTTGACAATTCATGGTGTATTCAATAGGAAGGAAAAGTTGGGTGGGACATGCTGTATGAAATAATGAAATTTTTGTATGTGGCGTACACATGGTAAGGATATACCCAGATCCTTGACATAACGGTGCCTCCCGCATGCACACTACTCGGACTCTCTCCATTCACTATCTGGCAGAGTAGAGGTAGCAAGATTATACATTAGCTGATTCATGATGTTCATCATAACCTCAAAAGTCATCAGTCATACTGCATGATGGAAGAGATGGGTGAGGGTTGACCGGAACTTATCTCTGGAAACTAAACATGGGTTCCACCACTTCAAGCCTCCAATAAGCAAAGTGGTGGTATTTCACTGTTTGATGAGAGTCATCTCCCACCTAGTATTGCCTGTTAACACAGAGGGGCGACATTCCTCCTTGGCCCCGAGTGCCAAACGAGTGATCTAGCGATTTACAAAGCGAATTTGGAAGCGTTTTTCCAAAGAGAAGTTGTTAAAGAGATTTTCAAAGGCTTTACTTTCAAAGTTATTTATTTTCTGGCTCTTGTTAAATAAAGAAGGAAGCCTCCTACAAGAAAGGAAAGACACCTTTCTTTTGTATATATAACTACTTTTCTAACATACTAACCACTAACCTTTATCGCTTGGTCACTGGTGGCACCGCTCCTGCCTCCACGTGGCGGGGCCAGTAACCTGGGGGATAAATCAACCCTCGGGGCTAAAAGGAGCAGTAATGGAAACCAATGAATTTCCACGTATAGAGCCCAAGAGTGCTCAATATGACAATCATGAACCCCACCATGACTTCTCTACCTCGAAGAGAATGAAAAAATATGCAGGCAGACAGGAATCACCAGCCTTCCTGATTATCCATTCTCTGTCGGCACAGCCTGTTAGCAAGCTCTCCCCTTTCATAATCCAACGATGTCTGGAACATGCAGCAGCATCACCAAAAATGGTGAAACGTCTCCAATCCGGGGACTTGCTAATAGAGACTTCTCTCCCAAGACATTCTGATCAACTATTGAAACTCACCACTTTAAGTGGAATTCCAATACAAGTCACTCCACATAACACCCTGAATTCGTCCAAGGGAGTGATTACTGAGTGGGATCTACTGAACGTGTCCGAAGAAGAAATAGTACAGGAACTAAAGACACAAAATGTAACTCAAGCAAAAAGAATCATGATATGAAAAGATGGTACCGTAGTCCCAACACGTAACATAATTCTAACCTTCAATTCACCGAATCTACCAGCATCAGTCAAAGCAGGTTACTTAAATTGCCGTGTTCGACCCTTTATCCCAAATCCCTTAAGATGCTACAAATGCCAGAAATTTGGACACTCCCAGACAGCATGCCGTGGCATTCCAACATGCCCAAACTGTGGCTCCACAACTCATACCCAGTCAGAATGCAAAGCACAAACTCCTCAGTGTCCTAACTGCAGGGGAAGCCATCCAGCATACTCTAAAGAATGTGATCTCTGGAAGATAGGCAAGAAAATACAAAAATATAAGACTGAAAATAAAGTCTCCTATCAAGAAGCTAGGAAACAAATCAAACTGATCATGCCAAATAGCTCTTATGCCTCGGTTATCCACTCTCACCAATCAGTAGCATGTCAGACGGAAGTGTCACTCTCTCCAGATAAATCGATTGCAGACTGGGCTCGATCAGTTCTATCGACCCAGCCTACATCAAAGCCAAACACAGTAGATCAATGTATGAATACACCCCTTACGGTTCCAACCCAAGTAACAGAAAAACTACAAAAATCAGATCCTGTCGAGGTTAATCAACCACCCCCAACAAGGATGGATACTGATGATACGATTACCCAAGACCTTCTTGAATTACATGCAGATGGTGAAATGGAAGATTACAATAATTCAGCACGCCCCAACTTCCCCAGAAAAGAAAAACCTAAGCTGGATCGCCACAAACAACCCACTTATAAAAAGCAGACGGATTCATCTCCCTCTTACAAATCCAAATAATGGAACAGATCATCCAATGGAACTGTAGAGGCCTTCGCAGTAATATCGATGATATCCATGAATTAATCCACCACCACAAACCTCTTGCAATGTGCTTGCAGGAAACGAATTTGACACCTCAGATTTCAATCAAAATAAAAAATTATACTATGTTCAGACAAGACAAAGCTGTCACTAACAGTGCTCACGGAGGAGTAGCAATACTCATGGATTCAAGCATCCCCTCCAGACGCATCCATTTACAAACCTCCTTAGAAGCTGCTGCCGCTCGCGTTGTAAATGGTATTACACTGACACTGGTTTCAATCTATCTTCCACCAAATCATCAATATACCATTCAAGAAATCGAAGATCTTGTCTTGCAGTTACCATCTCCCTTTTGTATCCTAGGAGACTTCAATGCCCACCATCCAATATGGGGTTCCCCTATATCAGACAAACGAGGGAAGCTTATTGAAATGTTGATAGACAGGCAAAATTTAACTTTACTAAATACTGGCACTCCCACATATATCCATCTCCCTACAGGTTCAACTTCTACAATAGACCTTACCATTTGTTCCCCAATCCTCTTCCCAAGTATAGAGTGGGTAACTCTAAGCGATCCTTATAGCAATGATCACTATCCCATAATCTGCAAAATTCAAACATCCTGTTCCTTCCCAACAGAAAATCCAATGAAATGGAAATTTTCAAGAGCTGACTGGACAAAATACAGAGCACACATATCATTTGACAACTACATTATTCAGTCCTGTTCCATCGACAGTGTTACTGAGCACATCACAAATCAAATTCTGTCAGCTGCATCTGCCACCATTCCTCAATATCAAGTAAGAAATAGACGAAAAACAAATTACTGGTGGAATGAAGACTGCAATCATGCGAAAAAAGAGAAAAACAAAGCGTGGAACCTTTTCCGCAAACACCTCCAATCTTATTAGTTATAAACGTCTCAGAGCAAAAGCCCGTTTCATCAGACGTAAAGCGAAAAAAGAAAATTGGATAAAATTCGCCTCATCAGTAAATAAAAATACTGATATCAGATTAATCTGGAGAAAAATAAAATGTTTAAACAGTAAATTCCCTCCTTTATCCACCCCACTACTGACTTGGAATGGACAGGAGCTTACTACCCCTACAGAGATATCAAATGCACTCGGAACCACATTTTCTCAGTTGTCCTCTTCTATCGCCTATGATCAAACATTTCAAAAACTTAAAACAATTGCAGAGAAATCCAGACTAAATTTCACTGACAATTCCGCATTACCTTATAATAAACCATTTACCATGCTTGAGCTGCAACAATCCCTTAACAACTCAAGAAACAGTGCTGCTGGCCCAGATGGGATATACTATGTAATGCTGCGAAATTTGGATCAGAGATCACTCTCACTACTGCTTATATTTTTCAATCGAATTTTTTCCGAACATACCTTCCCAAGTTCCTGGAGTCATTCTTATGTACTAGCAATTGCAAAGCCCGGTAAAGTTCATTCTGTTCCGCAAAATTACAGACCAATATCCCTTACCAGCTGTCTAAGCAAAACCCTCGAGAAAATGTTACATCGCCGTCTCACTTGGTTCCTGGAGTCCCAAAATTTGATTCACAACAACCAATTTGGATTCCGGAAAAATCGATCTTCACTGGATCTCATGATCAAAACCAAACATTAGAAATGCCTTTGTCAAGAAGGAACATCTCGTAATGGTCTGTCTTAACGTTGAGAAAGCCTTTGACACTACATGGCGATTCGGCCTCTTAAAAGATCTACATTCTCTTGGCCTGAGAGGTAATTTACCATACTTTATCAAAAATTTTCTACACCAGAGATCCTTTCAAGTTCGTTACTGGGGAACCCTCTCTAAGATCTTTACCCAAGAAGAAGGAATTCCGCAAGGGCCAGTTCTCAGTGCGACTTTATTTGCAATGAGAATGAACCATATAATTGAACTCATTCCGAAAACTGTAGATTCGTACCTTTTCGCAGATGATCTCTCAATATCCTGTCATTCTCAAAACATGCATTATATTGAACGCCAGCTACAAATATCAATTAATCGCATCGTTACATGGATGACACAATGGTTATAGACTCTCCACCCAGAAATCTGCTGCCATACACTTCTGTAACAGACGCAATATGCATCCTGAGCCCGAGCTCCACTTGAATAACCATCCTCTTCCAATAGCTAATTGTGTTCACCTACTAGGATTATTTTTCGATAGCAAGTTAAACTTCCAAAAACACGTTGAGTATCTCCGGACAAACTGTCAAAAGAAACTGAACATACTCAGAGTTTTATCAGCGACAACATGGGGAGCAGATCGTTACACCCTTCTTCATCTATACAGAACGATAATTAGATCACGCCTGGACTACGGGGCGCCTGTTTTTGATTCTGCTAGGGAGAGTGTTTTATCTCGCCTCAATCCAATTCAACATTCAGCTCTTAGAACAGCATTAGGTGCATTCAGAACATCTCCAGTGCAAAGTTTATATATTGAAGCCCATGAACCTCCTCTAAATATCAGGAGAAAGATGTTGCTGTTAAACTATGCAATCAAGATCCAAAGCCAGATTACCATCCTAATTGGTCAATACTTCATGATCCGCTGTATATGACCCTGTATAGAAACAAACCACAGACAGTTCGGCCTGCTGGTATTAGGCTAAAACATCTAACAGAAGATTGGGATATACACTTCGATAAAATCTTGCGAGATCCTGTAGATCCTGACCCTCCATGGTCCGTCATCATGCCATGTTGTGACAAGTATTTCCATCAGTGGGGTAAACACTCTCTATCAGACCTTACCGTCCGACAGCTACACATTGAACATACTCAACATTATCCTGACTTCGCAAAAATATATACAGATGGATTGAAGTCTGATAGAGGATCAGGTGCAGCAGTGGTACTCCTGATACCATCATTTCTCAATCTCTTCCGACAGAGTGTAGCAGCTACACAACTGAACTATATGCCATCAAGCTTGCATTAGAAAATATCTTCCATAAGTCAATTCAAAAGAGCATAATATACACAGACTCACAAGGTTCCGTATTAGCATTACAAAACAATTCCCCGCCTACTCACCCGTTATTAAAGCTCATCAAAACACAGTTGATACGTCTTAGAGAGCATGATCAAAAGGTTATCTTCTGCTGGATCCCAGGCCATACCGGAATACCAGGGAATGAAATTGCAGATGACGCTGCCAAAAATCCATCCAGCCCAGCCCCAACAAATTCGCTAGTACCCGTCACAGATTATAAAATGAAAATACAAAGAATATGTAAAGATCAATGGGCTCTTCAGTGGCAAACACAACCCCATAATAAACTACACCAAATAAAACCCTTACCAAAATTATGGGCTTCCAGCTCTACTGAAAACAGACAAGAAGAAGTAATTTTAGCCAGAGCCAGAATCGGCCATACTCATTTAACCCATCTGTTTCTTTTGTCAGGAAATGATCCTCCCCAGTGTAATCATTGTCATACACCACTCACAGTCAAACACATACTTCTGGACTGTACTCTATATAATAATGCTCGACTAATGTCTTTCAATTCTCTGTCAAATTTAAAGGAACCTTTGTCACTTAGCCATATCATAGGCGAAAATTCAAATCTTGCAGAATTCTTCTCCTTCCTAAAACGAATAGGATTGTATAACCGTATTTAACTTCTTCCAAATCAACAAACACAGACAGTATGCACCACTTCCATAAGTGCAATATGGCCTAAGTAGCCATTGCACTTTAAACCCAAACAACAACATTCCTCCTTGTGGTGTGGACTCCAGACCTCGACTCCTGCTTACGTTGGTTCATACATGGGTGGTAACCCACAGTGTGTTTCTGCATCGAGGTTATACCCAGGATTACTAACAGTCCCACCATCGTGAAGGTGCCATCAGAGGATTTGGCTGTCACAAACCTTCTGGATTTGTGCAGGCAGAGGATTTGGCTGTCACTTTGCCGAAATTGGGTCTACTTGACTTGGGTGTTACCCGAATATCAGTTCCATCAGCGTTTTAGACTCCCGGGTAGCCAGTATAGCTTGTCTGGCATGTCTCAGAGAATGTCTGTGACATCCTCAAGTACCAAACATTGACAATTTAACATTGACAAATACAAAGTACTGCATATGGGCAGAATTAATCCGAGAGAAATGTACCAACTGTGTGGTACTATATGCAGGGTGGTAGAAAATGGAAAAAAGATCTGGGAGTCATTGTGCATTCAGATATGAAGTTTTCTGAGCAATTCAGACAGGCCGCCGGAGCAGGTCATGGGGTATTGTCAATGACAGAGAGGAATTTTGCTAGTAGGGAAAAGGTGGTGGTTATCCCTTTGTATAAGGTCAGGCCATGTCTTCAGTACTGCGTACAGATCAGGAGGTCTCATTTTAGGAAGGGCGTGTACAGAGAAGGGCAAAACGATTGGTAAGGGGAATGAAGGGTTCTCTTACCAAGAAAGGCTTAAGTTCTGGAAATTTCAGTGGCAGGAGACTAGGCACCTGTGAGGTGATCTGATTGAGGTGTATAAGGCCTTGAATGGGTTGAGCATGCTGAATTCTAATGGGGTTCTTCTGCTTGCTCAGATTAAGAACCTGAAGGGCATAAATTCAAATTGAGGAAAGACAGTTGTAGAATAGATGTGCAGAAATTTGCCTTTAGCCAGCGGGTGGTTAATTGTTGGAACAAACGTACATCTATCATTGTGGTAGTTGATAGCTTAAATAAATTCAAGGAACAACTGGACAAACATTTAGAAATTTTTTTTTTTTTTTTGTCTTCTGCTACATAAGCTCATATGCTTGCTTTCTTGCATCACATGCTTCCATTACTACTATTACTAATTGTGTGGTACTACACTTAGGGAAGTGGAGGATGAAAAAGACCTGGGGTAATTGTGCAGTCAGATATGAAGTTCTCTGAGAAGTGCAGACAGACAGCCAGCCAGAGCAGATCATGGGATTTTGTTTATGATATAAAGAGGAATTTTGCAAGCAGGGATATGGAGGTGATTATTCCCTTAATTAAGGCAATGGTGAGGCCTCACCTTGAGTACTGCATACAGGTCTGGAGGCCTCATTTTAGGAAGGACATAGAGTTGCTAGAACAAGTACAGAGAAGGGCATCAAGATTGGGGAGAAGGACAAAGGGATACTCTTACGAAGAAAGGCTTAAATTCTGCAAATTGCAGTGTTTGTAGCCTATGCACCTGCTAGGTGATCTGATTGAGGTGTATAAGTAAGGCCTTGAATTTTTTGAGCAGGCTCAATGCTGATAGGATTCCTCCGCTTACTCAGATTAAGAACCTGAAGGGGCATAGATTCAATTTAAGGAAAGATAGTTGTAGAATAGATCTGTGGAAGTTTGCCTTTAGCCAGCGGGTAGTTGATTGCTTGAACAGACTTCCATCTTTTGTTGTGGAAGTTGATAGCTTAAATAAATTTAAAGCTGAACTAGACAAACATTTGGTGTGATCGGATGGGTGAAACGGGAAGGTTTTTTTTTTTTTTTTTGGCTGATGCTGAATAAGCTTGCTTTCTTGCATCATATGCATCAACTAATGCTAATGCGTCGCACCTTCAAATAAATCTGAAGTGACTTGCTGGTGGTGTTTATATTGTTCCTCTGTTAACAGCCATGTCAGGAACTTTGCACTAAAATGTCTCATGTTTTAAGTTTGTTGTTAAAATAGAATGACATTATCCAAGAGGGATAAATTTCTTCAGTGATTTAACAAGCAGTTAATCTTCTGTTGTTTCATATGAAAGTTCACAGTTGAGACACGATTTCATCATTTGGAGTTGAAGGTTGTCAAGATTGCAGAGTGCTTTTAATAGACTCCATACCATCCTTGATATGATGATGCCAGTGAAAACTTGTGTATGGTCCATTTCAGAGTTCCCATATGTTGCTATTTTAAGAGGAATAAATGTTCACTTGTAGTTTTTTTGATTTTAAAGTAAAATTAACATGCACATTTGTCAGAGCACTCTGACATTTTGAAATATGAGATGTAAAAAAAAAATGGCTGACAATAAGAGACTGCCATAAGCAAGTGAACATCTTACTGAATAGAGCAAGTATGAGGCATGTCTAAACTGATTACACTTTGTTTCAGTGCAATTTGTTGTGTCAACATTGAACAACGAGCATAATCCAGATACTTTTTGAATAGAATTTACATTATCTATTTGCAAACTTTTGTGAATTGTAGTTCCTGCATACTTGTTCCTCACACTTGTAAATTTTTGCAATATTATGATACAGAAATATATAAATGATAACAGGATCCAGTTTGGTGAAAAACAGCTTCATTCGATTGTTTCAGAGAATGAAGTTAAAAATATTCTGTATACTTATAATAGTTGCATCAGCACTGTGTGTGTGTATGCATCAGTCTGCAGTGGTTGAGATGCAACCTACATGATTGAACTTATTATGACAAAAACCTTAGACTGAACTTGCTGGGAATGGTTTCAAAGCAATATTTCCTGTGCTATGTGCAGTTCCAGAGGCATTTTCATTGATTCTATGAAATTATTACTTTAAGCAATATTTCCTGTGCTATGTGCAGTTCCAGAAACATTTTCATTAATTCTATGAAATTATTACCTTATTAGTGATGTATTAACACCAAACTTTCGTGGAGAGATATTATCAGAAAGTAAATCCGCTTACTACATGTTACACTATGAGGAAACAAGTAATAATAGTGCTGACACGAAAAATAACTGCAGACTATGATAAGATAAAAAATTATAAAA
This sequence comes from Mastigoproctus giganteus, assembly GCF_048544385.1. NCBI lineage: Eukaryota > Metazoa > Arthropoda > Arachnida > Uropygi > Thelyphonidae > Mastigoproctus > Mastigoproctus giganteus. The sequence goes on along the minus strand of NC_143582.1, from coordinate 41,579,163 downwards.
ACAAAGAAGCTATATTTTCACATCACTTTTTTTTTTTCCATTGGTCATGCTACAACTAAGAACTTGAATGAACATATTTTTTAGCAATCAGTAAGAGCAATTGCCCCTATCTAAACTTTTTACAATTGCCAGTGATGGTCTGAGTATGAAAAAAAGTATTTATTATGGCTCTTGAATGAAGAATTTAAAAATATTCTAAGAAAGGAACTTGTTAAGATTGGAAAGTGCAATATAAGCATGTTGTCTCACTGTCTCAAAAATTTGTATACACATTTTCATCATAAATATTTAATCCTCTATTTATTGTCGAAATTAAATTTTTTACCTTCTGATGAATATTTTTTGGCTGATAAAAGGTGACATTAGTTGTTAAAACAAAAGTGAAATGAGACCCATAATGTGAAGTGTAAACAACATAGCAACTAGACATCTGAGAATGAGTGTGAAGGCCAAAGACAGTGGAGGCATGAATTTTCCACATACCCGCCACCATCATGAAGAAGAGTTTCAAGAATTTGTGATGTACAGCATTCTGCGAGATTTGTGCAAGCAAAAATCTGAAGGACCTTGCCATAAATGGACAATAAAAATTCTGATGTGGTATTAACACTACAAAAATCTCTAAGATAAGCTGGTTGTCTGATGGAGTAAGTGTACATTGCATTCTCAAAAGAGCTGAATGGAAATGTTATGTGCTAAGATTGCTACACAGTATGAATGAAGATAATACCAGTCTCTGAGCTGAGTTTTTGTGAATAGTTTCAAGTTGAGATGGACCAAACAACCAAACAGTCTTGTCTGAAATTTTTTGAAAAGTTTGTTTGGTTGGATATGGCAATGTTAAAGCTCAGTGGTTCAGCAAACTAGCATAATTTTGTGTGCACGTGTGTGCGTTGGTCTCCTGATAATCCATGCATTCATGTAGAGAAGGCAGTGAATTTATCAGTTGTTTCATTAACCAAATTGAAATGAATTGATTTTGTTTGAAAAATATAAAAACCACGGTTTCCAGTACTTCTCATTATAATCAAAGATAAATTAACATATTTTATAAGATATTTTGCAGTTCCCCGGAACTGGAGAACCATCAAGTGTGCATAAGGAAGCGTGGAGCAGAGCAAATTATCCCAAGTTTTGCCATTTCAACAGTTCTTCCTAGTAATGCTGAGAAAGAATATTCAGTCAGGTGTAAAAAAAACAAAGAGTTCAATCTCTTTCTTGTGGAAATGCTCTTGATAGCCAATAGCCCGTTGGCTATCATTGCTACCATTGTTATTAAGAAAACTTTGACTTTCCAATTCTGAAGAGGGAAAGTCTGCAGTCATAATCAGTTGATATCTAACAAACAATCCAAACAGAAATTCACAGACAAAAAAATCCTAGGTAAGCTAATGTTTGAAAGCATACTATACTGGTAAACAATCCAGTAGTTGTATTTTAATATAAAATGTAGGTTATCAGTGGAATTTACTTTCTAGAGTAGTGCATGTGGCAACCTACACTAAAAAGTATGGTACCTCCTGCTTTTTCAAAAAAAAAAAAAAAACCTCCTGTTTTCCTCTGATTTTTTATGAAGGTCTGCTTTTTGCAAAATGCTCCTGTTTTGGCTAAAGAATCTCCTGTTTTCCTTCAGTTTGCAATTACCAGACCTCGAGATTTTTGAAAGTCAAAAGTTAGCAACAATGCATATGCTATTTTTTTTTATTTTCATATGAATTAGTCATTTATAAGAAAAGTTATAAAATTTATTGCATAAGTAAAATGCAATAAAATCCATACTATTACCCAACTTTTCTCTCAGAAAATTTCAAGGAATGGCTTCGAGCTTCTACTATTGTGTCATTTCTCTCTAAACTATATTTTCAGATTGCTTGGTTCTAAATAACTCAAGAATATGCCGCCTCCTTGGTTGTAGTCATGAGATGAAATATAACTGATGACAGGAATAATTTTGTTGACTTAGTGCTCAGTAACAAAACACTATGTAAGTGACATTCATCAATCCTTTTTATCCACAGAACTTACTCTATAAGAAACTTGCTCTACAAACAGATTGCCTTATAGAGGTACACAGAAGGTTGTACAGCTTCTGAATTTTCTTTCTTTCTGCTTTCAAGTTATACATACTTTGAGGACCAGATAAAGCAGAGAGAGAAAGATTACATTATTTTAGGTTTTGTGGTGAATGATGATTTAATTTAGTAATTAATATTTTCGAAAAGTCTACCATATTCAAAGATATTGTGTGTTATGAGTGTTAAAAGTTCGTACTATCATTAAACATTGTTAACATTTTCAATAAAGTTTATTTTACAGATCAAGGCCCATCTAAGTTTGATATGTTAAAAACCAGAACAGGTGGTTTATTATTTCATGCTGTTGTGTGGTCAGTCTTCTTTTTTCTTTTCCCCCCACCATAACTGTAACCACAGAGTGTTACCAGTAACCTATCATACAATTCATTTCATTGATAAATGAGAATGAATGGTACTGCCAGTTTAGCAAGATTGAGCAACAGTACATACTGTCATTGCATTGTATGGAAGACATTTTTGCTGAATGATTCAATATAAAGGCCTGTAAGAATTTTTGTCATCAGTGCATACAACTCTTACATTAGAGGGAACATCAAGAAAATACCTAGGTGAAATAATTATTTCACCATGTCTCTATATTGCGAGCGACATGGTGAAAAAAGTGAATTTGTCTACAGAGAAGAAGGTATTCATCTTGAACATCTTTTATGAATGAGTGTGTTACTATGCTTTTTTAAAAATTAAAATAAGCCAACAAAATCTGTTATGGGTTATGCAACTTTTCAATTACCCTTTATACATCTGTATGTGGCATAAGGCGTAGTTCATTACAATGGAAAAAGCATCACACCTTCAATGATTTCATTGAAGTTGTGATGCAACCTCAATAATGTAAGGACTGCTGATTTTTGCCATGAAAAGAAGGAAGTTATCGGGACCAACAGTTGCTTTATTAGGAAGTTCATTTATGGCTTTCATGAGATTTTCTTTGGTAATTGTGATAATTGTTCGAGGTGTCTTTCTTAGTAAGTTTGAGATGGGTTCTTCTTTTTCTGTGATTCGGTGAAGGAGGTCAATTATTCTCTTCCTGTTTTCTTCGGTTGCTAATTGTGGTTGGGCATGGGAGATTATTCAAATGTCTTCTCGGACCATTCGGTAAAGACCTCAGCTGTCATGAGACCTTTTTTTCTGTTATCACTAATGTTCCTTTTCCCTGTTTCTTCTTTGATAATACAGTTGTATAATGTTCTTGTCTTTTCAACTTTATGAAGTAAGCACTCTCTTTTTTGTACAGAATGTAGTCATTAGGATGTCCTATCTTCAGCCACTTCTGTAAAGTCTTTGCTTTTTAAAAAAGACATATTTTACCTGTGGATTAAACCAGTTTTTGGATTTACCGGTTATCCTTATGATCCTTGATGCTCCTTCATAGGCAGTTTTTTGTGAGCTTTAGGGCCAGCAGCTGGAGAGCTTCCTCTGCCGGTTTTGTATTTAGTTCTTGCTATTTGTATTCTTGAAGTTCTTTGAGGACAATGTTTGGCTTGATATATTTTAAAGAAAAGTTGTTCTGTGCATGCTGTTAATTTCTGATATCTGTCTGATTGGGTCCAGCAACATTGAGTGTAATCTCTACAGCTATGGGATTGTGGTCTGACTTAAAGTGAAAAAAATTGTCTGTTAATCTAATCCTCAGTGTATTGTAATAGACAACATCTAGCCATTGATTCCCTCTTGTTGCTGGAGTACCTAGCTGTTTCAGATTAAGTTGTGCAAAAAGAGTCAATTTCTTTTTGTGTCGGTACGTTTTGGAATTGGCATGTTAACATCTCCAAACAGGATCATATCTACAGCTGAATTGAGGTTAATGGTAAGCCATGCAAAGAGTTCATTTCTCGGATCCCTGGTGTGTTGAGAATGCAGGTATATAAGATAGATTTGTAATTTTATTTTTCCATTGAAAAAGGTAGCACAGGTGGCTTTAAAATTATCTGATTTGGAGAAGTCTTCCTTTTTAGACTGATATTCATCTTTATACAGGATCATGATTCCTCCACCCCATTTTTCAGTTCTTCCAGTGCCAATACATTTGTATCCAAGTGGATTAGTGAGAATGTTTAGTTGTCTGGTATTGCGTAATCACGTTTCAACAAGGCAAATGTAGGCAAAGTCAGCCATCATCATGCAGGTTTGTAGCAAAATTTACAAACAAATGTACTCTAGGAATTAGACTAGAGGTGTGAAGACAAACTTCTTGAGCTCCTGAAAATGATAAGTTTCTCTTAGAAATTTTATCATATTTTTGATTAATTAACATATTAATTTGTATTTTACAAATAGATTAAATAGGCTTAACAGCATTTGTTAGCCTATTTTTTAAATTTAGTTAGCGATTTTGTAAGTTACGACTCATTACTCATACCACTATTGTATCGAGTTTTGGTGTGAATATCGTTGCATGTAACCAGTGGTGCAGAAGAACAGTAGGGTTTAATTATAATAAGTAAGTAATTTCAAGGTTTTAATCACTTTTTGGGCATATCTTTTGTTTTTAGCTAAGGATATAATTAATTTAACATTGATCAGCTGCATCTGGTTCAAACGACCCTGGTCTATAAACAGATAAAGCAGCATAGCACCAGCCCCACTCCCTGGTGCAGCCTGAAATACTATGTGCCAGTAACTTGATGGCACGTATCAAGTTACGTGCCAGTCAAATGTTGCATTCTCATATGTGTTACCCAAAATCGGCAATGCAGCTAAATTAGATCAGAATGAGCAAGAACTTATCGTCACGTTTCTTCGCTCAGGAGGAAGCCAATTGCCGAAACGGTATACGACTCTATTTGCAAAATAATTTCATCAACGAGTACAACTGTGCAATCCTGTGCCACAGAAGAGAAAGTGGAATCAGTGATGCAAGACATCTTTGTGGGTTGCATGAACACAGAGCAAGAAGCACATGTTCAGCAGAAACTCTATAAAATGTCAGTTATCGACACTGGCAGATTACTCTACGAACTTTCACTGGTCATCAGAAAGCTGTATATCATCACTATCAGCCATGAACATTACTGATGGACTCACTAATGTCGCTGTGGGTAAATTATCCAAGTTTGGAAAGTTAGCTCGCAAGAAGGCGGTGAGGCAGATGCAAGCAAACATCATTGCTCAGCTGTGCTGCTCACAAGACAAACTGCTAGTATTTCTTTGAGCAACAACCATGAAATCTATGCCAAAATAAATCACTTTCTGCTCATATCACCTTGTGCAATGACGACACACAAGTCACACAGTTCTATACAGTGGTTTACAAGTACAAAAAAGGGCATGAACAGCAGCTGGTTTATGTCACTCTGTTGTGTCTAACTGACATCAGGGGACTTTTATATTGTCTTGCCGACCGGCGACAAGTGATTCTACCACAGCCTGAGAAATGTTACATCCACCATCTATCTACAAAATGTATTTGCCAGGCTTGTGACTAATCAGATACAAACAAGACAGGGCAGCTTGCTTGAATTCATCCACAATAGGAAGAAACTCTCAGTTCTGTCATTCACCTGCCAAAGCATACAGGTACACCACGCCAACACTGTTACATAGCAATGCCAAATCTTTCTACTATTTGAGACTTGGTTAGATAATAACAAGTGTGTCAGCATCCCAAACTTCAATTGCATGGTTCTATTTAAGTGTGAAACCTAATGGACAACTGGATTCACAATATGCTATGCTGCTGCAACAGGATCTGGAAAGGTTGAGCAGATCGGCTGACAGGTGGCAAATGAAGTTTAACATTGACAAATGTAAAGTACTACATATGGGAAACAGTAACCCCAGATCAACGTATCAACTCTGTGGTACTACGCTGACAGTGGTAGAGAATGAAAAGGACCTGGGGGTGATTGTGCAGGCAGATATGAAGTTCTCTGAGCAGTGCAGATGAGCTGAAAGAGTAGCTCATGGTGTCTTGTCAATGATATACAGGAATTTTTCTAGCAGGGATAGGAATGTGATTATTCCCTTGTATAAGGCATTGGTCAGGCCACACCTTGAGTACTGTATACAGGTCTGGAGGCCTCATTACAAGAAGGATGTAGAGCTGCTGGAACGAGTACAGAGAAGGGCAACAAGATTAGTGAATGGAACAAAGGGTTGCTCTTACAAAGAAAGGCTTAAGTTTTGCAAATTACAGAGTCTGGAGACTAGGCATCGGCGAGGTGATCTGATAGAGGTGTATAAGGCTTTGAATGGCTTGAGCATGCTCAATGCCGATGGGATTCTTCCTCTTGCTCAGAATAATCACCTGAGAGGGCATAAATTCAAATTGAGGAAGGACGGATGTCGGATAGATGTGCGGAAATTTGCCTTTAGCCAGCGGGCAGTTGGTTTGTGGAATAGACTTCCATCACTTGTTGTTGAAGTTGATAGCCTAAACAAATTTAAGGCTCAGCTGGACAGATATTTCGAACGAACGGAGGGATGAAATGGGAGTAGTGGTTGTGTTTTTTTTTTGGCTGATGCTGAATAAGCTTGCTTTCTTGCATCATATGCCTCTACTAATGCTAATATATCACAGCAAGATGAATGAGGTATAGACATTGTTATGCCATACTTAGATGTCATCTATTGACAAACAACTGGTTTGACAATTAGTGTTCAGCCCATTGGCAATATATGTAAAGCGAAGTGCTTGTTACCCAATGGCCAAGTGATACAATGGTTGTCTATATTTCTCCTAACAGTGACATACAGGATATACTGTATTTTTCCCCATGTATAAGACGCACCTTAATTTTGTGGCCCGAAATTTGAAAAAAAATGTATTACATAAAGTTATTGAACTCAAGTTTTATTCATCATAAAATTCATACAACTCCTCATCACTGTCAAAACTCCCATCCATTAGCTTGTTCTCATCTGTGTCTGATGACGAATCAGTCTTCATCTATGGCATAGTTCCATCTATGGCATTTGAAATGCCACACTTCTTAAATGACTTGACAATGATCTGAATCTTGATATTATCCCAGGATCTTTTCACCCAGGTACAAACTTCTCCTATAGTTGGTTTCTTCACTCTTCCTGCTGGTGTCAAATTGTCTCCAGAAGACTTCATCCATTGGTTCCATTCGTCTCTCATGGCAGCTTTGAAGGGTTTGTTAATGCTGACATCAAGTGGTTGGAGCTGGGATGTCAAGCCTCCAGGTATGACGGCAAGTTTTGTTTTTTGCTCTGCAGCAGTCTTCGTGTTTTTTGTTATGTGTGCCCTGAACTGAGCAAGCACCAAGGGCAGGTTTGCGTAAGAGCCCACCTGGTCTCCTGATCCAAACTTTCTCAAACCAGATCCTTCATCCCATCCCATCTTGATCCATCCAACCCTTGTTATGAACGTGGACAACCACTCCTCGAGGAATGTCTTCTTTTGTCATTGTTTTGCGTTTGAAAATCAGCATAGGAGGCAGCTTGGTTTCGTCGGCACAAGCTAGAACAACTGTATAATGGCTCTTTTCATGTCCACTTGTCTTCACAGTTACGGTTTTCACCCCCTTCTTATCAATATTTCTGTTACTTGGGATATCAAATTGAAGGGGGAATTCGTCCATACTTGCAATCTGTCCCAACTCAAACTGATGTGTCTTCTGGCATTGAATGACAAAACGATGAAATTCAAGGACCTTCTGCTCAGCTTTCAGGCATCTTTTGGGCAAGTCTGGTGCATGCATGCCTGCTTAGTCCATTCCGTTTCATGAACCTGAAGCACCAATTGGTCCTCCTTTGAAATCAGTAACTTCTCAGGCCATTTTGCTGACTTGCCTCTCTTGGCCTTCTTCTGCCGTGGCGTTTTCAGTAGGATTTCTTCTTCCCGTAGCCTGTCCCCGATTGTTTTCTCAGTTGGAGGAGGACCAAACTTACGTTCAGCAGCACAATTTCCATTCACTTTTACAAACTGGATCACTTTTAACTTGAATTCAGCACTGTACGAGAATCTTTTCTGAGCCATTTCTGGGCATGGCAAAACGTAACCTAATATACCAGTAACAAGTGTGAAACAATGAGTGCAAAGAAAACAAGTGCGAAAAAATGGGAAATGCAAGTAAAAAAAATTTACAACCACTGTATAAGACGCACCCAGTTTTTAGACCCCAAAGTTTTCGAAAAAGGATGCGTCTTATACATGGGGAAATACAGTAATTGACTTTATTCATTTCATTGTTAAAGAAAGATTTACATAAAATACCCATGATCATGAGCAGCAATTTCAATGTTAATTTCGGATTGGAAGAAACTAAACTTCAAGAAACATTTGATCTAACTCTAAATGTAATCCCTCAATTTCAACTACAAGATTGGATACCACAATTGACGCTATTTTCCAGAGACATTTAGATATGTTGCAATTGCAAGTATATGAGTCTTACTTTAGTTAGCATAAATTCATTGTACAGTATCTTTGCTGAACCTCCTGATGTTTTTATTGATACAACACATTGGCAACAGAAGTCAACTGTGGTTTCTTAAGCAGTTATGAAGCCAAATAATGAATAAATTCACCAGCTTAATAAGAGAATCACAAATAATAAGTACACTACTAATTTTAAATCCAAATTTACAAAAAAAAAAAAAAAAAAAAGACCAATTTAAATAATAAAGAAAATTGTGTTTAGTAGCTACCAAAAAAAGTTGTGCCATCTTCACAGCACACAGTTAACGATTAAAAAAAAAAAAAAAAAAAAACTGATGCACTATCATGAATTAAGGGTTAAAATAAAGACAGATAACAAATTACATTTGTCCCTGTAACCCCTAAAGATACAAATAACAGTGATTGTGTGTGCCTTTAATTTTTAATTCTGGACTGCATTTGCCTTTCAAGTCAAAAGATATTTATTTCAACAAGCATTGAAATAACTTGAAAATCAACACATCCCTATATTTAAATTCCATATTTTAGGAATTATTGCTACTCCAATGACAACAGCCAAAAGTTGGGCATCAAGGTTTGAGATGCAAACGTAAGAGGTGATGTCATTATCTGGGCAATCTTAGTTGCTAATATCTTTTAAACAAATATCATAAAAAAAAAACCTGATGATTTTTTGTTTCTGCCATCAGAAACAAGTACTGGTAGCCGTGATTGGTGAACACGACAGAGTACTGTCATGTGGTCTCTGAGTAACCTAAAAATTTAGCACACCTAAGTGGTCTGTTATGATTTAGCTAAGAACTAACTCATATTTGAATACCTGTGAACGTCCTAATCTTTATAATAAACACTTGATGTACTAATACTACTTGTTCTTTATTTCACAGTCATACTTTTCATTCAAAATGTGTATAGTACATGGAAATTTGTACGTTAAATTTTCATTGGATTTAATGAGTTAGTGGCTCATTAAAATTATTCTTGTATGTTGCTTAGCACAACCCATTCATAGTTTGGGAGTGGTTAAAGACAAATAAAAACTGTTGGTAATTTATTATATAATTAACTTCTATTTGTTTTTCATTTTTTCAATAGTGAATTACACTCAATATGTTTTACCTTCTGCTTAAATTTATTGAAAAATTAACCAAATTTAATTTATGTGAATGGAATAAGTGACTTTAATATCTTTTATTAAGAAAATCAGAGACTCCCTTAAATATTTCTGATATCAGTATTACATTATATTCAGTGCGTTAATTTGCAACTCTGAAAACAAGTATTTTTATCTACCATTATCTGATAAAATAACTATTTTACCAAATTTTGTTCACATATTTGAGATATTTAATTTTGTTTTAAGCTAAATTTCTTTTTAAGTAAAGAATGGATATTTATTTTGACTGTTTGCTCTTTTTTTGTTTCATGCAATTTCATAATAATTTCATTATTTTTATTATTTTATCTGCATTTTTTCTTCTTACTTTTTAAGTCAAGTCTCCTACTTCACCAAACCCTGACATCAAACTCACCCAAAAAAGGCCATCAGAACCAAGTACACGTATTATAACAGGTGAGGGACACAACAAATAGACTTCTAACATAAATGACCTGATAATTTTGTGATAGGAATCTGCATTTTTTTCATTGTTGCAGGTATTAGAATTTGCTCAGTTTCTAAATTACACTATTTAGGGGGAGTAAGTGCGTGCGTGCGTGTGCATACGTGCTTGATTATCTTCAAAATTTTTTATTAAATCTGCATATTGCAAAAATTATTTCCCTTCTGAACTGAATTAAAAAGGATATTTATTGTTGCAAGCAGTTTTGGGATATATTTTATATGATTAAACTTGTAATTTTAAGCACTGCTCTAATAACAGAAAATTTGCACAAAACAAAATTATCTGTAATGAGATCAAAATAAAAATAGTTCTTGAGAATTAATGAAGCTGATCAAACTCTAATACTTGTAGTGATTTAACACTCAGCAGTTGTGCTTGCTGTTGATTGATTTCTATGTCACTTTGCATGCTTATTAAAAGATCCAAGGCTTTTTCTTAATATTGTGAAGTCCAGAACATTGTTATAACATGTTTTGCAAATCCTTTATTACATGATAAAGAATTTCACTGAAGACATGAAATGGGAATACAGCATTGTGAAAATTACTACTAAATTCTGTGAAATACTATGATTTGAATTCTCTTAAAAAATATAATCCAGAATGGCTACTCTTATAAAACTTAAAGCATTTTAAATAGTAGATGAATTAAATAGTAGCAATATTTCATAGCCCTGTACCAATATGGATACCAACCTTTTTTTTCACATTTTGATTTTTGAAATTAAGGAGCAGTATGGAAAGCTGGGATGCTTCATGCAATTTATAACTATATCAAATGTAAAAACATGCACACTACAATCATTCTTACTTAGTATATGCTGTTTTCCAGTGCATTCTTATTACAAGCACTACACTAATTTTACAAGCTAAATGCTAAATCCTAACAGTATCAAACCAAAAGGTTTTCTCTTCTTGTTAATTAAAAGTAATTTTTGTTGTTTACTGTGACACTGAAAATTATTTGTTTTTAAAAAATACAGGTAGCGTATCCTCTTTATAACAGGAATGTGTTCTTGAAAAGCATGATGTAAATCAAAATGACTTAAATTTAAATTGATACACTTTTCCATTTAATAATTGGTATAAACAAAGGATGGTTCCTGTGGGAAACCATCTGTCCATAGGTGGATATATTATCAGTTAGCTTTCACTATCTTTTGGTGTTTGGCTGGCTTATAGTTCAGAAACATCAATAAACCTTGAATGTTAGTCATCTTCAGGTACATAGTAGTAAAAAGTTGTTTGATAGCAAAAACACAAACCAAACATTATCAGCTAGATTTTCCCAGTTATTGGATGGTAAGATGAATTATCTAGGATAGCATGAGTTTTTGTTATTTTAGATTTCCTTTACACAGTGATCTTTGATAAACATCTAGAATTGTGCATTATTTAATTCTGTAATAAAATTTTGTCATCCAAGATTTTATCCTCATTCCATATCGCGTGTGGTTTGAGGTGGAAAAAAATTTGGTCACTCTCTCTCTCTCTTTTTTTAATTCTGGCAACACCAGTTGCTCTCACTGAAGAGATTTAATTTTGTCAACATTTCTATGATTTGAAATAACTTAAGTGTTTGCATTCACTAACATATAAAACCATTTTAATGCTTTTAATTTCACTGCTAAAGAGTTTGCTTTCCATAACCTTTTTACCAGCATACATGTATCATCTGCAAACTTGGACATTAAGTCCAAGTTTGCAGATGATACAGAGGTTGGCAGGGCTGTTAATGATAGTATGCTACTGCAACAGGATCTAGAAAAGTTGGGCAGATAAATCTGAGAAGTGGCAACTGAAGTTTAACATTGACAAATGCAAAGTACTGCAAATGGGTAGAAGTAATCCTAGAGAAATGTACCAACTGTGTGGTACTACACTCAGGGTAGTGGAGAATGAAAAAGACCTGGGGTAATTGTGCAGTCAAATATGAATTTTTCTGAGGAGTGCAGACAGGCTGCCAGAGCAGATAATGTGGTCTTGTCAATGATATACAGGAATTTTGCTAGTAGGGATAAGGAGGCGATTATCCCCTTGTATAAGGTAATGGTCAGGCCGTGCCTTGCCTCGAGTACTGTGTGCAGGTTGAGGGGCCTCATTTTAGGAAGGATGTACAGTTGCTGGAATGAGTATACAGAAGAGCAACAAGATTGGGGAGGGAAATGAAGGGGTCCTCTTACCAAGAAAGGCTTAATTTCTGAAAATTGCAGCTTCTGGAGACTACACACCTGGGAGGTGATCTGGTTGATGTGTATAAGGACTTGAATGGGTTGAGCAGGCTCAATGCTGATGGGATTCTTCCTCTTGCTCAGATTATGAACCTGAGGGGGCATAAATTCAAGTTGAGAAAAAAGTTGTGGAAATTTGCCTTTGGCCAGCAGGAACAAACTTCCATCTGTCATTGTGGAAGTTGATAGCTTAAGTAAATTTAGGAAGAACTGGACAAACCCTTAGAGCAAATAGATATGTGAAATGGGGCTTCTGGCTTCTTGCTTTTATTTTGAAGTGATCACATCTTTATTCAGATGCTTGGGAGTGGAAACTGTAATGTATCACAAGTCTGAAGTGACAGACAGCTTTTGTAATCAAGTCCTTAAATTTTCTTTGTTTTCAGCTACAGGAGAAAAAATGAAATATTGGAAGAGGCAGATTATAACATATGGCCATTATAACTATCATATCTAATCCATAGTTATTCCAAATTATTTAAATTAAACATAAGCTTGGTAGAGCAGTTATTTTATTTTGCAATAAAAGTTACTTCTATTGCTTTCTGTGCAGAGAAGTGTTGCTTTTGTTTCAGACAAATTTGGGATTTTTAAGTTTATATGCTGGAAGGCATCACTTTGAGTAGCCAGTACTAAGTGTAAAGTGTTTTTGGGCCAAACGACACCAGGGGTTCCCCCCATCTCTGTGTAGTATACATTGTCATGTGATACAGTACAGGGCGTCTCTGTAGCCAGGTGGGAAGGAGCAGCAGTGCGTAGCACACGCTTCTTGATTAGACCGGAGTTCGAGCCCGTCACCACCAAATACAGAGGATGCGGAAAGGTCAGGGAACGACCACCGCATATCCCGAAGCAATATGGCCTTAGTTACTAATGCTCCTAAAAACCAAATAAACAACAACGATGCAGTACACTGTAAAGGTCAGAGATTTAAAAGTTTGTGGATCTTGTATATCTGTAATGTTTTGTACTGTTGTGCCCCTAATGGGACTCACTGTTGCCCACACTTGGCCTTGTGGAGGCAGACCAGGTACACTCAGTATAGTTATATTTACTTTGGCAGGCCCTGCCACCTAATTTCCTGAGATTTCAGTGGCTAGGACCTAAAAAAAAAAAGTTGCTGTATTTTATGCTGAAAGGGGGTAGGCCAAATAGTAATAGGGTTGTTGCATGGTTGACTTTGATATGGTTGAGTTTTTGAGTGTGGGTTTGGAAAATTTTGGTTTCATTCAATGCGGTCGCAAAGTTAGAGAGAGAGGGTGGGGAGACTGAAGACTGGGGGGCGTAAGTCAGAGTTGGAGTCAATAGAGAAGGCAACCCCAGATGGTCAGTGAGGCATGCCCATGCCCCACCAAATGGAAGAAAATGGGGTGGTGAGGAGACAATTGACTTCTCTTCCCCCACCCAGGAAGTAGGAAGTAAGTACTGTGCAAGAGTGCACTGGTATGGGGAGGCCAATGGCCTTAGCAGTAAGCTGAAGCAATAGTCATGTCTGATGAGTTTGTTTCAGAGGTCACAGATGCTGGTGTCAGGTTCAGGAGGTGTAGAGTCAAGTCTGACTTGGTGATCACTGGTGTCTTCTGCCATAGAGGGATCGTGAGACAGGTGAGCAGTGGACTACATCAGTTTCGTGTCCAGTCCTGGTCCTGTTGCAAAAGATCCTTAGTGTGGCTAGCTCAATCTTTCCGTTTGAATGTTTCTGTTCAATTAGGTTGAGTTGCTACTCTGAAATTTATATGATTTCAGAGTAGCAATTTTAGCTGTGATTCTATGATTCACAGCTACCAGAACAGGAGTGAGATTCCCATGATTTGTTTTGGTCCCCCCACAGGAATTCCATATCTGCTTCCATATATACACTGCAATGATCTTGTGCTTGAACTGCTTTAGACCATTTCAATAGTTGTATGTGTAGGGGTGATAATAGTGAGTTTTCGTCTTAACCCTCTGAAGTTCTTTCAGAAAATTAAAATAACAAGGATGTATGAAAATAGCCAAACATTAACAAGTATCACGGGGAATTCAGATTTGTCAGTGGTGACGGTGAACACGATAATAAAGGAGAAAAACAGAATACGAGAAGCGGTGAAGGGATCGGTACCAATGAAGTTAACTATAACAACCAAAGCACATATCAGTTTTTACAGTACTAATGTGTTTTTTTTCTTCCTTTTATGTTTTCTTTTCTTATGTGCCACTTTGGCTACTTCACTGCTGTCCCCCAGATAAAGTTTTTAATTGAACTAATTAAAAATATATAACTATTTTTCTTCATTCTTCTTAGGATATTATATGGTTTTTGTGATCTGAGCAAACATTGAAATCAGAAGTTTTGAAACAGTAATCCGACCAAGGAAAAGAAGAAAAGAAATCTCGCAGGTCATCCCATTTTGCATTCTTGTAATGCCAAACAATACGAGGTTAGGAATAGCCATGAGATAAATGCTCCATTGGAGAAGAGACAATCACCAAGTTGTGATCTGAGGCACCTAAAGGACCATTCACTTTGACTGTGTACTTAGAAGGGTTGTTTGTGAGATAAAGATCAAGCATGTTGGCTGTATGGTTAGGATTGTCATGTATTCTTGTAGGTAAATGAACAATCTGTGCAAAGTCAGCAAAAGCCACAGCAACTCGACCAGCTGAGTTGGTGTGACTAGAAAACGGAAGCTGGAGTTGTGAACATTAAATCACCAAGGAAAATTACCTCACGGTTAGGAAAGTTGGACTGGAGAAAGTCAAGTTGCAAAGAGAGGAAGTCAAAGAGCTCCAAGTGATTGGTGGAGTTAAGAGAACAGTAGAGACAATAGATGAATTTGACACGATGAGGTAGAGAGATTTTAAGCCAGAGAAGATCGAAGAGAGGAGATTCCAAATTACCAAGTCTCTGACAGGGAATATTTGAATGGATATATGCACAAGTACCACCTTTGAGGCGAAAGGAATCATACAGGAAATAATTTGGGCAACTGAGATGAGCAGTAATTGAATCAACCGATAACTGAGATTCTGTCAGAAAAAAAGTACACGGGATTTGGCAGACTGCAAGTGGAAATAGACATCGTTGAGATTAGAATTGAGACCACATATATTTGTGAAATGAATTAGGAAGTGTTTGGGAGGTTTAGATCTTTTCGCAGATAAGCTTGCTCTATTAGTTTGACAATTCATTGTGTATTCAATAGTAAGAAAAAGCGGGTGGGACATGCTGTATGAAGTAATGAAATTTTTGGATATGGCATACACATGGTAAGAATATACCCAGATCCTTGACATAACGTGGCCTCGACAATTTCATGTGTAGCATGAAATGCCATATTTGTGAATGTTTAGCATTTATTTATTGCATTTTATGTTCATATTTTCGATTTTGTTGATACTTGAAAAAAGAACTAGTAAACCCGGGAACCCGTAAAGTGAAAACTCATAAAGCGAGAACACTTTTTTTTAGTACAATGCTAGTGTATCAACTGTTCTGTGCAAGAACTGTTCCAGAAATACAAGAACTCCAGTTCCACTTCTGAAACTTTTCTGCCTGGATAGCATGGAAAGCAACTTGAGTTGAAATCATCAATAACATCTTGTTCACTGCAGAAGCACTGGCTTTGTAAAAGTTTCATTTTTGGAAAAAGAAAGAAAGGAAAAAAAAAAAAAAAACCCCACGATGAGAGGTTGGTCGGATAAAGTGGATGTGGTAACACAACAGTATTGTATTTATCAAGCTCTTGTTACATGAGAAATTAGCAATAAATGTACTTGTGCCTTGTCATGCAACAACTTCCAGTCTTTCACTGTCTGGAATGCTTGTGTAATATTTCCTCTCACAGCTGTGGTACAACATACATATCTTTCCTTATTCACAGTGGTGCTGCACCTTGAATGACAAATATTACAGTGCACAGTACCATGATGATTAAAAAAAAAAATTAGATCACTTTCCCTTTCAATCTTCTTTGCTGAATGTTTACTGATTGTGATTAATTAGGTTTTCAAGTTGATGATTCATGCTTTGTTTGTGGTCATAGAGTAAAAAGTCTTGTCCTCAGTGATGGACATTAGGAGCAGCAGATTGTTGATCGTTATTAGATGGCATTGTAAGATCACTGAAAATTGTAATCTGCTCATTATATTGATTTTTGATAAGTCCAAGACATCACTTGTAAACAGTATAGTATATGCTCAAATCAATGCATGATTTGAGCATAAAATTCCATGACAGCTTCTATATAAAATGTTTAAAGTTTCTGCAGATTTATCAACAGTCACAAAAGTTCTCACAGACAAGTTGTCTGGTTGTTCCATTTTTGTTTGGCTGTACAAGCAGTTAAAAATCTTCCAGCATGGTCATCGTTTGCTTGAGGGTACCTTCTCTTCTTGAATCTGTGGTATCATTTAAACACAGTAGTACATGACCGAAATTAAGAAAGATATTGATCTGGTGCAGAGAAGAACAAGTTCTGTGAGGGGAGCAAAAGAGTGCTCTTACCAGGAAAGGCTTCAGTTTTGCAAATTGAAGTGTCTGGAAACTAGGCCCTGTGAGGAGATCTGATTGTGGTGTTTAAGACCTTGAATGGATGCAGTATACTCCATGCTGATGGAATCCTTCCTTTTGCTCAGATTACACCCATAAGAAGGGCATAAATTCAAATTAAAGAAAAACGGTTATAGGTCGGATGTGCATAAATTTGTCTTCAGCCAGAGGGTGGTTGATTGTTGAAATAAACTTCCATCTGGTGTTTGAGAAGTGGGTATGTTGAATAAATTCAAGGAAGAACTAGATAAACTGTTAGAGGGGATGGATGGGTGAAATGGGAAGTGCTGGCTTTTTTTTTTTTGCCAACATTCTATAAGCTTGGTTTCTTCATCATTTGCCATTCACTACTACTAATAATAATAATCTTCTCCGCCAACATAATGCATCATTTCTAATATTTCAGAAGCAGATTTTTTTTTTTTTTTTTTTTGTGTTTTCACAAGCTGTAAAGACAAAAGAACTAATAATAATAATACTCAGAAATAATCAGAGCTATGTAATAGTGCACTAATGTTTGTAAACCATACTGAAACAACAATAGTGATTAAGTTTTGATTTTTTCATATTGGCTGTGAAATTATTCATTCTTTTTTGCATTTTTCTTCTATATAGCGCTGAAAAACAGCAATGGGAGCATACTGGATCGTAAGTGTTGCTTTGCCATATTCAGTTTGGATATTTTTATTATTTTGTAAAAAGAAAAAATAATTATTTAATATCAAATATCATTGTACTTATGATATTTGATATTAAACTTTGTTCGATTCCCGCCTCGGGCTTAGATCAAAGTACTGCAAAAACCTTGGGAGGTGCATTATGGCCACAGAAGCCTATGCGCCAACAACTACCAAAAAAAAAAAAAAAAAATTAAACTTTGTTTAACAATTTACACTATTTATACATGACCATACAAAAGTATCCAGATACATTCTGATTTCACAGTGATCAGTTCATCTACTGATGTGTAACGTATTGGTTTGGCCCTCACCCAATGTTACATTTAATCCCATAGGTGTTCTATAGGGTTAAAATTGGAACTGTGTACCGACCATTCTATCTTTTGTATATTAATGTCCATGAACCATTCTCAAACAGAGTGGCATGTGGCATTTTCCTTTAAAAAAACAAACAAACGTGGATCTTTAACAAAGATTGTCCAAAATGAGTCAAAAGTCAGCATTTGTGGTTCCCTACCAACCGCAAAGTGTGTTTGGCCATACCATGAGAAATAGAAATAGCACTGTAACTCACCTCCTCCATACTTCATTTGTTGGCATAATGCACTCCAGGCATCGTCCGTTTTGTATCTCCTACCTGATACAGAATATGGCAGTGAAATTCGCCACTCTGTAGAACTATTTTCTGCTATTCTGTTTGGTTGTCCATCACTGCTCTCCCATGAAAATCGAGTAATGGAGCATTATATAGATTCCAATTGTTAGACCAAGAACTTTTGCATCTCCCGATAATCAGGCGATCCTAATTAATTACTAAATTACTATCACAGTATCTTGGGATAAATTACAAAACTATACTCATTTGGAACCCACAGTGTTTAGTAAAAGAAGAGAAGAAAATCCCATTTTGCAGGGAGAAGGTGTGGGTGTACAGGGATTGTAAAACTTCTTGCCCTAACTCGCTGATGCATGCCTCTCTGCAATTTATGTGGGGGGGGGGGGTAAGCCAAAGCAACACTAGCTCGGAAAAGCACAGACAAGCCAATACAGGGCCAAGGATTGCAATAATCACAGGAAGCGTTTACTCTAAATGAGGTAACAACGTGGGTGGAAGGAAAGCAAGAGTCCTTGGGTTCTCATGTCAACAGAGGTGCTTAAAGGGATTTTATTGCTGCAGTGGAGACTGGATACAGGGATGATTTCTCAGGATGATTACCAAAAAAGGTAATGTTAGAGAGGAAATGGACATTTTTGGTGACTCTGACTGTGTGACATAGGATGAGATAACCAGAGAATATATAAAGGGTTCGAAGGGCACCAAGGAAGGAGAAGTGGTGAAGTGCCTTGCTTTGTGTAGAGGAGGAAGCTGAAAGAGAATCTTGGGGTCCAAAGAAGACAATGCCCTAGTGTCCTACTGGAAGGAAGGAAGCAATAATCTGCTCTGGAAGAAAGCAACTTGGCCTGGTAAGCAAACTGTTTATTTTGTGTGAATGAAAATGACTGAATTAGAATGAATAGATAAAACTAAATGCTTCTTCCTAAAAACTTAAATCATTGTTAATTTAATAATGAACAGAAATAACTCTCATTGTTTGTGTTACATATTACTTTGCTGAGACACCTCTCAGCAAAGTAATATTAGAACGAGGAGTTGGGGGGGGGAAGAGAATAATCACAATAGGATAGATGTAAGATATTTAAATATAACGGGAACATGTAATGGAAGGTGACAAAACACCAGGTGAAAAAATCCAAAAGGATTTTGCCTAATGTTTTCTGTTATGCAACCATCTGCTTAATATCGGTGCATATTGTGAACATTGTAGTTTTATTAGCTAATAGTATTGTGTTAAACAACAAAGCTAGTGAATGAATGGTTCCAGAGATGTTAGAAAATAGAATACAATATTATATCCATAAATGAATTTCTTGCTGTTATTATGGGCATAAACCTGGAAGCAACGTATATCTTTACGCATGATGAAAGTGTACTGTATGCATGTTTTTTATTTAGTAAACATTATGTTATGTGTTATTGAATTTTATGTCTCTCTCACTCTCTGCCAATACTCTTATACACACTAGAAGAAATAAGAAAAGGGTTATGTGGAATTGAGTAACCTAAGTGATTATTCAATTTTAATCACAACGCAGTCTAAAGCTGCAGCGATCAAGTGTCTAGAAATCCTTTGTTGCCGAGGGCTTAGATTTTTGTCCTAACTAGATGAACACCTTACACAGTATAGATTCCATAAGATGAAAGCCAAAAGGTTACAGTGATCAGGATGAATAATTATAGTCGTGACCAGTACGGGAAATAAAATAACGGTTTAAAGCACATAAAGCAGAAATACATGAAGAAAAAAAGAAATGGTTGCTGGTGTTTCGAGAAATTGGCAGCGAGAATTGTGCTGTATTATCTTGAGTGTTATTTACTGATAATAATGTATTTAGTTTTGATGAAGTATTACAGTAAATCCCCGCTATTCGCGGGGGTTATGTTCCTGAGAAATGCCGTGAATACCGAAAACGCGAATACTGAGTTATGGCTCCCATAGTAATAAAGGGGTTCCGTTCCAAAGTATGAAATATATAAGAAAAACTAGTCTAAAATTTTGTCTATGTATGTATTATATGTACCTTCATAATATGACTATGTACATATGCAGTACATAGTGAAATGCAAGCATATGGCATCGAAATGAAAATAAGAAACAGTTTAATATTAAATGTAATATTTATTAGAAATTTCAAACTAGCGCCTTTGCTAGCTAAAAAACTTATCCCGCCAGTGCTATCACCAGTTTCACTAGCGTTGATAAAGGTGTTTTGTCTTTTCACGAATGATGAGTGAACTTAACGGAATTTTATTTTGAGTTCGGTCTTCTATCCACAGATTTAAAGCTTTTCCATTTTTTCTAATTTAACATCACGAGTTACAGAGCAAATTTTTGAAGCAATTAGCGCGTTTTCATGGACACTATGGCGGATTTTTTTCTTCCGATTTCTTGATTGATCGTACCGTTGACTTATTGATTTTATAATGTTTTGCCACTGAGAAGACACTTTCACCATTAGAAATTTTGTCTAATAACTCAATTTTATTCGCCAATGTCATCACCTTCTTTGATAATTTCACATTCATATTTCCCCAGGCGCCTCCGTAGCCAGGTGGGAAGGAGCAGCAGTGTGCAGCACACGCTTCTTAATGTAGACCAGGGTTCAAGCCCATCACCACCAAATATGGAGGATGCGGAAAGGTCAGGGAATGACCACCGCATATCCCGGAGCAATATGGCCTTAGTTGCTAATACTCCTAAAAACTGAATAACAAACAACAACATCACATTTCCCTTGTTATTCGTAGCCATATTTTTGTACAGGTTAGAAAGAACTTGTCCACAATAAAGTCACTTTCTTCCGTTAACATACTCGAAAAAGTCTGTTTTACACTGCAAAATGGTAGATTTATAAATTTATTCAATTTTAAAAACATATAAATTTAAAAACGAACGACGAAACCTTCCATGCCAAGTGCATAACACATACTGAACAAGGATTAGCGAGAAACATCCACGCTCGCGATTTTGTCACTCCTCTCCCCCACCCACTGAGTGCTGTTTTGACTGGGAAAGATAATTTTAGCCACGTCCATGTTTTTTTATGGCGGAAAATGTTCACGGAGCTTTAAAATTCACATTTTTTTAGGTTTCATTTTATGTTAAATCAGCGACCGCGAATACACGATACTGCGAATAGTGGGGGTTTACTGTATTTCTATTACTATTACATAGTAATAAGTGGCAACAATTTATGAATCGGCTCTACTGTATTATTTAGCTCACTTAGATTATCTTGTAAAGAAAAAAAAATTGAAAGCAAATCAGAAGGTACTGACAAATTAAGAACTGTAAGTTCAGACAAGTTTCTGCTTGTTGCTAGTCCAGTCTTAGCATTTTACTTTTGTGGGGGTGATTTTATTTTCTGTTTGTTGGTCTGATAATATATACAGGTAAGAGTTGTATTGAAGTGTTATAGTGCTTTTGTCGGTTTAAAAATAATATTCTGAATATACATCCCTCCTGAATATGTATTACTGTTTGTGTAAATCATATTGGTAAATGTTTCTTTCTTTAATAATATATTTTGGTATTATATGCACACACATACAATCATTTTATTTGGATATAAAGGATTGATAGTACACATAAAATGGAAGGAACGAATGGACAAGGGTTTAACTTACAGTTGTCAGAGCCAGTGTTTCCATTACAACCCGAATCGGGACTTGAACATGTAAGGGCCAATCCAGCTCCATTCGTGGGTTTCATCAACTTAATTCCAATGTTTTGTGGGTTGGAAGAAGAAATCCCGATTTCCCAGTTCTTTGAAATGTTGGAAGAGATAGCTGAAATAGCAAACTGGATTGATAGAGAAAAATCGATAGTGATTAAATCGAAATGAAAGGGTTAGCGGGGAGGAGTTTTACTCACATTTGTTCAAGTTATGGGCAGAAAAAAATGGTTCAGTTCAGGGAGCTTTGGTTGAGTGCTTTAAACACTATGAGCCCCTTATAACACAACTACAGCATTTCAGCACAGCTAAACAAGAATCAGGAGAATCTGTTATCCAGTTTGTCACTTGCTTAAAAATTTGTGTAGGATGGCTTTTGAAACAGAAAATGAGACACCAGAAATATTGATGTTAAGGGATCAAACTCTTTTAGCTCAATTTTTGAGGGGGTTACATCAGAAGTTGAAGAGTTTAGTCCTAAGCCAGAATCCAACTACCTTTCAGTTAGCGGTGGAAGTCGCATCACATGAAGAGGTGGATGAAATGGTCTAGCGCTTCACCCTGTGAAGCGCTAGACCATTTGCCTCCCTAGTCTCTTTTTATTTTCTCTCTCTCTCATTGGTGCCTCCATAGTCACTTTTTATTTTCTCTCTCTCTCTCATTGCGTGTCTAAATTCAAGTTCAAGAGAGAGGATCGAAAGTGGAAAAAGGAAAGAAAAAGATCACATCCAGTTTTTTTTTTTTTAGATTGAGGAGAAGCAGTAGTCTGGGGTTTGGCCGGTTCCTCCCAGTCACTTCTTGTTTTTCTCACTTTCCCAAAGAAAGGATTTAAGTGAATAGAGGTAATATCCAGATTTCAAAGTCAAGATAAGGGATCTTCTTCTTGTGCTATTTAAAAAAAACAAGTTTAATCTCAAATAAGAATTTGAAACCGTATGAAATCAGATTCCTAGTCCCACAAATGACTTTTGAATAGAAGTTTACTAATCAGAACTCTAATCATGTGTGAAACCGAGGGAGTTACTGATATGACATTCTTGAGAAAGATCAATACAGAACAAACACATAGTTGCTATCAACTACAACGGAAAAAAAAAATTCTGAAGAATTATTCTTGTGCTCTTGCCTCCCAAAATCCAGAGTTCTCTTCAAAATATTAAGCTACTTGAAGTAATCTATGCCAATTTTTCTTTTTCCCAAGCAAGAGAATAAAAGAAGATAGAGAGAAAAAGTTTCTTTATTTGCCAATGTTAAGACAAAGAAAGAACAAGGTCTTCAAAGCTGTTAATAATAGTTAAGGTCTAAAGCCAGAAGAGGAAGAAAAAATATAGAAATAAAACCTGATACTTCTCTTTCATCAACAGAGATGTGAAACAAATCAATACTAGAATGGAAAATTTTAATTAATACAAATCAGGTATCACAAGATGTATCTATTTTAGGAAGATGTACACTTAGGAGAAATCGAGTCACCTTCGACTCCTAGCAAGCTCCATCATTTTGGTCAACTCTGTTAGTGCTATTTGTGTGACATGCAGTGCTATGTATCCCAGAGGGTTATTTTCTCCGGAGAACAGAAGGTCAGTGCAGTGTCCCAACCTTCAAGATGAGGAAGCATGAGAAAGCAAGACTACCTTAGTTAACAGCTACGGAACAAGCACAGAGATGCTAAACCAAAACGTTTATCTTCACAGAAAGAAGACCATCAGCAAATACCGTACTGTAGGCGATTGGCCAGACTTTCAAAGGAATGACGTTGTGTGAAGCTAATTAAGAACTGTTTTATTACCCTAGATAGCTTTTAGAATTATAAGGCTATAAGTGAGTTAATTTTTGCTTTAATGTGTATGACTTTGTCATATCATAATGAATATTATTATTATTATTTCTGTATGTTTAATATTGCCACTATGCTTAATCATATGTTATGTTCAAATGATAAGAACACATACTAATACCTGTTTTCCTTTATTATTTCATGAACTATTCTTGGAATAAATTGGAGAACCATATGGAAAACGTGTGTTAGTGCTAAAGACCCAGTAAATAAGAAAGAAGGAAAGGGGGTTGCAGTACCCCAAAGGAAAGAAGGGAAAAAAAAAAAAGGGAGAGAACATTACTAAAGAAGGAAAGTGATTTAGTGGATATTGTGCTTCATCGATTCTTTGCTCATGAATGTATGAACATAGAACCTCCAGAGGAAAGAACAGTGCTTAAACAGTTATTTTATCAAACGTGTTATATAGATGGTGATGAGCTCTATCCTATCTAGGATGAGTCAAAACCATTCAGATATTCGTGTACTCAAATACTCATGTAACTCAAGTATTTATGTTATCTTAACATTATATTATTATCTAAATAAGCTATATTAGTATTCCCTTATTGTATATTGGTATGTTATGCTGAAATTAGTGTTAGCCTAACAAACTCAGATGCCTATGTTATCCAAATACTTATGTTGTTTTAAATAGTGCAGATGTTAAGGTTAATTAAGGTAAATTATGACTTGTGTAGGAAGGAAGCATATCTAAGATTCATTTTTGCATCATTCATATCCCACAGACAGAATTGTGGATGCAGAATTTGAATCCTGCATCCAAAATTCTGAGTGAGGGCCATGGAGAGTGTTAGACCGAGAACGTTCACATTTCCCAATAATCAGGAGAACCTAATTAATTACTAAATTACTAATACAGTATCTTGGGATGTTTAGGATAAATTACAAAACTATACTCATTTGGAACCCACAGTGTTTAATAAAAGAAGAGAAGAAAATCCCATTTTGCAGGGGAGAAGGTGTGGATGTATAGGGATTGTAAAACTTCTCGCCCTAACTCGCTGACGGTTGCCTCTCTGCAACTTATTGGGGGGGGGGGGGTAAGCCAAAGCAACACTAGCTCAGAGAATCACAGACAAGCCAATAGAGGGCCAAGGATTGCAATAATTACGCGAAGTGTTTACTCTAAATGAAGTAATAACGTGAGCAGAAGGAAAGCAAGAGTCCCTAGGTTCTCACATTAACAGAGGTGCTTAAAGGGGTTTTATTGCTGCAGTGGAGATGAGATACAGTGATGATTTCGTGGGATGATTACCAAAAAAGGTAATGTTAGAGAGCAAATGGGCATTTTTAGTGACTGTGATTCAGGATGAGATAACCAGAGAATATATAAAGGGTTCGAAGGGCACCAAGGAAGGAGAAGTGGTGAAGTGCCTTGCTTTGTGTAGAGGAGGAAGCTGAAAGAGAATCTCGGGGGTCCAAAGAAGACAATGCCCTAGTGTCCTACTGGAAGGAATTAAGCAATAACCTGCTCTGGAAGAAAGCAACTTGGCCTGGTAAGCAAACTGTTTATTTTGTGTGAATGAAAATGACTGAATTAGAATGAATAGATTAAACTAAATGCTTCCTTCCTAAAAACTTAAATCTTTGTTAATTTAATAATGAATGGAAATAACTCATTGTTTGGGTTACACAGAAGGCTCTCAGCAAAGTAATATTAGAACAGGGAGTTAGGGGGAGTGAGAATAATCACAATAGGATAGATGTAAGATATTTAAATATAATGGAAGGTGACAAAACACCAAAAGTATTTTGGCTAATGTTTTCTGTTACCCAACTATCTGCGTAATATCGGTATGTATTGTGAACATTGTAGTTTTATTAGCTAATAGAATTGTGGTAAACAACAAAGGTAGTGAACGAATGGTTCCAGAGATGTTAGAATATAGAATACTATAGAGTCTTGATAATACAATATTATAACCATAAATGAATTCTTGCTGTTATTATGGGCATAAACGTGGAAGCAACGTATATCTTTACTCTTTACATTAACAATGAGGTATGATGAAAGTTACTGTATACATGATTTTTATTTAATTTTCTCTCTTTCGCTCTCTGCCAATACTCTTATATACACCAGAAGAAATAATTAGAAATAAGAAAAGGGTTATGCGGAATTGAGTAACCTAAATGATTACTCAATTTTAATCACAATGCAGTCAAGCTGCAGTGATCAAGTGTCTGGAAACCCTTGGAAACCCAAGGGCTTAGATTTCTGTCCTAACTAGATGAACATCTTACACAGTATGTGTGTAAGATGAAAGCCAAAAGGGGGCTAACACAATCCCAGAAGACACCTTAACCTCCTGGTTGATGTTTTGTAGAGATATTCGATGAGATTGCTGTGCTACCCTTCAGAGTACCCTCTGGTCATGTGGAGCACACTTCACTAGTCTACCTGCGTATTGCTGGATGATACCGTCATGCTCACATTACTTGATACTGTCATGCTCACATATCTTGATAACATTACTGCCAGCTGACTTTGAATGGTGCAGGCTGTTAGCAGTTACACAAATCGACAGGTTAGCAACGTGACAACCGATGCAGTCCTCACCTGTTAACTTAGGTGGCCCATATTCCTGCCTTATGTACCAGTTTGAGTCACTTGACTATCTGGACGAGTCCAGTGGACTATGAAAATGAGCACCCAAATACTTCCTGGATAGTTTTGTGTGTGTTGTGTAAATATGGTATTCAAGTTCAAAGAGGCTACAAAAAAAAAAAAATCATGCCTTTATCCTCATCACATTTATGTTATACATGAACTTAAAAGTACTGATCTCGGAGGACTTTATACTGGTCCACCTAAAGAATGCCCATTTGCCTATTCTGCCTCCTGTCTTTTAGAACAGCTCCTTCAAATGAAGGCGTTTACTACTAATCCCAGTTTGCTCCAGTTTAATAGCCTTTCATGGGATATCATATCAGAAGCATTACTGAAGCTGAGGTAAAAAATTTATATTTACAATAATAATAGGGTTTACAATAATAATTTAAATAAAATTTTTAAAATACACTGTGATTGTGGATCTTTTGAATCACCCTATAGATTATGTATTACAAAGTTTATGAATGTCTCCCATATTTTATGTTCTCTGTTTTCCAGTTATTTTGTTTTCAGCAATGCGTGGAAGCATTGCAATTAATTAAAATTGTAGATGAATTTAAAAAAAATAAAATTACATCAATCTATGCAATTTTAAAGAGATGCATTTTCTGACTTTCATAGTGCCCTTCTGCTACAAACTGCCAGAAAATATTGCCAATGAAGCTTTCATTGGAATAGGTAAGATTCACTGCACCAAGTGTGACTTCAGTGACAATCTTACTCTTAATTACATTGTCTCCGCTTTTCTTCTGTTTGCTAGCTATGAGGTTCTGTTTTGGTTGCTGTGGTCCTGGGTAATGTACAGAGACAGTGTTCTGTGCATTGTGAGGTCGAGTGTATATGCTGCCACAAAAAATGCACAGACCATTATTAGTTGTTGTGCTGGTTGATCATTAAATTATTTATTTATCATTCCTTTTGTTTCCTACATATAAACTATTGTTACCAAACTCAAAATTGCTGAAGGTCACACCAACAGTCTTCAGGGACTGTCTACGCTATGTTGAAATACACCTAGCACACCCATGTACCATTACTGAAAGAATTATGTTAAATATTTTCACATATTTCTTCTTGCACAGAAATATACAATCTCATGACTTACAACCTTTATGAACAGGGCCGCATTTACCATAAGGTGCAAGCTGGGGGCTTCACTCTCAACGGGGCCTCACTTTAAAACCTAACTCCTCACAAAAACTAGAGTCCCTGAAAAATTTGTGAGGCCTCCTGTCTCCATTTGAAATATTGTTTTATCACATGGCCGTAACCAATCGAAGTTAACTGTCGTTCATATGCATGCATAACGACTGGAGTTTAGTTACCATTAGTATTTGGTTAGTATTTGTATAGCAGTATATGAGAACATATACTTAATTATATGGTTAAAGTACTGTCGGAGTCGGTAAGAATATATTTTTCAATAAATTTATTATTGTTATTTTAACAAAACTAATATTTTTTTGTACAGAAAAATACTATTCTTTCTCTTTTTATATTTTTTAGCCTTTAACATAATTATTTTTAATTTGAATTGGTTTCTTGGTATTTTCGTGTAATTTTTATAGTGAGTACTAAATTCTTGAGTTTTTAGATCTATACTTATTTCTTTATAATTGTATGTAACATATAAAGTTATAAATATAGATTTAAACTTAAGAATTTAGTACTCGTTATACAAATTATTTTTAATATTTTGGATTTAATAAATATTTGTTTTGCTTTAATAGTATAACACACGTAACAATGCCAAGAAAGTTTGAATCTGGAACTAATAAAAGAAAACGACTCAGAGAAAAGGCAAAACAGCTAAATAGTCAAAAGGGGACAATTTTGTCTTTCTTACATCCTTCTGAAAATGAAGAATTTCATAGAACTGAAGATGTACCTCAAAATAATGTGCACAATATACAAGTAAAAGGAGTAAATGAAACAAATCAACAGAATTTTGAAGAAAATTTTCAATCAGAGTCTGTACTTACCAGAAAGCAAGTTCTCTTATCCTACTGATATAGCCATGTGGCCAATTAGTATTGATGAAAAATTTATCGAGCATATTTTAATAAATACACTTCAGAATGTTGGTAAAATCGAAAATTTAAAAAAAGAATACACAGAACGCAATAGGATATATGTCAGAAATGTAAATGAATCACATTTTTACTGTAAAAAGATGAATGGTACAAAGGAGAAACGAGAGTGACTAATTTTTTCAGAAACGAGCAAATCAATTTACTGCTTTGTTTGCAAATTGTTTTCTAAGTCAAATAATAACTTAATGAAGGATTTTAATGACTGGAGAAATATAACGCAAACCTTATGTGACCACGAGTATTCTACTGAGCACATACGAGCGATGTGCACATATCTCAAAAGAAAGTCAAGTTCTTCAAATAGTCATATTGATTCTGAATTGATGAAACAAATCTGAAGAAAATTATTATAGAGAGGTTTTAAAAAGAATAATAGCTACCGTTAAGTTACTGAGTAAATTGGGACTATCGTTTAGAGGCAATACAAATGATATTTTTTCTGATTCTTGTGGAAATTATTTATCGTGTCTACATTATTTAAGTGAATTTGATGGTTTTTTTAAAACATCACATTAAAATGTATGCCAACTGTGGTTCTGGCAGATTAAATTATCTTTCTTACCACACTTGTGATGAATTCATAGAGTTAATAGCTAATAAAACAAGAGAAATATTAATATCAGAAATTAAGGAAGCTGCTTATTTTGCAATAATACTCGACTCAACACCAGATGTTGCCCATATTGACTAACTAGCCATTATAATCAGGTTCGAGCCGTCACCACCAAATACGGAGGATGCGGAAAGGTCAGGGAATGACCACCGCATATTCCCGGAGCAATATGGCCTTAGTTGCTAATATTCCTAAAAAAAAAAACATAAACAAATTATAATCAGGTACGTTACAGCAAATTCTGACATTAGAGAAACATTTATTGAGTTCATCAGTATTACACAACATAATTCATTATATTTAGAAGAGGTAATATTAAAAAAAATTAGAAGAATTATCTTTGGATATAAAAATGTGCAGAGGGCAAAGCTATGATAACTGCCAATATGAAAGGTGTCTATACAGGTTTACAAGCTAGGCTGAAAAAACATAGTCCCTCTGCACATTACATATTAAATTTAATTGGCAACTATGCTGCAGAATCTTGTCTGGAAGCAGTGCAATATTTTTGTTTTGTTAAAAATGTATATAATTTCTTTTCATTTTCAACAAGAAGATGGGACATACTCTTTAAACATTTAGAAAAAAAATCTTTAACAGTTAAAAGACTAAGTGAAACAAGATGGTCTGCAAGGGCTGACGCTATATTGGCATTGAAATGTGGATATAAACAAATTGAGGAGGCATTACTTGAACTATCCATTTCTCCTTATGAAAAACCTATTTCTAAATTAGAGAGCTCATCACTGGCTGAAAATTTTGACAATTTAGAAACAACTATTTTAACAATTGTGTGGGACAAAATTTTACAACGAATAAATGCAACTAGTAAATCTCTACAAGATCCCAATATGGATTTGCTATTAGCTAATAATTTGTTACAGTCATTGGTTTTATTTTAGATATAAGAAATAGTTTTACTGCTTTAATTGAAGAAGCAAATTTATTAACAGATGAGACACAATTTAAAGATGGGAAGAAAAGAACGGAAAAAAAATGTGTGATGAAGTGTCACAATCTGACGATGACACGGAAAATACTTTTAATGTCATTTGCGATAAGCTAATTTTGGAAATTAACGAAAGGACGAAAAGCTATTTAGACGTATTAGATATGTCTGACATATTTTTAAAGAAAGATCAAGACAAGTACATGACTGGTATTAAAAAAAATTTACAAACTTATAGGACTGATATTGACGAAGCTAAGCAATTTTTAATAATGATGAAAGAAGAAAATTTTTCAATTAAAAATATGTACCACTTTATAAAATACGGGTTAAAAAACGGAAATAGGCCTAGTCAAAATATTTTTGACTAGGCCTATTTCAAACGCAAGTGCTGAACGTTCATTTTCGGTGTTGAAACAAATTAAAAATTATTTAAGAAGCAACTTGCACCAAAATAAAACAAGTGACCTATCGTTATATTTCATTGAATCAGGTGCAATGGACTCAATTACAATTATTATAGATATATTTGCTAAGACTAAAGCTAGAAAAAAAAACTGTTAGTTATTTTATTTTTTTTTTAATTTAATACATATATACTTATGTATGTATAATATTTTATTTTTAATACATATATACCAATGCTGTGTTATTTTATTTTATTAAAATGAGTTTTTATAGAAATGTCGACTTTTATTTTCAAAATATTTAGGAATTTGATTAACTGAAATAAACGTTTGAAGCAATTTTTTTTTTACTTTATACTGACTTGACCTGACCTTTTGGGGCCTCATAATTGTGTTGCGCCTAGGGTCTCCAAAAGTGTAATTGCGGCCCTGTTTATGAAGGTTGGTATAATTTATGGGTTTTATTTAATTTTTACATTAGTATATGAGGTAGATATCTTGATGCATCCAGTAAGTTATTTACCTCGACTGAAAATGATAAGACAAGTAATTACAGACCAGTTAGTTTAACTTCTGTTCTTGGGGAAAATAATGGAGTCACTGGTTAAAGATGCATTGCAGTATTATCTAGACAAGACTGCAGTAATAATTCAGACACAACGGAAAGTCTTGTCTGACAAATTTGATTTGATAGTATGTTGTTGTTGTTATTTGGTTTTTAGGAGCATTAGCAACTAAGGCCATATTGCTCCGAGATATGCGGTGGTCATTCCCTGACCTCTCCGCATCCTCCGTATTTGGTGGTGACGGGCTCGAACCCCGGTCTAATCAAGAAGCGTGTGCTACGCACTGCTGCTTCTTCCCACCTGGCTACGGAGGCGCCTTGATAGTATGATGTGGTTACAAAGGAACTGGATGCAAAAAATAATTTTGATATCATATACTTGGATTTCAGGAAAGCTTTTGACACTGTTGCGCATGGAAGATTATTGTACAAATTGGAGCAGTATGATATTAACGGCAAGTTGCTACAGTGGATAAAAGGGTGGTTGAGTGGAAGAAGACAGAGTGGTAATCAATGGACACTGCTCTTTGTGGACTAATGTTATTAGTGGAGGGCCCACCATTGTTTTGCATATTTATCAATGATATTGATGCAGGTATATCAGGCTTAATGTCCAAGTTTGCAGATGATACAAAGGTTGGCAGGGTTATTAATGACAGTAATGGCAGTGTGCTACTGCAACAGGATCTAGAAAATTTGGGCAGATGGTCTGAGAAATGGCAACTGAAGTTTAACATTGACAAATTCAAAGTACTGCATATGGGTAGAAGTAACCCCAGAGAAACATACCAACTGTGTGGTACTACACTTAAGGTAGTAGAAAATGAAAAAGATCTGGGAGTTAATGGTGCAGTTTGATATGAAGTTTCATGTGCAATGCAGACAGGCTATAAGAGCAGGTCATGGGATATTGAGGGGAACAAAGGGGCCCTCTTACCAAGAATGGCTTAACTTCTGCAAATTGCAGTGCCTGGAGACTAGGCACCTGCGAGGTGATCTGATTGAGGTGTAGACGGCCTTGGATGGGTTGAGCAATCTCGATGCTGATGGGATTCTTTGTCTCGTTCAGATTACAAGCCTGAGGGGTCATAGATTCAAATTGAGGAAAGACAGTTGTAGAAAGATGTGCAGAAATTTGCCTTTAGCCAGTGGGTAGTTGATTGCTGGAACAGACTTCCCTCTCTTGTTGTGGAAGTTGATAGCTTAAATAAATTTAAGGCTGAGCTTGATGGGTGAAATGGGAGGGATTTTTTTTTTTTTTTTTAGCATTAGTTGAGGCATATGATGCAAGACAGCAAGCATAAGCTTGCTGTCTTGCACCATATGCCTCAACTAATGCTAATGCTTATATTAACAGTAGAAGGAATGGGTAGAATCCCATTGGGCCACATGATATCAGTGAGTTTACTGCTGATGATTCTACTCAGGTTTGTTGACCAATTGAATAGGCCTATATTTTAAAGTCTATATTCACACATGAGGAATTGTTTGGGGGGATGTCAGAAGGTTATCAAACTCTAATTGGGAGCTAAATGATTTTGTGATAATTGAAAGGAAATTGGTAGAGAAATTATTTAAGCTAAAGATAAAAAAGGTGCCTGCGGTGGTGAGTGGAAGTTATCCAATTATATTAGAGGAGGCAGCAAAGGACATAAGCAAACCCCTAGCCATAATTAAGAGAGAATCCTTGTATTCAGGGGAAGCCCCTATGGAGTGGAGATGTGCAAATATGTCCCCAGTTCTTAAGGGTGATCAAAAGGTGACATGAGTAATTACAGACCTGTTAGATTAATGTCTGTTCCAGGGAAAATAATGGAGTCACTAGTTAAAGAAGTAATGCAGAATCATCTAGACAGGAATGCATTTTTACTGCAGTCACAGCATAGATTTGTTAAGGGGCAGTCTTGTCTATCCATTAGTTTTAGAATTAGTAGAGACTTATACAAGAAAGCAAGCTTATTCAGCATCAGCCAAAAAAAAAAAAAAACCTTCCTATTTCATCCATCCAGTTCGTCCTTGAATTTATTTAAGCTATGAACTTCCACAACAACTGATGGAAGTTTGTTTCAGCAATCAACCACCCACCCACCTGCTAAAAGCAAATTTCCACACATCTAGTCTACAACTGTCTTTCCTTGACTTGAATTTATGCCCATGCAGGTGTGTAATCTGATAGAGAGGAAGGATCCCATCCTAATATCCAATATGATTGGATATTATGATGCAGTAACCAAGGAACTTGATGCAAAAAATAATTTTGATATCATATACTTGGATTTCAGAAAGACTTTTCATATTGTTGCACATAAAAGACTGCTGTTCAAACTGGAGCAATCAGCATTAAGGGCAAGTTGCTGTTATGGATAAAGGGGTGGTTGAGAGAAAGAAGACAGAGTGGTTATCAATGGGCAATACTCTACGTGGGCTAATTGTATTAGAGGAATTCCCCAAGGTTCAGTGCTGGATCCATTCTTGTTTTCATTATTTATTAATGATACTGATGAAGGTATATAAGGCTTAATGTCTAAGTTTGTAGATGATATGAAGGTTAGCACGGTGATTAATGACGGTATGCTACTGCAACAAGAGTAGAAGAGCATTAATGTCAATGCTCTTCTACTCACCATACACATAAGGATGCTACTGTACCACAAAAACAATCCATTCATTGCAGCCTTACATTTTATAAAAAATACAGTACGACAATTTACATAACATTTTGTGTAACAATCTGATTTGCATACTCCACTTCAGGATGTTTGAAAAATGCTAGAAGTAGAAATGACATCAGTAATTTGTTTAATGCTCTAACTCAAAACCCACTGCTCCTGCTTTAAATTGAGTGTACATTTTTCTTCTTCTATTTTAATGAACCATTACCTCAATAAATATTTACATTGATTTCAAGGACACCCTGTATATATAATGCATATAGTAACAGTCTCTCATAAACAAGTCTTATGTAACTGAATTTTTAAATGAAAAGTGTTGTATGTATACATATACTCTAAATTTGCAAAGTGTTATAAATACACAACTATTATAAGAACTTTTTATCACTAAATAAAAATTTATAAAAAAATATAAATGTGTACTTTTATAAAACAGTTTTCACTGTTCGATTAACTATCAAAATTATTTATCTGGAAAGGGAATGGCATTTATTATTCCATATAATTTATGCTCTGCTATACTACTAAAAGGTTTGTAACAGAAAAGCTAAATCAACAGCACGTAAAAGCAGGCCAGACTATGAAGTCACCATGATAGGATGAGATACAAAGCCACAATGAAAAGGGAACCGTATAGTCTCAAGGTCCAGGTAAATTGGAGAGTTAAAATATAAAGTCTACATGGTTCAGTGTAATTAACCTTGTCTTGCTTGAAGGGAGGATTCTGGAACCAAGTGTCCATGTCCAAGGCACATCTACCATAGTAGCAAATCGTGGTATTGATTAAAAAAGTATTCAACTTCCTGATGCATGAAACGTTTGATTTGAAGTTGAAGCATAGGAGAAGATCTCATGGAACACCATGCTGTCTTCCAATACAGAACTCTCAAATGCTGAAACTATCACTACAGCCAGACAGGTGCTGAATTTACCCTTTGGTACATTTAGTTTCCATCATTTGAGAATAAGCAGAATGTTTGTGTGTTGATACCCAGGGCCGCCACAAGTGGGTAGGTGAGATAAGCGTCGCTTACTGGCAGCAGTTCAGGAGGGCGGAAAAATTTTTTTGACATATACAAGTCGAACCTCTGTTTAACAAACTTATTTTAAACAAAATTTTCTATTTAACGATATTTTTTGAATTTCCCTTGGTAATTACATTTAAAATAGTTTCAGTAGAAAAAAAATTTCCATATAACAAACGGATTACGAGAGAGATTTAACTGGGAACTCATTAACAGTTTGCACCTCTGGCCTTGAGGCAATTGAGACAATTCGTGCTGCTACTAAGTAGGAATTAAGAGTTAAAAGGGATTACTATTCTGTAACTTAGTGGTACTCATAAAATTTATACAACCTCCTGTTTCACATACCCAGAAGTCGCACTGGTCAGTTGATTGGTCAGAAAATATCTGGTATTTTCTGGTATTCTTGTAGGGAAATGAATAATCCCTGTAATGTGATTAATTGCAAAAGTTTCAGCATCTCAACCAGCTTGGTCTGTGCAATTAGAAAATAGAAGCCGGCTGGAGTTGTGAACATTAAAATCACCAAAGAAAATTGCCTCACTGTTAAGAAAGTTGGACTGGAGAAACTCAAGTTTCAAAGAGAGGAAGTGAAAGAGTTCCAAGTGATTAGTGAAGTTGAGAGAACGAGAGGCAACAGATGAATTTGACAGAATGTGGTTGAGAGATTTTAAGCTGGAGGAGATTCCAAATTACTAAGTCTCTGTTAGGGAATATCAGAACAGATATATGCACAAGTAGCACCTCTGAAGGGAAAATTATCATATAACGAATAAATGTGGACTACTGAGATTGAGCAGTGGTTAAATCGACCAATAACTGGGATTCTGTCAGAAAATGTACATGGGGGTTTGGTACACTTTAAGTGGAAATGGACATCATTGAGATTAGAACTTGAGAGCATGTATATTTGTGAAATGATGAGGAAGCATTTGGAGGTTTAGATCTTTTCATGGATAAGAATGCTCTATTATTTTGACAATTCATGGTGTGTTCAGATGTTAGAAAAGGTAGTGAGGTCATGCTGTATGACATAATGAAATTTTTGGATATGGCGTACACATGATAAGAATATACCCAGCTCCTTGACATAAGATATCCTCAACAATGCTCCCCCCCCCATACACACTACTTGGACTCTCTCCAGTCACTATCTGGCAGAGTATAGACAGCACTTACTGATCTGGAAGCATCCTAGAGAGTTACCAATAGGTTCGGTCCAGTGGACTGTTTAGTGGCCGGCCTATGAACACTGTTTTAGAGCTGTGTATTGAAATGTAAGGAAGATTGGATTTTGCCTCGATGTCCATCATAACCTCAAAAGACATCAATCATACTGCATGGTGAGAGAGATGGGGAGGGTTTACCACAGCTTTGCTCTGGAGACTAAACATGGGTTCCACCACTTCAAGCCTCCAATAAGCAAAGTGGTAGTGTTGCACTTGATATGAGAGTCATCTCCCACCTAGTTACAGAGAGGGGCTGCATTCTTACGTGTGGTGGGCGCCACATCTCAACTCCTGCTTGCATTGGTTTACACCTGGGTGGTCACCCACAGCATGCTAGGTGCCATATTTCAGGACTTGTACATGGGGGTTATACACTGGGTTACTAACAGTCTCACCGTTGGAAAAGTGCAAGCAGAGGATTTGACTGTCACAGACCGACTTGACTTCGCAGAAATTAGGTCCAATTGACTTGAGTGTCATCCGAATATCAGTTCCATCAGCATTTTAGACTTCTAGGTAGCAAGCACAGCTTAGAATACCTGAAAGAATGTCTGTGACAGCCTCAAGGACCACACTTCTTAACTTCTTAAGGACAAGGCTTCTTAACAATACATGGTCTCAGTTAAAATCTCAGTGATGTCCATTTCCACTTACAGTCTGCCAAACACCATATACTGTTTCTGACAAAATCCCAATTATCAGTTGATTCAAACTGCCCATCCCAGTTATCCAAATTATTTGCTGTATGATTCCTTTTACTTCAAAAGTAGTACTTCTGCATTTGTCTGCTCTGATATTTATTGTCAGAGACTTAGTAATTCGGAATCTCCTTTTCAATCTTCTTTGGCTTAAAATCTCTCTATCACATTCTGTCAAATTCATTTGTTGCCTCTATTATTCTTCCAACTCCACTAATCACTTGGAATGCTTTGACTTCCTCTCTTTGAAACTTGACTTTCTCCAGTTCAACCTAACAGTGAGGAAATTTTCTTTTGATTTTAATGTTCACAACTCCAGCTGGCTTCTGTTTTCTAGTCATACAGGTTAAGATGCTGAGGCTTTTTTCAATTACTAATGACCTTGTGCAGATTGTTTACTTACCTATCAGAATACCAAACAATCCTAACCATGCAATGAATACACTTGATCTTTTTCTTGCAAACAACCGGCCACAGTCAGTTCTAAGTACATGGTCCATGTGAGTGGTACTCTAGGTACCTCAAATCATGACTTGGTGATCTCTTCTCCAGTGGAGCCTTTCTCTCATGACCATTCTCAACCTCATGTTGTTTGGCATTACAAGAATGCAAAATGGGATGATCTGCGAGATTTCTTTTCCGTGGTCAGATTACTGTTTCAAATCCTTTGATGTCAACTTTTGCTCATGTAAGTGAAATTATTCTTGTAGGGATGAAATCCTTTATTCCACACTCCAAATTAAAATCTCGTCCTTTATGTAAATCTTGGTTTTCGGATAAATGTGCTAAGACTGTTCAAGATTAGAATGTTGCATATTGCAATTGGCTTGTGTCCAAATCTTTAGCTTCATTTTCTGCCTATACCAAAGCTCCCAGTAATTGTAAAGCAGCTATTAATCAGTCCAAACTGATTTTGAACAGGCTAAGAGTAGAAAACTTGCCTCTTGTTCAAATGGTAGTTGAATTCTGATCTCTTGCCAACACTATTGGCCGCAATTTCTTCCCACCTCTGTCAAAACTAAATGGTTCTACTGCCACTTCAACCAAATATAAAGCTGCGCAGCTAGCATTGTTTGTTCTTCTAACTCATCTGTTGATGATCTTGGTAAACCACCTCCTACCATTCCTGGTACACTTCATTCAATGCTTCCTGTGGTCTTCCATCATAAGGATGTCAGAAGGATTTTAAACAATCTTGATGCTAAGGAGGGTCGCAGTCCTGATGGTATTCCTCAACTTGTTCTTAAAACCTGTGCTCCTGAACTTCCCCATGTTCTGTGTCGCCCTTTTTCACTTTCTTATTCCAAAGGTATTTTTCCTTCTGCTTGAAAATTCGCTCATATCCAGCCAGTGACAAGTCCCTTCCATCCAATTATCGTCCCATTGCACTTCTACTCTTTCTAGAGTAATGGAGAAATCAATTAACCGCCAATTCTTAAACAATCTAGAAACCTTCCATCTGATCAATGATTGCCAGTATGGATTCTGTCAGTATTGATCCCCCAGTGATATTCTGGCTTATGTTCTCTATCTGTGGAAAAATTCAATGGAAGTGTGTGGTGAAACTCAAGCAGTTGCTCTTGACATTTCAAAGGCTTTTGATCATTTTTTGCATAAATGTCTGCTAAATAAGCTTACATCTTATGGTTTGCCAACTGTTTTTTCATTGGCTCTGTCTTTTAACTTCTCCACTAAGGCTGGTGTTCTCCAAGGCTCAGTTCTTTTTCCATCTCTTCTCCTCTTATATATTAATGACCTTCTTCCATTGACAAGAAATGCTATTCTTATTTTTGCTGATGATAGCACATTACATTCCACCTTACAGTTTGAGAAACCTTGTCCTGCATAAACAGCTTCACCATCTCGAATATTCAATACCAATTGCTTAAATGCTTACCTCCAGTGAGGCAAAGATAACTTAGTTCATTTCAATCTTTCTAAAACTTAGTCTTATCTTATGTCTCGGTGCTTATCTTCAGTGACACTCTGTTTATAGTCACAGTCATATATCTCTATTGGGGATTACTCTGACTTCTAATCTCTCATGGCATAAGCTCATTACAAATATTACTTCCTCTGCATCTAAAGAACTGGGTTTTCGTTTTTCCTCTTGGTGTTACTTCCCTTCCAGATGGCTGTTCATTCTGTACAAATCACAAATCTGTGCTACCATGGAATATTGTTCCCACATCTGGAGCAGTGCCCACCAAAACCTCTCTCAGCCTTCTAGATTCCATTAGAAAAGGATGAAACTCTCCATTCTCTGTCTCATAAACATTGTTTCTGCTGCATGCCTTTTCTATAGATACTTCAATTAGCACTGTTCTTCTGAATTGGCTTCTATAATTTCCCCTCTCTCTTCTCTCTCTCTCTCTCTCTCTTTGAAACCAGTCTGAACATGTGCCAGAACCAATCAACATCCTTTTACTATCTAACTTTAAAGTCACAGAACCAACTTTTGTCCTTCCTCATTTATTCATTCAGCTTCCATTTTCTGGAAGAATCTCAATTAGAATCTATAGAAATTCAAGTCTAATATCAGCAGGTGTCTTCTTTCATCTTCTCTACCAATACACGGTACCAAGTACTATAGGCTCTAATACCTCTCATGTGTGGGGTTCTCAAAAAAAAAAAAAAAGCATAGCTTTTCCCCCTTTATGTTCTGTCCTTCCTTTCTGTATGCATTGCATTTCCCTGTTCAAGTTCTAACAGGCCTTGAATGGATTGAGTAAGCTGAATGTTAATGATATTCTTCTGCTTGCTGAAACTACACACAATGGGGCGTAAATTTAAGTTGAGGAAGGATGGTTGCAGGATAGATGTGTGGAAGTTTGCCTTCAGTCAGCTAGTGGTTGATTGTTGGACTAGGCTTACATCTGTTGTGAAAGTGGATGGTTCGAATAAGTTCAAAGAAGAACTAGACATACTTGTGTGTGGGGGGGGGTTTGGCTGATTCCACCATGTCTTTGATATGGTGGAATCACTGCAATGAATAAATTACAATAAACAATGTAGATAAAACACAGGATAATAAAAGTGCTAAAACACCGTAGCTTTCA
Organism: Mastigoproctus giganteus; assembly: GCF_048544385.1. Classification (NCBI taxonomy): domain Eukaryota; kingdom Metazoa; phylum Arthropoda; class Arachnida; order Uropygi; family Thelyphonidae; genus Mastigoproctus; species Mastigoproctus giganteus. Next base: position 41,539,577 of record NC_143582.1, on the reverse strand, counting down.
GCAGCATCTGCCTCCTTTTTCAACAGTGAGGTTTATCGTACAGCACATCCTTAAATATCAGCAGGCTCACGGTTCTCAGCACGTGTTTCTACAGGAGCATGGGCAGTCTCTCCTGTTAACAAGCAGGGACCACTCTGAGAAAAACTATTCCATGAGTCATGCACAGTTTCTCTCTAGGCCTGAACTGATTGAAAAGGCACTCGATGTGTACTCCCTCCTGTTGTGTCTGGGCAGAATTTCAAACATTTTCAATTTCAGTCCTAACTTGCAACTTTTTATCAACATTGCCCTGTGATTGTTAATTAAATCATCAGATCCATTCTTAATATAATGAAAACTCTTGATTGTGATTTGAGGTAGTTAAGCATACTGAGCTAAAATGATAAAATGAGAAGGAATAAAAAAAAAAAAAAAAAAGAGACAGATCCAATTAGGAACAGGGAATAGTAAAAAAAAAAAAAAAGGTAAACTGGAGCATTATCAACCCACTGCAGGATTGAAGCCTCCTCAACAATTCATGTTGAGGGAAATGGACCATAATCTGCCACGCTGGTCCAGTGGAGGTTGGCAGATTGACCGTATTTAGCAGTCAGGGACTTGAACCCCGGTCTACTCAGAGCGTGTGCTACTGCATGCCTGCTCCTGCCAGTCGGTTATTAGGCCAACTAACTGGGAATACAGCTGTCATTAAATAGGGAAGGAAAAGAAGGAACACAAAAAGCAAGGTAGTCAATTTCCCACTTTACAACAAAATCTCTAGAATGGGACTAGAAATAAAATATACATGAGCAAGTGCATTACAGAGGAAATGATAATAGTATTAAAAGCAGTGGCTATATCTAATAAAAGGGCAATGAAGATTGTCTATTTTGGAGATGCAAGTTAAATTGGACAACTTTTATCTGATTACAGTTAAATTGGACAACTTTACATTAGCATTAGTAGAGGCATTTGATGCAAGAAAGCAAGCTTATGCAGCATCAGCCAAAAAAAAAAAAAAAAAAAAAAAACACTTCCACTTCACCCCTCTGTTTGTTAAAATCCAGCTGAGCCTTAAACTTATTTAGGCTATCAACTTCCACGACAAGGGATGGAAGTCTGTTCCACCAACCAACCACTCGCTGGCTAAAGGCAAATTTCCGCACGTCTATCCTACATCTGTCTTTCCTCAATTTGAATTTATGCCCTCTCAGGTGATTATTCTGAGCGAGAGGAAGAATCTCATCAGCATTGAGCATGCTCAAACCATTCAATGCTTTATACACCTCTATCAGATCACCTTGCTGGTGCCTAGTCTCCAGACACTGTAATTCGCAAAACTTAAGCCTTTCTTCGTAAGAGCACCCCTTTGTTCCATTCACTAATCTTGTTGCCCTTCTCTGTACTCGTTCCAGCAGCTCTACATCCTTCTTGAAATGAGGCCTCCAGACCTGTATACAGTACTCTAGGTGTGGCCTGACCATTGCCTTGTACAATGGAATAATCACCTCCTTATCCCTGCTAGAAAAATTCCTGTATATCATTGACAATACACCATGAGCTACTCTTGCAGCCCGTCTGCACTGCTCAGAGAACTTCATATCTGCCTGCACAATCACCCCCAGGTCCCTTTCATTCTCTACCACTGTCAGTGTAGTACCACAGAGTTGATACATTGCTCTGGGGTTGCTGTTTCCCATGTGTAGTACTTTACATTTGTCAATGTTAAACTTCATTTGCCACCTCTCAGCCCATCTGCTCAACCTTTCCAGATCCTGTCGCAGCAGCATAGTGTCAGTAGTCTCCTTGACAATCCTGCCTACCTTTGTATCATCTGCAAACTTCGACATTAAACTTGATATACCATCATCAATATCATTTACGAATACAGAAAACAATAATGGACCCAACACTGAGCCCTGAGGGACTCCACTAATAACATTAGTCCACGATGAGCAGTGTCCATTGATTACCACTCTCTGTCTTCTCCCCCTCAACCACCCCTTTATCCACAGCAGCAATTTGCCTCCAATGTCACACTGCTCCAATTTGTGCAGCAGTCTTCCATGTGCAACAGTATCAAAAGCCTTTCTAAGATCCAAGTATATAATATCAAAGTTATTCCCTGCATCCAGTTCCTTTGTGACTGCATCATAGTATCCAATCAAATTGGTCAGGCAAGCTATAATGCCTTTGAGTAGGATTTTATCAAAGATCTTGAATATTGGAGAACAGATAGAGATAGGTTGATAATCAGAGAGAGATGATAGAAATTCATACATTTAGGAACTGGAACAATCCTGAAGTCAAAAAGTGATTGACTGATTGAAACAGGAATGAAAGAAATCTGTTTTTGTTCAGTCCCAGAAAGAGTTGATGATACTCGGACATACCGAGACTTGAATATGATCCCAGAGAGGAACCAAAAATTATAAGCAGGGTAGAAAGTTAAATAATTGAGTACCTTGTCATAAACTTCCATTATTTATGTTATTCTTAATATAATTTATGTAATATACAAGGAGGAATTCAAAAGTATTCAAAAAGAATTCAAAAGTATTCACCCAGAAGAGCAGTTGTGATAGAAGGTTGGTTGAAACATTACACTTTTTTAACATAGTCACCAGACAAAGTGACACCTTTTTGTCACCTTTCATTACACTTCCATAGGCCAGTTGATTAGAAATCCTCCGCATGTCCTTAAAACCACAAATAAGCAGCAGAAATCATCTCATCATCAATGGTGATGAGATAAGGTGTTTTCCACAAAGAAAGGACATCAGAAAAGAGAAAGAAATCCAAGGGTGCAAGTTGGGAATAAGCAGAATGCAGCAATATTTCAGTTTTTCTTGGAATATCAACAACATTTCATGTGCACATCCATGCCCTTTTCTTACTTCTAGTAAGGGGGTCAGAAGTCTGGGTAACCATCTACCAGACACTTTACTTGTGTGCAAGTGTTGATGAATCATGTTCTCCACTGACCCCTACACTAGTTTGGAGCTCTGGAGCTAGTTCTTTGATGCTAATATGCCGATCATCCAGGATTAATGCCTCAATTTTTGCAAGTTTCTGGGTGTCCTGGAATTTCTTCATCACTCACTGAGGTTCTTTTACATTTGAATTCTTTATACCAATGTGCAACCACGCTGTAACCTGGGTAGTCTTCTCCATACCCCTAGGGGCTCACATCTGGTGAGTATGGGCTTGGCACACCCAGGGTCTTGAGCTGGATATCATCATTCTTCTCTTTCTTGGTGATTCCTTTCTACTTCTCTCTCTCTCTCTCTCTCTCTCTCTCTCTCTCTCTCTCTCTCAGGGTAATAGGGAAATTTTTTTTAGCCGGTGCAGCATAAGCCTCAGGCTTCCTAGCACCATATGGCTATTAATAATAATAATAATAACAATAATAAACAATGATCATTTCTTTGTGGATTGTTTTGGGTGTTTCCCTTGCAGAAATAGGAGCAAAATCACTGATGTGTTCCACTTTATCCGTTGTGACACTTCACTTCATTTAGCAGTGCAAAGAAAAAAAAAAATGAATTCTCAGATCAAAACCAAAATTTGTGTGGTTGCTATAGAGATTTCAAGGTATCAAACAAAAAAAATTTCATCTTTCTATCACAGCTACTTCTGGGCGATTACAAATCTTTTTTGAACCCCCCTCGTATAATTAAATTTTAATAAGTTAGTTTACGTTGTGTATGTTTTTTGTGGAATTCTTAAAGAAATTAATAAGAAATAGGACTGGGCAATTATTGGAAAAAAATAAATAACTTTAAATAAATTATACTATAATGATGTTTTATGTAAATACCATAAATCTAAAAAAAAAAAAAAAAAACAACCCTGGTAAAAGAGGAAAACAATTGGCCCTAACTTCAGAAACCTACTGATGTTGCACCATTGAGCTAAAATAATCAACAAAAAATACAAATAAATATAGATATGAAATGTAAATACTTGGTTCATGAGTGAATTTGTCAAAATAACTAACCAGATTGGTTAAACATTGTTTTCGTAATGTTTCTTACACCATTACATGTTGTAAGGAATGTTATGAGTGGAAAAAAAAAAATAATTGGAGGCATTAGTTTCAGAGTGACCTTCATATAATTCTCAAAATAAAACTGCTATGCAAGATCCATAATAGTTGATTATAATATCTGTAATGTCACGTGTGTTTTAAAGTGATAATTGATGTTTTTTGTAGTTTTATTTAGTTTGATGTATCTTTGTATTAGCTCGAAAACAAGAAATCATTAAGCTGACTGAGCAGTTGACAGAAGCAATCAGCAATGGAGATTTTGACACTTACTCGTAAGATAATATTTTTATTTTTAATATCTTCTTCCAAAGGGTTGCTTTTTTATTAACTATGCATTACAGAAGCTTTCATTGTTGTGTACTTATCGATTTAGCATTTTCCTTCAATGACCAGGCAGAAAACAAGAAAAGAACAGAAAAATTAATATTATTTGGCATGAATTAAAGGTGTAATAAAAATTTAAAATGAGGATACAATTAAAAATAGTTGATTATTGCTACTTCTCTAAGAAGCTGTGAATTTTTGTGGAACTGATTTTCATGAGGAAGTTAGGGATCCACTTTTAATGATAAACAGCAAACAGAGCTTCTTAGTTATTATCACTGCAGAGCTGTGATAATAACTAAGCAGAGCAGAATTGTAAAGACAATGCATGTGACTGCTTTGATCAAATCAGGGTGTGCCATTCCCAACTTTATAGGTGTACAAGTTCTAATAACAGCAAAGGGTGGGGAAAAAAAACAAAAAAATCTTTTATTCTTGCAGAATATTACTATAATATGAACAACAAAACCATAATGAAATCATTAATCTTTCTCACACAGAAAATGACTGGGCGCCTCCGTAGCCAGGTGGGAAGTAGCAGCAGTGCGTACGACATGCTTCTTGATTGGACCGGGGTTCGAGCCCGTCACCACCAAATATGGAGGATGCGGAAAGGTCAGGGAATGACCACCGCATATTCCTGGAGCAATATGGCCTTAGTTGCTAATGCTCCTAAAAACCCAACAACAACAACAACAACATAGAAAATGACTGCATTAACATGTATTTTTTTTTCACACTTAACCTAGTGAACTTTTGCAATTGACCAAACTTATTTTATAATTTCATGAGCATCCAAAGAATTAGAAGCATCAGATTAAACAGAAATTAGTGGTAAACTGCTTAGGCAGTCTTGAATCTTAGATATGTTTTAATAATTTCAGTATAGACAAACTTCTTTTAGAACTTTCTGCACTCATCAAGAAATTATCTGAATCACGGAGCTTATGTGACTGGGATCATGTTATCTTCGGGCCCTCCTACATAATAACAATGGAAAGATGTGCTGCTAGTAAATGAAAGATGTTGAATAGAAAAATTGTCAAAGCTGAATAACTAGTGTCAGTTATTCAGCTTTGACAATGGCATATTGATAAAATAATTTTTGTAATGGTACCACTAATTTAAACAAATTGCAATTTGGTTAAATTTGTTTTGAAAAAATTTAAGGAAGAATTAGACAAATTATAATTTGTCTAATAATTATTTTGGATATGCTCTGACCCAATCATCTGGCAATTACGATTTGGCCTTTGTCAAACTCACTTAAGTCGGCTGCCTTTCCCATCTAAAGAACAAGAGTAACACTGATTAACGGAGCTCAGTATCAGGTGTTTTTTATACCATGTCCCGACCCGCACACATGCCGTAATTCACCTGCAGTTACTTTGATTTGCTTAACAACTTGCTGGTCATAATGTTTTGGCTCATCGGTATATTTTGATATCCTTGCCTATAGTTGGACCTCTGTTTTCCTGGAATAGTATTATTTGCTTTAAATGCCTTGCGAGGGATTACCCATTATGCCCTTCAATCTGATTTTCCAGTTAACTGTAATTCATAGTAAAAAAAGGTAAAGTGCAGCCATTATCAACCCACTGCAGGATGGAAGCCTCCTCAACAATTCATGCTGAGGGAAATGGACCATAATCTGCCACGCTGGTCCAGTGCGGGTTGGCAGATCGACCGTATTCCGCAGTCAGGGGCTTGAATCCCGGTCTACTCAAAGAGCGTGTGCTACTGCACTCCCACTCCTGACCACTCGGCTACGGATAGTACATGCCCACAAAGGTGTGTTGTTTGATTTTTCCACTAAAAATGACTTGACCATACCTGTAATGATACTGAAATTAAAGAGTAAACAACTGAATTGCAGGTCAAATTGGAATTGTTTGTCAAATTGGTTGTTGTTAATAAACTAAATTTGAGTATATGAACAAGAAGTTCTGTTTATTGTACCAAAAGTTATATTTTGCCCATGAGTGATTTATATATCTGTTTTAATTCACTGGATCTGTTTGGACTGGCACAATTTTCCTGTGTCCATGGCTGTAAGATGCAGTGGTCACATGCACTATTTCTTACCTAATAATTGTAAAAATATACACTATATACATACTTCTATCTGGCAGGAGGATTCTTCTTAGTGCTAATAACAAAGTTTATTGAAGTTTGTATAACTTCTCTTTAGGAACTATTGTTTCTTGGCTAAGAGGTTCTTTTAACTACACATTGCACAATAGCACTGCTCAGTAATGTTGTTTTCAGTTTAGTTTTGGCTTCCAGTCAGTTCTGGTTTATGTATTGTTTATGGGCATTTTGTGCCTTTGTAATTGATTTTAGTTTATAATGTAGTTTCAACTTTTTTTTTTAATGGCCTTAAAGAAATCAAGTGAGTTAGCTAGTAGCAATTACAAAGAAGGTTAAAAAGCTATTAGAAAACCTTGGCATTGGAAACTAAATTGGACATTCTAAAAAGACTGGATTCAGGAGAGCACTAAATTTACACTATATTTAGGTGGTTTTGAGTGATCTGAGAATTAACAGTATTGCAAGCTCTTATTTCAACTATGACATTGTTAGTGCAGTTGCATCATCACTACATGGTTGATTTTAAAACAAATTTGTACCTGGGCATCATTATTAATAACATCTCATATTGTGAAATCCATCACAACTAGTTGCTTTTCTCGTATAAATAAATAACACTTTCAATAAAAAACACTTCCTCATTAGAGAGGTCTGCTGATACTTATTTTCAGTTGAGTATCACTACCCAAACAGTACTGTTTCAAAGCTGTTTAGCCTCTCATCATTGGGTGAGTCAGTACCCAGAGGTATAAGTGCTAATAACTCAGTTGCGACTTATTAGTATTAGTAGTGGCAAATGATACAAGAAAGCAAGCTTATACAGTATCAGCGAGGGGGGGGGGGAAAAACATTTTCCCTATCACTTGTCCATCTTATCTTCTCTAACAGTTTGCGTGGTTCTTGGATTTATTTAGACTACCCACTTCTACAACAGGAGATGGAAGTTTGACCCAACAATCAACTATCCACTGGCTGAAGGCAAACTTCTACACATCTATCCTGTAACTATTCTTCCTCAGTTTAAATTTATGCCCTCTCATGTGCATAGTCTGACCAAAAGGAAGAATGAATTCCATCGGCGTTGAACTTTCTCAATCCATTTAAAGCCTTAAAAAACCTCAGTCAGATCTCCTCACAGTGGTTAGTTTCCAGATACTCTAATTTACACACTGGAAGAACTATTATTTACAGAACAGAAGAATATTACCAAATATTTACAGACGAACAGACCTGTTATTTACACAATATGATGCAAAAACTGTTAGACCAGTAAAGTTTTAGGGAAGAAAGCCTCAAAATGTTATAATTGCATGATTTTTGCTATTTAAATTGGTAGTGTTCCTTAAATTTTAATAAAAACAATGGCAGTGAACCTGACAGGTGCCCAAATTTCCTTTTAATTTCTGTAAAAATAATTTTTTTTTATAGATTTTACACCAATTTTGACCTTTTATTAATGGATTATGATACCCATACTTTTTAATGAAGGTAAAGGTAACCCTCGTATAACATGGTAGTTAGGTTCCAATAAAATCTCGTGTAGTGCGAAACCGTGTTATACTGGACTAAGAACCAATACAAAAAGGGGGATTACGTTCCAAAATCTAACAAAAATAGATAATTTTTATTAACTATTGGAAACTTAATTTTTATTAAAAATAGTAATAACTGAACAAAAGTCTTACAAACTGTGATATATATGTCAGATAATGTGTGTTCGTTTAATTTTCTTCCTCTTCACCTCTGTTAAACCCAATAAAACAAGAACGTTTTCTCTGTTGCAGAATATCTTCATCTTCTGCAGTATCTAGATTTTGTATCTTCTGCTTTCTTTAAAAACTCAGTGATTTGCATTTGCTTGATAGACCTTTGTAAATTTCATGTTATGGAGCTAAGCATTTTTGAAGCTCCCTTTTGGACTTTGTGCTCCTTTCAGGTGAAGGATCTGTATTCAGAAAATAAGATTCTAATTGCTTAGTTAAGTTGCCTTCCTGTATTTGGAACTTCAGAATTTTTATCTGTGCTATCATCCTCTGAATTGATTTGCTTTACCTCTGATGCCATTTCTACCAGTAATTCTTGAATGCCTTCAGTAGTCATATCATCAAAACCTTCCCCTCCTACCAACTTAGCAAGTTCTACTATTGCACCAATTTCGTTTTCTGCCAGTTCAATGCTTTTTATCTGAATGAACTGACTCTGGCCATACATTTTTCCAACATGCATATAATGTTGACGGTTTAACTTCTTTAAGCGATAAAGCTATCATTCTGATGCAGTCCATAACTGAAAAATGTTTCCTTAGAATTTGGAATCAATTTTTTCCAAAATCCATTTTAATGAGTTTTAAAATTAGATATAATGCCTTGGTCTAATGGCTGAATTAAAGAAGTTGATTAGGTGGTAGACACATTACTTTGTTTGGATGACTTGAATCTTTTTACAGCCTGGCACGTTATCCAATAGCAATAAAACTTTGAAATCTAGATTTTTCTGCTTTAAATAGTTTTCCACAGCTGGCACAAAACAATTTAGAAACCATTCTTTAAATAAATCGGCAGTTACACAAATTATGCCTAAGTTCCTTAGGCATAATTTAGGGCTGGAATTTAATTCACAACAAAGAAATTATTCCAATATGGTTCTTAAGAACAAAGTTTAGTAATACCTACCCAGAAAAGTTTATAAACAATCAAAAAACCAAAATAACCTTAAAAGTCACGAACTGAACTCTTCGAAGTCAATTTTTTATGGTCTCAAACAAGAAAAGCTCAATAGCACAGAACCTAACACGGGGATTTCCCAACAAAATAAAATATGGGGATTTCCCAATATTTTTTTGCATAATGACTAGCAAGCCGGGGGGGGGGGATTCACAAAAAAAAGGAAATGTTGAAAAATTACATCCAACAAAATAGCAAGATTTTCCCTGCACAAAAGCTCAAAAATACCATGTTATGCAAAGTTTTCTGCAATTCTATAACCATGTTATGTAAGTACTGTGTTGTGCAAGGATTGCCGCAATTTATCAATCATGTTAGAGTGAAACCGTGTTGTAGAAGTACCGTGTTTTACAGAGGTTGCCTGTATTACAATCCATTAGTAATTTTTTTTTAAAGAAAATTAAATATTTTGAAATGTTTTGTCGTGACCTAGATAGACTTCAGAGATGGTCAGAAAAATGGCAACTATGCTTTAATCTAGCAAAGTGTAAGGTATTGCACCTGGGGAACAGTAACTCCAAAATAACTTATACACTTGGCAGAGTTCACCCTAGGGTGAACTCACATCTGGGGGGGGGGGAGCCACAACATACAACTTACAATAGTTGTAGTGTGAGATGTGATAACTGCACTTGTAAAACTGAGGAATGAACATTGCATACAACACATTATGTATGTGGTTTTTCTCACTCTCATGAGGTATGTAGTTTTTCCCACTCTCTTCAAATAAAATCGATTTACATTCTTTTTTGACTAAACCAAGGATAGGAAACAACTTTCCCACTGAGAAAAAAAAGGAAATTGATTAAGAAAAATTTAAATATAGAAATTGTAAGATTTAATAGAAATACCGGAGTATAAATTTAAAAAAAAAAAAAAAAAATGCAGACAAGACAGAAAATAGTCTAAACTTAAAAATAAGCAAAATAGATTCCATAAATTGAAACAACCTATATATACACACACACACACACACACACCAGTGGTTATAAAATAAGTTTCCCTATTCAGGAGACCTTAGTGTCAAAGCGGTTAGAGATAGTGATGTGAAAATCAGTGGGTATGTAATTTAGGGTATGGCGAAGTAATTTGTAGAAGGAAAAAAAAATTAGTTGAAATTTCTGCTACCAGGGGAGAAATTGGCACTGTAAACATGAGATGGAATACTTAACTTAGGATTAGATTTTAATATCAGAACTTAGAAATCTACAGATATTGTTCTATGTGCTTTCCTTCACTTGAGATGACATTCTGAAAATGGAGGACTGCGTGCAACACAGTTTCACGTAGCATCTCATTGGGGATGTTGGCTATATGCTCTTTAATGCTTGCTTTCAAATCGACAAGTGTCTGTATGCTGCCACAGTAAACTCTTTCAGATATCTCAATAGCCAGAAATCACGGGGATTGAGATCTGCTGATCAGATTGGCCAGAACTGTATTAGTTGTCTGACGGCACCAGGGGTTTCCCCCATCTCCTCTCGGTGCCTCCTTAGCCAGGTGGGCAGGAGTGGCAGTGCGTAGCACACACACTTCTTGATTAGACCAGGGTTTGGTGGCCCATGACCACCAAATACAGAAAGGTCAGGGAATGACCACCGTATATCCCTGGAGCAATATGGCCTTAGTTGCTAATGCTCCTAAAATCCAAATAACAAACAAACAAACATCTCCACTTTGGCCAGAACTGTGGAAAGTCTCTAGAAATGATGCAATCATTTCCGAATGTTGAACAGAGCAGTTCCTGCACTTTTCGACCAACGCGGGGAGGGGCACCATCGTGCACGAACAATGCAGTCTCCATGCATTCCAGCATAAAATTATTCAAAGCACTTTACGTACAGTAGACCAAGGAAAGTTCAAGTCTCTTGACACACCTCTGGCACTACTGACTGGTAGTGTTTAGCACTGTGACCATTGCAACCACCACTTCATCCACTACCTCTGTTCCAATACATGGTCATCCCCTCCCTGGAATTACACCTAACTCCCCAGTCACTTCAAATTTCTTTATTAGTTTTCAAAGCCCCACTGACATCTAAAGTCCTTTACGCAAACCTTTAAGTTTCCGATATTCATGTAGTGCTGCATTAGTTTTACTAAAAGAGCACATTCCTTTTTTGTAAGAGCCATAATAGTTATTGACGGTGGCATTGGCCTTTCTGCTTTTATCTAACAGGATGTCATTTGTGTAAGCAGCGTGTCTTGAAGTAAATAACAACTTTTACATATGTGCAGCATCGTTTTTCTCTTGATGGTGGAAATTTGAACTTTTTTTTTTCTTCTTCTTCTATAGATTGCTTCCCCATACCCCAAATGATGTACCCACTGATTTTCACAGCACTAATTCTAACCGCTTTGACACTAGGGTCTCCTGAATAGGGAAACTTATTTTATAATCACCCAGTATATATATATTAGATCTGAGATATACATATATGTTTGATATATATCTACTGTTACCCTCTATCGTAATTTCTTGCATTGCCATATTTATTTTATTTCTTATTGTTCTCTAATATGTATTTATACACTGTGATTGAATATAAAAAATTTTATATAATAATTCAAACATAAACATTGTAATTTTCCATTACAATAGTGTCAACTGTGGTGACAATAAGAGGAACTGTTAATACTGGTTAAAATTATTTGTGCAAAGCTGAAAATAAAAATAGTAACACAAAAGGTGGCTCAGGGCAGGGCTGCCAGATTTCAAATTAGGTCTCGCGGGACAAAAATGAAAAAAATTGCAGCAATTTTTCACAAGAAAATTTTTTCACAATTAACAATTTTGACATCATTTTTAATTTCTAAACTTCATTTTGGCCATTTAAAAATGTATTTAATAAAAAAAACAACAAAAATAATTGAGTTAAATTTTTATTTATACTATAATCCTAAAAATTATTCAATATTTATCACTTGATTTCACTTCATTAAGAATGACTAAACCTTGATTTTTTAAAAAAAATTGGAATTCAGAACAATTCATTCCGAAATTCTGTTTTATCAACTCGGCCTCCAAATTTTTTAGAATCAACCTATTTCTATCATTACGCCAAGCACTTGTCATTAGACTAAAAATCCTTTCAGATGTTGCATTTACGTGCATGCGGAATAGAGAAAATGTATTCGATAATTTTAAAAAAATTCTGGAGAAGAATTTTTTTTAAAAAAAAACAAACCCATCTTTGATCACACGGTAATTGCCTTTCAATATCTGTTATATTTGCCATAAATCTTTTTAAGAAGATATATTCTTCAAACAGTAAATCTTGATCTACTACTATTTTAAATGCGTTAGTGATTTCTACGATTTCATGAAATGGTGGTATGCTATGCAAAGATAAGTTAGAGAGAATTTTATATTTGTAGCCATTGAAATTAAACCATTTCTCTATATATTTTAGAGCCGTATCAAATAAATTATTTGCTTCCATTTTAAACCGTTTTGAAGCATCTAGGTTATCACAATTTTGGATAATTTCATGAACATTTGCTCCATAATAACATTCATTCTTATGCTCAATCAAGGACTGCCTTACATTATTCATAATTGAATGTACTTCAACAATCATAACATTACTTCCTTGGAGTTTTTTTAGCGCTGGTTGAAATATTGAACATACATTCTTTACAAATTTTACATACGCCTCATGAAGCTCATGTTCAAAAAAATGTCTCAATATAGGTGCTATGTTATTCTTGCTCATAAAATACGATTTAATAGGTGCAAAATTGTTCAAGAGTCGCTCAATAGCCGGTAAAAGAGTCAGCCACCTTGTTGGTATATGCTGTAGCATTTCATTTCATTCCATTCTGTTTCTGTCCATTCAAAGAAGTCCTTTAGTTCAGTCGTATTTTTTGTTGAAGAGCCAAATTCATTAAATATTTTAATAACAATAGATTCTATATCAATACTCAAACAATTGCAAGCTCTCTTTTCATTAAATATTTTAATAACAATAGATTCTATATCAATACTCAAACAATTGCAAGCTCTCTTTTCATTAAATATTTTAATAACAATAGATTCTATATCAGTACTCAAACATTTGCAAGCTCGCTTAGCAGTGTTATGCAGAATGTGCAAATTGCAACCAGCAGGTAATATATTTTCATAAAATTTTTTTAATGCTATGAAAATGCTATTTTTCTTGCCAAAATTAATATTGGCATTATCTGCTCCATATGCAGTAATGTTTTTGAGAGATAATTCATTAAATGTTAAGCTGTTGGATGAGAGCATTTGAAATAGTTTCAGTATCTTCTGCTTCTAACCAAATGAATGATATCAAACCAGTTTTTACACCATGGTTTTGGTCAAAATATCTCGCAACCAAAGGAAAAGTTTTTACGTTTCCTTTATTAGAAGTGTCCATGCTTATAGAAAAGGGCTTATTATTCTCCAGTTGTTTTAATATGTAATTTTTTGAGTGCTTTCCAAGAATTTTTGTAATAATGGCAGAAACTTTTGTTTTACCACAAGAATATTTTGCTGCAATTCCAGAGTTGGGAAACATTTTTTTTTAAAATTGAACTAGCACAACCAGCTGAAACATAACTATGAGAATGCATAACAGAATGGTAACAAAACGATACTTCTGCAAATGCGACATCTTCATGAGCCTTGCTTTGCTTTGGTATAAAAAACTTAGAAATTTTTGATGTAGTTGCTATTGATTGAACATTTGCAATGTGGTTTTTAGATTGCAAATGTCTACTTACGTCATTTTCACCACCGTGACTAATTATGAAAATGAAATTGTTGCATGTAGAGCATTTTGCACTATGATCGTCTCTACCGTGACTAATCCAACTATACTTTTTTCCCCAATCTGCATTATAGTGAACCAACTGTCTTCTTTTCTTTTTTGGAATTTTGAAACTACTTTCACCATCTGACATTTTGAAGGCTAGAATAAATTGATATTTTAAATACAACCCGTTCATTTTAATTTTTAATTTAATAAGACAAATTCAAACAAAAATTAAATGAAATTTATCTTATATAGGTAACAATTCCTATAGCAGCTGAACTGATTAGATAATGTCAAAATAATTTTTATTCTTTTTATAATGAAAGATAAACACACTCGAGATACACCTAGCTTAGACCACCAGATGCACCAGACAGCACTGACATCGTTGATCGCACTATTTACGCAGACGCTTACATCTAAAAATCCCAGAGTGGCTCAAGGGGATTCCAGGACATCTAACGCATCCCGTGAGCATTAGCGTGCAACTCACCCGCCAATGTCCGAAATTCATACATATTAGGAAAGAAATACATTTCATAACAGCATCCATCACTTTTTATGGCATTATTTTATTATTTTACAGTCAAAATCTGTTAATATTTTACCTGCGGGACATTTAAATGTTGCTGCGGGGCACGGGACAAATCATTTTTGTAGGGAACTGTCCCACACATTGCGGGACATCTGGCATCCCTGGCTCAGGGTCTGTCAGACCCTTTTCATGTATAATTCAAAGAAAACAATATCACTTCCAAAATGTAAAGATAGCAATTTTGAAAGGAGATGGATGTACATCCACTAATCTGTAACCGGTGATTAATGCACAGTAGATATTTTGTTGAAGGATATGCTAGACGTGCCACTGCTATAGGTTAATCATAGATTCCATAATTCTGTCAGCTGTGAATTACAGGCTCCGAAAAAGCAATCTGTTTGCCTTTTTATTTACCTAATTATTATTTTATATTGTACTTTATACGTAGTCTTATAGTTATTGTTACGCTGGTTATTTTTATTTTTAATTTAGATAAAGAGTTTTTGTAGATTACTACTTAATATACTTAAAACCGTTATTTCATTCACATCTTGTAGCCATTGTTTTTGTATAGAGTAGTAGGGAATTCAAATTTTTAATTGTGGTAACTAGGCAGCTCTAAGGTATTATATAGCGTAATATGCATCACTGCATTTAGGATTCTATTAGATAGCGTAATTGACAATTAATTAATTAAATTTATTGATCTTATTAATTTAAAATATCATGCCCCAGACTAGAGCAGCAAAGCAACGGGCACAAAATTGGCAGGGGTGCTATGACTCGGGGGAGAACTGAGGGGGGGGAAATTCTCCAATGCATCACAGCCTAAAAAAATGTGCAGCTTGTGAAATGTTTGCCGAATTCTCTGGAAAAGAACATGATCTAGCCAAGGAGGATGTTTTTGTGTGTGTGTGTGTGCCAGGTGCAGAGAGAAATTAGGCATCAACTCAGCGTTCTACGGGGCGTCTATGAGAGCTTGAGGTGTAGGGTAGATGCCCTCGAAGAAATTAATATGAGTGGCCCGTCAAACTCTCAGCTGCCCAACTCAATGCCAGAGCTCACTCCTGGGCATCAGGCAACACAGCAGCAATCTCCAAGGCAGAATGCGCTGATCCCAAAGGAACTAGTTATTGTTGGTGACTCTATTGTCAGGGAGACGGGGAATATATTGTGTAAAAAGGATAGATGGAACAGGACCAGGGTATGTCTGCCAGGGGCAAAAGTTGATGATGTTGTAAAGCATATATCATCTTTTAAGGGCACAAAAGGTGATATTGTTGTACACGTTGGCACCAATGACATTAAGAGTAAGAGATCTGCAGATTTACTTAACAATTACAGGTCAATGTTGGAAAAAAGTCGAGAGTCAGGGTTAAATTTGAAAGTGTCTGCAATTCTGCCTAGACACGATAGGAGGAAATACATGATAAGAGCCTTGTCAATCAATTCGGCCCTGGAGGGAATGTGCAAGCTCAAGGGGCAGAATTTTTTTCAGCGTGGTCTGTGCTTGTTAACAGGAGAGACTGCTACTTCTACAGGGATGGGATACACTTAAATAGAAAGGGTGCAAGAATATTTGCTGATGCTATCGAGGCAGTGTTAGGTGGGTCGGAAAACTTCTAGCTTGGGGTGATTCACAGACTAAAAGGTTAAAGGTAGCTGCAGACAGAGGTGAAGGTGATTCTTCCACAACTTCTATTAGAATAAGTAGCGACCTGGAGTGAGGGGTGCTGGGGGTTTCAGGTAGTGATGGCAGTCATCGTGAAACAGGTGGGTATATGGGATGTGTTAGGGTAACTAATAATAAGGATAGGTACATGTATACTTGCATGTATACCAATGCTAGAAGTATAGTAAATAAATTTGATGAATTTGAAGTGTTGGTCAAGACATCAAACGGGATATTGTTGGGATAGCAGAGACGTGGTGTCACACAGATATAAGGAATGCAGAACTGGAATTTGGGGAGTACAATGTATACAGAAAGGATAGGAAGGGAGGAAGTGATATGCTGTTAATTAAGAAAAATATAAAATCAAAAGAAGTGAATCCAGTTGATATAGATGAACAGTGCACTGTTGAGTCAGTTTGGTGTGACATAAGCAATGCAAAAGCAAAAATAAGAGTAGGAGTGTGTTATAGGCCTAATGAACAATTGTACAGAGAAATAGAGTGGGCTAGTAAATCAGAATGTCTTATAATGGGGGATTTTAACTTCCCAGATATTGACTGGAACTTGTGGGTTGATCACTCACACACTAGTAAGACTTTTGTGGATTTATTGGATGATTGTTTTTTGCAGCAGCATGTTCGAGAGGCAACCAGAGAGGGTAATACTCTTGATCTGGTTATCAGCAGTGATCATTCTTGTATTACGAATTTGCAGATAAAGGAACCACTAGGTGGCAGTGATCACAGTGTACTGATGTGGAATTTACTTAAAGATATAATTACCATCAGGGGTAAAGAAATGGTTTTTGCTTCCGTAAAGGTGAGTACAGTGGTCTCAGACAGTTTTTAAATTCTGTACAGTGGGATCAACTGATGATGTTACCAATAGTAAATTCTAAGTGGGAAGCATTCAAGGAATTAATCGTGGATGCTACTAAAAGTTTCATACCTATTAAATATTGTTCAAGGTTTAGGCCTAAATGGTTATCAAATGAACTAATGAGACTCGTGACAGAGAAGAAAAATGCGTGGGATGCATATAAATTATCAAGCGACTCAGAAGCCTATGGCAGATATAAGCTAGTCTGTAATCAGGTCACAAATGAGGTTAGGCAAGCGAAGACAGATTATGAGAAATCTTTGGCAAAAGATGCTAAGAAAAACAGCAAGGATTTATTTACTTATATGAAATCTAAAAGGAAGGGTATGAATCTGATTGGTCCACTTGATATCGATGGTTCCACTGTTGATGGTCCTGCTCAGATAGCAAAGAAACTGAATGAGTATTTTGCATCTACATGAGGAGTTAAGGTTTGAAAATGGCAGAACATTATCAAATTGTAGCAGGGTACTTAATGATTTTGTAATAACTGAGAGCAAAGTGGAGGATTAATTGTTGAAGTTAAACATAAGAAAGGTACCTGGGGGTGGATGGGATCTATCCAGTTATATTAAAGGAGGCGGCAAAGCAACCAAGCAAACCCTTAGCCATAATTATGAGAGCATCCTTGGACCCAGGGGAGGTCCCCACAGACTGGAGATGTGCAAATGTATCCCCAATTCACAAAGGGGGATCGAAGGGTGACACGAGTAATTACAGACTAGTTAGTTTAACTTCTGTTCCGGGTAAAATAATGGAGTCACTGGTTAAAGATGCATTGCAGGATCATCTAGACAAGACTGCAGCAATAATTCAGACACAGCATGGGTTTGTTAAGGAAAAGTCTTGTCTGACAAATTTGATAGGATATTATGATGTGGTTACAAAGGAACTGGATGCAAAAAATAATTCTGATATAATATATTTGGATGTCCGGAAAGCTTTTGACACTGTTGCAGATGGAAGACTATTGTACAAATTGGAGCAGAATGGTATTAAGGGTAAATTGCTACAATGGATAAAAGGATGGTTGAGTGGGCGAAGATAGAGAGTGGTAATTAATGGGTGCTGCTCTTCGTGGACAAATGTTATTAGTGGAGTCCCACAGGGTTCGGTGTTGTCCTCTGTTGTTTTGTATATTTATAAATGATATTGATGAAGTGGCTTAGTGTCGAAGTTTGCAGATGATACAAAGGTTGGCAGGCTTGTTGATGACAGTAATGGCAATGTGCTACTGCAACAGGATCTAGATAATTTCGGCAGATGGGCTAAGAAGTGGCAACTGAAGTTTAACCTTGACAAATGCAAAGTACTGCATATGGGTAGAAGTAACCCCAGAGGAACGTACCAACTTAAGTGTGGTACTACACTTAAGGTGGTAGAAAATGAAAAAGACCTGGGAGTAATTGTGCAGTCAGATATGAAGTTTTCTGAGCAATGCAGATAGGCTGCCAGGGCAGATCGTGGGGTTTTTTCAATGATATATAGGAATTTTGCTAGCAGGGAAAAGGAGGTGATTGTCCTCTGTATAAGGCAATGGTCAGGCCAAGCCTTGAGTACTGCATACAGGTCTGGAGGCCTCATTTTAGGAAGGATGTAGATTTGCTTGAGTGTGTACAGAGAAGGGCAACAAGATTGATAAGGGGAATGAAGGGATCCTCTTATCAAGATAGGCTTAAGTTCAGCAAATTGCAGTGGCTGGAGACTAGGCACCTGTGCGGTGATCTGATTGATGTGTATAAGGCCTTGAATGGGTTGAGCACGCTGAATTCTGATGGGATCCTTCCACTTGTTCAGATTACGAACCTAAGGGGGCATAAATTCAAATTAAGAAAAGACAGATGTAGAATAGATGTGTGGAAATTTGCCTTTAGCCAGTGGGTGGTTAATTGCTGAAACAAACTTCCATCTGTCGTTATGGAAGTTGATAGGTTAAAAAAATTTAATGAGGAACTGGACAGGCATTTGGAGGGAATGGTGTGATTTTTTTTTTTTTTTTTTTTTTTTTTTTTGGCTGATGCTGCATAAGCTCATACACTTGCTTTCTTGCATCACATGCCACTGCTACTACTATTTACAAGTCTACAGTTGCTTGAACTCCCTTTGTGTATGGAACATATTATGAACAGAAATAAATCCTGCATTAACAGTGATTTTAGAATTTTAATATGCATTCACATAAAAACAAAATGTAGAAATGGTGGTGAAATCAACTGGAATATTGGTAAAACTTAGGGAAACAGGTTACTACTGATTGCACCAAATATTCTAAATAAAACAACATGCAGTTTTCTTCTACAGGTATCACTGGAGTAGTTCCAGTGATATTCACCAGAAAATTTTGGAGATTGTATCCTTAAGACCTAGTTTTGAAAAAATGTTTATTTTGTTTATGTACATAGTTGGTTCAAGGAACATGGACAAGAATGAGATCCATTCACTAAGACTGCAATGCTGTTGCTATGAGGCACTTGCAACGTCAATTTGCATACTTGTGGACTGTAGATACAATTTTCCATAGATACCTCAAAATGAATGTAATTTCAACTAAACAGGTACCCAGATATAAAGAAAACTAATTTCAAGCATGCAGATAGTGAGATTATTTTTATAATCACAATTGTAATTGTTTTGTTGATGAGATGTGACTCGCACTTCATTCCGGAGACCATGTGACAGTGTGCCCAATTGAAGCTTGTTACTTTACTACCACTGAAGAAGTTCTGTGTCGATGTTACTCTTACAGGAAACAGCCATGTGACAGAACTTTCATGTTAAATACCCATCTTTCCAATAGAACTGCCCGAATTTCATGATTTAACATGTTCACTTTTACCATTGTGCTGTTGATGGGACAAAATGTTTTCTTGAAAAAGCAACATCAAGTTTTTCTAGAAAGAAACAGCAATAAAAATTCTTACCCTTATTTAGAGTTGACCTAGTCAATTAAATTCACTAGGGCGACTAAATAATCATTGTAAATGTGTAAACTAAATACACATTTACAGTGAATCAAATGTGTTTTGTGACACAAGTTGGAGACATCTGCTGACTAAAGAATGAATGAATGAATGAAATTATCCTCATAGCAACAGCATTGCAGATCTTTATTCCAGATCTTCCATACTCACCAGAGCACATTCCAATTGATTTCTGATTGTTTCCATTTATAAGAGACCCACTTCATAGCAGGACATTTTGAAGTAAATCAGCAGCTTCTTGTGTAATTTACTAGTTGACTAAATATTTCGCTAAAGCATGGTTCATCAGAGCCTTCATGGCATATAAAAAAAAATTACAAAAAATTGTATGGAAATCTGGAGACTACATTGAATAAGAATGTAAGTTTCATTTTTATGACTTGTCATTTCTGGTTAGTAAATTGGAAAACCTTAACTTGATTACATCGTGTATATCCTCCTACAGAGTTCATCACAAGACAAATTTTACAAATTTATGACTAAAATTTTTTTACCCATAAATAGAAAACCTTTTATCCTATTTCTCTGCTTAGTCATAGAGAAATTAAAGTATCCCCTTCAAAAATTTTAATATTGATTCATTGAGTTTACAAAAAAATTATAAATATTTTGTTTTTCTATTTGTAGAAAATTCTGTGATCCATACATGACTGCTTTTGAACCAGAAGCATTAGGTAATTTGGTGGAAGGAATGGATTTCCATAAGTTTTACTTTGATAATGGTAATAATATAAAAAAATTAATATACATCTGTTTTATTCATTTTGTTCATAGATTTTTGTGTTACATACATGATGCAACCCTAAGTAACAAGTTTTATTGCACATTTCCCACATGGTGTCATACCACTTGAAATGATATGTTTCATCATTTTAATATTTAGAAAAATTCATGCATAAGTAAATAATCTGCTGTGGAAAATAGCAGGATTTATGTACATTTGTTATACTTTAGGCTAAGGAAAACACAAGTAAAACAGAATATTAAATCCAGCAACATTTGAACTTAGCCATTGCCTAATTTTAGAAAATTTTTTTCCAAAGCATTACATTTTAAGTTGCAAATTATAAAAATAATAACAAATTTAAAAAAAAAAACACTTTTTTTTTTTTTAAAAGCAGACTTGAATTTTTGTAGATTGTAATTTTCAGGAAATAAAAGCTGAAGTTGGAGGAATAAATGAGGAAGAAGAAAAATTGATTCTGTGAGTTTGAAGTTGGGTGGTATATAATATAATGTTTTTCCTGTAAATTTTTTGATGCTTAACAAAAAAAATCTTAAAATACTTTGTAGTGTGTTGTTATTTAATAATAAACCATACATTGTCATAGCTAATTTCAAAAAAATTAATGAAATGTTGTCATATGCTGTGATTACAAGCCACCATTTGAATGTTTAACAGTAACTATTCGCCTAGGCATTGACTCCACTAGATGTCTGTAGGAATCTGCAGCCATGCTGCCTGCAAGGCTTTCAATGTCAGAATAGATGATGGTTGCATGTCCATATGCTTCCCATCCCAAAATATCCCACAGGTGTTGAATCAGGCAAATTTAGAGACCAATCAAAGTGTGTGATAACTTCACTGTGTTCCTCAAACCACTTTTGCACAGTGCGGGCCCGATAACATGGCACATTGTCTTGGAAGATTTCATTTCTTTCCGGCAAAAAATGCAACACGGCAGGGTTCACATAGTCTCCCAAGAGCTGCTTGTAGACCCCACCAGTGAAACATTTGTCTGTACATACTAAAGGCCATAGTTCTTGCCAGCAAAACAAGTCCCATATTAAGCAATGCAGCCAGTGCCACCTTCCTGGATAGTGGGCACCATGTACAGTAAAGTGTGTTAGTTGTCTGATGGCACGGGGGCACCATGCAAAATGGGTCCACAGACTCATGTTGCTTGCACCACACACGAAAGTGTCTGTTGGTGTGTTGCACCAGGTATTTGGACTCATCTAGCCGGCACACTCATTTCCAGTCCCTCCTCTGTCCAACCATCATGTTGACACCACAGCATTCACTGCTGATGATGATTAGTGATGAGGAGAGGCTGCCTCTTGTGTCATCTGCTGCGGAACCCCATATATCTGACTGTGTGGCACATCATCATTTGGGAGATATTGTTTTTGTATTTCCCATATTGTTTTGTGATGTCAGCTGGCACACGGTAATCTGTCGTTTAGCCTGTACAATGCACTGCATGCTTCACTTACCACAAACCTCCACCTAGCATAATACTTTATAGTTCTATCGGTGGGAGGCAGCTTGACTCATCCAGCACCATTCTTTGTATACCTTAACCACAGTGAGCTGTGAGCAACCAACAAGATGTGCCATTTCTGATATGGAAGCACCTATTTGGTCCTTGAGGTTGTCGCAGACATTCTCTCAGATATGCCAGACAAGCTGTACTTGCTACCTGGGAGTCTAAAACGCTGATGGAACTGATATTCAGGTGACACTCAAGTCAAGTGGACCCAATTTCGATGAAGTCCGGATGGTCTGTGACAGCCAAATCCTCTGCTTGCACCTTCACGATGGTGGGACTGTTAGTAATCCTGGGTATAACCTCCATGCACAAGTACATGGTGGGTGACCACCCAGGTGTGAACCAACGTAAGCAGGGGTCGAGGCGTGGTGCCCACACCACATGGAGGAACGCCGCCCCTCTATGTTATTAGGCAGTACTAGGTGGTAGATGACTCTCACCAACCGGTGAATTACCACCACTTTGCTTATTGGAGGTTTGAAGTGGTGGAACCCATGTTTAGTCTCTAGAGCTAAGTTCCGGCCAACCTTTCCCTATCTCCTCCATCATGCAGTATGATTGATAACTTTTGAGGTTATGATGATTGTCGTGGCAAGATCCAATATTCCTTACATTTCGAGGGTACAGCTCTAAAACGGTGTTCGCAGGCTGGCCGCTAGTTAGTACACCAGACCAAACCTATTGGTAACTCTCTAGGAGGCTTCCGGATCAGCTAGTGTATAATCTTGCTACCTCTACTCTGCCAGATAGTAACTGGAGGGAGTCCGAGTAGCGTGTGATCCCGGGGAGTATTGTCGAGGCCACGTTATGTCAAGGATCTGTGTATATTCTTACCACATGTATGCCATATCCAAAAATTTCATTTCTTCATACAGCATGTCCCACCCAATTTTTCTTACTATTGAATACACCATGAATTGTCAAACTAATAGAGCAAGCTTATCTGCAAAAAGATCTAAACCTCCCAAGGACTTCCTAATTCATTTCACAAATATACGTGGTCTCAATTCTAATCTCAACGATGTCTGTTTCCACTTGCAGTCTTCCAAATCCCATGTACTTTTTCTGACAGAATCTCAGTTATCGGTTGATTCAACTACTGCTCATCTCAGATGTCCAAATTATTCGCTGAATGATTCCTTTTGCCTCAAAGGTGGTACTTGTGCATATGTCCATTCTGATATTCCCTGTCACAGACCTGGCAATTTGGAATCTGCTCTCTGTGATCTTCTCTGACTTAAAATCTCTCTACCTCATTGTTTCAATTTCATGTGTTGTCTCTACAGTTCTCCCAACTCCACTAATCACTTGGAGCTCTTTGACTTCCTCTCTTTGCAACTTGACCTTCTCCAGTCCAACTTTCCTAACAGTGAGGTAATTTTCCTTGGTGATTTTAATGTTCACAACTCCAGCTGGCTTCCGTTTTCTAGTCACACCGACCCAGCAGGTTGCTGGGTCGGTGTGAATAGAAAATGCTCGAGATGCTGAGGCTTTTGCAATTACTAATGACTTAGCACAGATTGTTCATTTACCTACAAGAATACCAGACAATCGTAATCATACAACCAATACGCTTGATCTTTTTCTCACAAACAAACCAAAGTACACGGTCGAAGTGAGAAGTCCTTTAGGCACTTCAGATCACAACTTGGTGATTGTCTCTTCTCCAATGGAAGCTTTATCTCATGGCTATTCCCAACCTCGTGTTGTTTGGCATTACAAGAATGCAAAATGGGATGACCTGCGAGACTTCTTTTCTTCTTTTCCTTGGTCGGATTACTGTTTCAAAACTTCTGATGTCAACATTTGCTCAGATCGTGTCAGTGAAATTATTCTTGCAGGAATGGAATCCTTTATCCCACACTCCACTTTAAAATCTCGTCCTTTATCTAAACCTTGGTTTTCCAATAAATGTGCTAAGGCTGTCCAAGAGAAGAATGTTGCATATCGTAATTGGCTTATTTCTAATTCTTCAGTTTCATTTTCTGCCTACACCAAAGCTCGCAACAATTGTAAAGCAGTTATTAATCAGTCCAAACTAGAGTTTGAACAGGCTAAGAGTAGAAAACTTGCTTCTTGCCCTAATGGTAGCCGAGCATTCTGGTCTCTTGCCAAAGCTATTGGCCGCAACTTTTGCCCATCTCTGCTCCCACCTCTGTCCAAACCAGATGGTTCTGTTGTCACTTCAGCCAAGGATAAAGCTGACCTGCTAGCATCCCATTTTTCTTCCAGCTCATGTATTAATGATCTTGGTAAAACACCTCCCACCATTCCTAACATGCTCCATTCAATGCCTCCTGTGGTCATCTGTCAAAAGGATATCAGAAGGATCTTGATGCTAAGAAAGCTCCAGGTCCTGATGGTATTTCTCCACTTGTTCTCAAAACCTCTGCTCCTGAACTTACTCCTATTCTTTGCCGCCTTTTTTCACTTTCTTATTCCAAAGGTGTTTTTCCTTCTGCTTGGAAATTTGCTCATACCAGCCAGTTCCTAAAAAGGGTGACAAATCCCTCCCATCCAATTATCGTCCCATTACAATTACTTCTACTCTTTCTAAAGTAATGGAGAAATCAATTAACCGCCAACTCTTAAACTACCTAGAAACTTTCTGCTGTCTGATCAACGATCGCCAGTATGGATTCCGTCAGTGTCGATCCACTGGTGATATTCTGGCTTATGTTACCCATTTATGGACAAATTCAATGGAAAGGTTCGGTGAAACACAAGTAGTTGCTCTTGACATCTCAAAGGCTTTTGATCGTGTTTGGCATAAAGGTCTTCTAAACAAGCTTCCATCTTATGGTTTGCCAACTGTTTTTAGTAATTGGTTATCCAGTTTTCTCTCTGATCGCTTACTGAGAGTGATGATAGATGGCTCTCTGTCTTCTAACTTCTCCACTAATGCGGGTGTCCCCAAAGGTTCAGTTCTTTCCCCCACTCTTTTCCTCTTGTATATCAATGACCTTCTTCCATTGACTGGAAATCCTATCCATAGTTTTGCCAATGATAGCACATTGCATTCAATTTTCCATTTTGAGAAACCTTGTCCTGCTCAATCAGCTTCAACTTCTCGAAAATCTGCTGCCAATTTCTTAAATGCCGATCTTCAGGTAATTCTCCAGTGGGACAAAGACAACTTAGTTGATTTCAAACCTTCTAAAACTCAGTCTTGTCTTATTTCTCGCAAAAAGGATTCTTCTGCTCCTATGCTTATCTTTAGTGACACTCCGATTTCTAGGCAAAATGATATATCTCTTTTGGGGATTACCCTAACTTCTAATCTCTCTTGGCACAAGCACATTACAAATATTGCTTCCTCTGCATCTAAAAAACTTGGTTTTCTCTTTCGCTCTCAGGCGCCTCTGTAGCCAGGTGGGAAGGAGCAGCAGTGCATAGCACACACTTCTTGATTATACCGGGGTTCGAGCCCGTCACCACCAAATATAGAGGATGCGGAAAGGTCAGGGAATGACCACCACATATTCCCGGAGCAATATGGCCTTAGTTGCTAATGCTCCTAAAAACCAAATAACAATAACAACTTTTGCTCTCGGCGTTACTTTTCTTCCAAACAGCTGCTCACTCTATAAATTGCAAATCCGCCCTGCCATGGAATATTGTTCCCACATCTGGGTTGGTGCCCCCAAAACCTCTCTCAGGCTTCTTGATTCCATTCAGAAGAGGGCAGTTAGGTTAATTAATGATTCATCTCTAACAGAGTCTCTCCACTCGCTTTCTCATAGACGCACTGTTTCTGCTGCATGCCTCTTCTACAGATACTTCCATGGGCACTGTTCTTCTGAATTGGCTTCTATAGTTCCCACTCTCTCTTTCAAAACAGTCCGAACATGTGCCGCCACCAGCCATTTACTGTCCAACTTCAAACCCACAGAACCAACTTTTCATCTTCCTCATTTATTCATTCAACTGCCGCTTTCTGGAACAACCTTCCTTCATACGTATTTCCTGAAAATTACAATCTACAGAAGTTCAAGTCCAATGTCAACAAATATCTTCTTTCGTCTTCTCAACCTCCAACCCAAGCACGGTACTAAGTACTATAGGTTCTAATACCTCTCGTGTTTGGGGTTCACATAAAAAAAAAAAAAAAAAAACTGATGCACGGCTTCCACATTCATGCCATTTTGAAACTCCACGATATCTTTTCTACGTACCATAACTGCCAGTTTATCCCTTTGATTTGCATGATCAGATGCAAATTACCACTTCTCTAGCATTGGAAGTGGTTCAGCTTTTTATACTGCGCTATACAGCATAGTCCGTTATGAATGGGGCGGTCATAATTCAATGAACACAGAGTGTATATATATATGTGTATGTGTGAAGTTTAAAGCATAAAGAAATTGAAATATGCGTAGTTAGACATCTGCAACCAAGTTCATATGAATAATGTGCAACATGTGGAAAGAAAATAAATGTAACTTTTCAAAGTAAAGAGAAGAGAAGCCAATACTGTTTTTGTGAAAAATAGGTTTCATAATACATCCCTCACCCTACTGAGCCTACTACATTCAGCTTATAATTCAAAAAGGTACTCTTTATACTAAGGTACATCTAAGTACTGATTTGACTAACATGAATCCATGTCCAGCTATAACTTTGCCAAAATTTGAAATCATTGTAATTAGTCCTTTCATTAATAATTTCCTTATTTATAAATTATATAAAAATGTGTCTAAATAACATTTTAATATTTGAACATTAAATCTAATAGGCATATAAGATTTACTTTGTTATGCCTAACATCCATTTAAATAAGATTCCAGGCCATTTGCTCACAAAATAGCCCCAATAGTGCCATAGTGCTGTGATAAATTATGAAAATTCTTATTTGAATTATTTATCACAGAACATAAAGTTTCCTCTGAGTTGTATATACAGGTGTGTCATTTAGAAATATGTTTCCCAATAGTGAAATTAAAAAAAAAATAGATGAAAAAGAAGTGATGATACTCTTTGGAAAATGTTCCACTTTCAGTTGCTACCAATGGCAGTAAACAAAGTGATTACTGCCATTCCAATAAATTTTCCCTAACCTAATTAAAAAAAAAAAAAAAAAATACAAAATTGAAAGTGACTTGCTCTTAGTGTCAGTGTCAAAAGGTGATCCTACAAGTTACAGTTCTGGGCATCATTTTCTGACTGACCCGAAAGCTTGTGGGATTTAGCAAAACTTTTTGGTGCTTGGTGTTGATAATATTCTGTTATAGTAGGCCTATAAACTGCTCAGCAAGGTTATAAAAGAGGAATCTGAGCACTTAGTTATAACAGGCTGTTCTTACCATTGATTAATTTCTGTTCTGAAAATGGGGGGTTGCATGCCTTCCGCTGAAAGTGGATGAATAATCGATAAAATTTACTGCTATCAAGAAATAGGTGCTTAAATGAATGTATCAATTAATGCAGGCCACCAAAGTTAAAAAGGTTGTAAAACGTAGTATAAATGCTGGCTGTGTTTGGGTAAATATTTCTAACTAAACTGTAGAAACAGTGGCAACTTCTGACATATATATTTAAAGAGATTATAAAAATCATATGAGCACTTTTCAAAATTACCAAATTGAAAAATGCAACAAGCAGTCACTATGAGTAGTACTGGCTCATGTCCAAATCCAGTCCATGATCCAAAAGAAGTTTTGAAAGAAGACAAATCAACAAACTCCTTGACGAAAAGAAATTCTGAATCACAGATTTCTGTTGTAAGCACTCCTAAACAGTCCAAGCAAGCTGATAACTCTAGGAAGATTATCCTCACATGTTCTTTTCTTTTGGCTTAAATGAAGCATTTCTTGTTTCAAGTTATTTTGAGATCAAAGATAAAATATACTTAAAAATATAGGCCTCAGCACAGGGAACCCATCATCACCGATTATTACAGATCTGTTTTGTGGAGAGTTTGAAGGGAGAGCCATCCAGTAGACTATTTTAAGTCCTTCTCTATGGGTTGATTTTGTGGATGATGTATTCATAATTTGGGAACATGAACATGAAGAATTACATTCAAAGAATATCTAAAGAGCATTCATAAAATCATTAAGTTTAAGTTTGTGATTGAGGCCAATAATAGCTTGCCTTTCTTGAAATATTCTAGTGATTAAAGAGGAAGACAAGTTATGTTCTCAGGTGTACAGAAAGCAAACGGATTTGAGCCAGTTCCTAAACTTTAGGTCTAACCACCAGTGCAAAATTAAAAAGGTATTATTGAAGCTTTAATGAATAGATGTTTTTAAATTTATGGAAAGAAAAAAATCACAGAATAAATCAGCACTATAATGAGTACCCAAGTAATTTTGTGAACAAGACTAGAAAAATATTTGAACAAAAAAAAAAAAAACAATAACACACAATATGGATTACAAAAGAGCAGTAGTAATTCCATACATAAAAAGAAAAAAACAAAACAAAGAACCAGTAAAAAGTTTGGGCTTGAAATGGTGATATTTAAGCTGTTAATAAGATGGAGCATAGTACATGTAAGCGAGATTGAAGGAAGATTTCAAATGCACATAGATGAACACCAAACATGTAGTTAAAAATGAACACTTTAGCATTCATTTTAGCAATGTTCTACATTGGCAGAATTTGCATTGGAATGCATTCAGAAAAATAGTGATAGGAACTTTGCTATGATTGCGGGGAGAGAAGAGGTTCTGAATCAAGAAAAATAAAAGTTTTTTGCATTAAAGAAATTTAGCCAGGTGACTTTAGACAGAAATAAAAGGTGAAATATAGGTAATTTTCAACAATAAATTTATATAGGGACTAACAGAGCATGGCAGGAAGATGCTGAGAAATGAGAAGCTGTGAGAAGAATGCAAGACACCTCATACGGCATGATGTCAGCAGTTATAGAAAGGCTAATTTGTAGTCCTAGTTCTGACAGTTATGCATGTGAACAGGGACCTGGGAAAAGGGTTTGTAATGCTCATTTATTAAAATCATTTATCATGGTGTATAAAGTATTTGAAGAGTCTTTCTTGCTGGATAACACCCACAAAGAAAATGTCCCATTTAAAGACATGATTAAATTTATGTCATCATATGAAAACCTGAACATAGCTGTTTAATCAGACATGTGTCACATCCATTCACTGGATGTGAGCATGCTTAAGGACATTATTCCTTTATACATTGAAGAATGTGATCTAAATTTGTTAGACCAGCAATTGTTCAATTATCACTTCCATTTTGGAAAGTAATTATCAAAGGACATTAAACCAGAAGGATGATTCTGACTTATTGGACACTGCTCTATGTGAACTAATGTTATTAGTGGAGTCCCCCAGGGTATTTGGTGTTGGGCCCATTGTTATTTTTTTATATTTATCAATGATAATGATGAAGGTATATCGGGCTTAATGTCCAAGTTGCAGATGATACGAAGGTTGATAGGATTGTTAATGACAATACACTACTCCAACAGGATCTAGAAAAGTTGGGAAGATGGGCTGAGAAGTGGCAACTAAAGTTTAACATTGACAAATGCAAAGTACTGCATATGGGTAGAAGTAACCCCAGAGGAACGTACCAACTGTGTGGTACTATACTTAAGGTGGTAGAAAATGAAAAAGGCCTGGGAGTAATTGTGTAGTCAGATATGAAGTTTTCGAACAATGCAGACAGGCTACAAGAGCAGGTCATAGGGTTTTGTAAATGATATACAGGAATTTTGCTAGCATGGAAAAGGAGGTGATTGTCCCTCTGTATAAGGTGATGGTCAGGCCACGCCTTGAGTACTGCGTACAGGTCTGGAGCCCTCATTTTAGGAAAGATATAGATTTGCTTGAGCGTGTACAGAGAAGGGAAACAAGATTGGTGAGGGAAATGAAGGGATCCTCTTACCAAGAGAGGCTTAAGTCCTGCAAATTGCAGTGGCTGAAGACTAGGCACCTGCGCAGTGATCTGCTTGAGGTGTATAAGGCCTTGAATAGGTTGAGCACGTTGAATTCTGATGGGATCCTTCCACTTATTCAGATTACGAACCTAAGGGGGCATAAATTCAAATTAAGAAAAGAAAGAGGTAGAATAGACGTGCGGAAATTTGCCTTTAGCCAGTGGGTGGTTAATTGCTGGAACAAACTTCCATCTGTCGTTGTGGAAGTTTATAGGTTAATACTGGATAAACATTTAGAGGGAATGGTCATGTAACTTTTTTTTTTTTTTTTTTGGCTGATGCTGCATAAGCTGATACGCTTACTTTCTTGCATCACATTCCACTATTACTACTAGGTTTAGTGGGACTTATTTTAGGAAGAATGTAGAGCTGTTGGATTTTGATGAGATTCCACGAGTACAGAGAAGGGCAGTGGGATTGGTGAGGGGAACAAAGGGTTGTATAAGGCTTTGAATGGTTTAAGCAAGCTCAGTGCTGATGGAATTCTTCCTCTTGCTCAGATTATGCTCCTGAGGGGGATACATTCAAATTGAGGAAAGACAGTTGTAAAATAGATGTGTGGAAATTTGCCTTTAGCCAGCAGGTGGTTGATTGCTGGAACAAACTTCTATCTGTCATTGTGGAAATTGATAACTTGAATAAAAACTTG
This sequence comes from Mastigoproctus giganteus, assembly GCF_048544385.1. NCBI lineage: Eukaryota > Metazoa > Arthropoda > Arachnida > Uropygi > Thelyphonidae > Mastigoproctus > Mastigoproctus giganteus. The sequence goes on along the minus strand of NC_143582.1, from coordinate 41,508,736 downwards.
ACAAACTTTTGGAGCAAATAGGTGGGTGAAATGGGAAGGTTGTTTTTTTTTTTTTTTTTGGCTGAATAAGCTTGCATTCTTGCATCATATGCTAATGCTATTCATAGGCTAATACTTATTCAGTATAACTGGAAGTCGTGGAGAGTCTAAAATAAGAGAAGAAAATTCTATTTTGTTCAGTAAGGAACAAGTAGTAAAATGATAGGCATACTAATATTTGAAAGTATACCATAATGATAAACAATCCTACGATTGTATAATAATATAAAATGCATATATGAGGCGCAGTAATAAAGTTCCCAGATTGGTGCTGTTTCAGTCATGTTCAGTGAGTTTGAAAATAAATGGAAGTGGCATGTTGTAGTTCAAACTTCCTTCAACAGATGGTGGTACAGAGATTGCCCAGTAGGCTGACAAGTTGCAAGTAACAACCAGTTTTGTTAGTAGTGTTAACTTTGTGTCATGATTTTGCAATGCAGCAATAGATGAATATCAAATTTTTCTTTAAACTGGGAAAATCTGCAGCAGAAACATATGAAATGATAAAAACTGTTTATGGTGACAAAACATTAAATTGGACCACTGTGTTTTAATGATGTAAGTGGTTTAAAGAAGAAGGTGACAATGTTCATGATGACTCAAGAAGTAGGCATCCATCAATTTTTTGAAATGAGGACAAAGTTTCAAAAATTCAGGAAATTGTGGTAAGGGATTGTTGTTTGATCCTCAGAATGATGGCTAGTGAGTTGGATATGAATAAGAAGATGATGCATTAAATTCTGCATGAAGATTTAAGGGAAAGGAAGTCCTGTGCAAAATTTGTACTGACAGCCTCATGAGTGAGCAAGAAAGGGTGTCATCATATGAAGATACAGGTCGACCATCACTAATTCAGTTCCACCGCTAATTCGGACATAATTTCTGCAAACGTAATTTCAAATTGCCCGGATCGGCGCACCAACCTGCCGCTACTATTTTGGTGGCGTTGGTTGCAGCATCAGCTGTTGGCGCAAACTCATAAACACTGGCAAGCCATTCCCACTTGTTTTTCTGCATTTATTATTATAACCTGCTCACATTTAGCCAAAGCCATGGTTCCAATTCCAATGCATAAAGGAAGTGCCTCTCGTGGTGTAAAGCGCAAACACCATACATTATCCATAACAGATAAAGTTAAACTTCTGAAAAACTCAACAGCGGTGTGTCTGTGAGAAGTTTAACTGTGCTTAATTGTAAATTCCAGCAATTTCTCTGAGTTCCTGTTATCTTAGTAATTTTCATTTTAGCCATTCCTTTTTTAGATTTTTTTTTTTCTCTACAACACACTTATACAAACTTGCTGAAAAACACAACACGATATGATGGATAATACAGCTTGCTAACGAACTTGTTTTGACAAAATCTCTAACAATACTGACAAACTTATTGCGATGTTTGAGAGTTTATTTTATCATAATTAGTTTTATTGCAGTGCTTGCTGTGCATGCAATAAACTAATCACAAACGACCTTCATATGTATGCCGTAATAGCATCACACATATGTGGCTGACACGGCTTCTCAAGAAAAAATGTAACCAACATGTGCGACATAAAAAAAAAAAAAGACTTTTTTATATTTTAAGCGAAAAAATGACAACACTGACGTTAGAATTTTTATTTTAGAATTACTAATCAAATTATTTCCTAAATATTTTTTGGCCCCTGGGAAATTTTTTTCTTAAAGCTTGGCAGTCAACGTCTTAAAGGTCAACGTGTTAGCTGTTGGGTAAAATGTATGTGCTAAAATAACCACCGGTGATCCGGCAGACTCACTAATCTGGCACCCCACAGGTCCCAATGCTGGCGGATTAGTGATGGTCGACCTGTATCATCCAGACATCTGTATTTGAAATTTGATTTCAAGTCGAGACCAGACTTGAAATCAAATCTGGGAACTTTCAGTAAAGTTCCCAGAGTTTATTTTATCGTAATTAGTTTTATTGCAGCGCTCACAATAAACTAATCACAAACGACCTTCATATGTAAAGTTCCCAGACTGGTGCAATCCTAAACTTTAGGCTTGAAATTTGATTTCAAGTCTTAAAAGCTTGGATTTAAAAAAAAAAAAAAAAAAAAAAAACCTGCTTTCCTTCTCCTTTTCTTTTGATAAAATTATGAAATTTCCTACTTTCAAAAGTAAGTAGGTGTGTACTGGGTGGCACATTAAAATGATCTCCATTTATTAAATGAAGGAGCCTTCTTTCATATAGAATTATTTATCGGATTTAGGCAATTAACTTAAATGGTCATTAATAATTATTGAACTTCACTTAATTATTATGAATAACAATTTGTCACATCGGTTAGTTTTTAAATTTTTCACTTCACTCTGTAGATCTACCGCACATCATAAATATAGTGCAGTAATATTTCCATATCTTTCACAATGAAACTTCCTTCCAGATGTCATCAATACTAAGATCTTCTCTGCGAGTTTAAACAGTACTGACCTGTCAGTTAAAGAAGCGATTTTTGAAAATGTGCTGTCACCATACTACTATGTTTTACCAACCATAACAGAAGCACATCAGAAGTAAACTATCTCATGAAGTGAATAAAAATCTTGAATAGCTATTTTTATTGAACCAGTGTCAAAAGGTATTAATTTAAGATTTCATGTGATCACAGTTTTGGTACTTTTCACCTTTACAGCAATGTAAAAAAAACAAAAAAAAAAAAAAACAACAACACAACACCACACCACATCATTTTTATAACAGATTGGTTTGTACTTTGATTAGCAATAGAGCATGAAAGTATCAAGTTCTGCAGTTTTTCATAATTTCATTTCAGATGACAAAATTTATACAGTCAAACGTTTTGGAAGTTGAACATACTATGAAATGTAGTCATAAATTCAGTGAAAAATCAAATCTTTTTAATAGTTAAAAGAATATAATTGATTACTATTTTTACCGATTGTGTCTTCATTCTCTCCTTTTCTGTGTTGTAGAATGTTTTCTATGTTCTTGAAGCTGTCAAAGATTGTCTCATATGACAACCTTTGACATGCTTCAATGAAGAAGTCTTCTGATTCTAATTTTTTTTTTTTTTTTTACATTCCACTTTATAAATTAATAAACGATCTGTGATGAAACTTATTGAGATACCAGTTCAAGTAGTCAAACTTTTAATCTATCTCTCCCCTTCAGCGATTCACTCAATACATGCACTTGAATTGGGCTGAATATGCTGGAATACCCTTTCCAGTTGATAAGTTTATTTTCTATAATTAATACAACTGCTGCTTTTATGCAGAGGTGGATTTAACGGCAGGTGCACTGGGCACACGTGCCCTGGGCCCGACTTCTGAAGGGCCCACGCAAAACCCCAACAAATTATTTGAACATATTAGTTCAACAACCCCACGGGCTCACATCTAGTGAGTATGGGCTTGGCACACCCAGGGTCCTGAGCTGGATATCATCATTCTTCTTTTTCTTGGTGATTCCCTTCTATTTCTATTTCTCTCTCGGGGTAATTCAGAAAATTTTTTTTTTTTTGGCTGGTGCAGCATAAGCTTCAGGCTTCCTTGCACTCTATGGCTAATAATAATAATAATAATAATAATAAAACTAATAGTTGAACTAATATGTTCAACTATTAGTTCTAAACTTTGTGATTATTATTATGCTATTATTAATTATATTATATTCAAATTTTATTGGAAATAAAACATTAATAGTACATAATATTTTTTATTTATTTAAAAAAATGGTTAACATGTATTTTTATTTTCCCTGTCTCTGTCTTTTTTTTAAGGGGCCCAATATTTTCTTCTGCACCTGGGGCCTAAACTGACCTTAAACCGCTCCTGCCTTTATGCATATACTTTGTAAAATAATAAGAGAAGTTTACCTCAATATAGTATGCAGAACACTGCTTTATGATACTCTCCAGAAATTAAAACGGAAAAATCAAAAAACTTACATTAGAGTAACAAATAGTTTAAAAAATAATTAAAAACCAATTTAACACAATTAAAAATCGATTTAACACAATTAAAAATAAGAAAATTAATTAAAAGATTCTTTTAATTAATTTTCCTATGCCCCTTATGTGTGTAGTCTGAGAAAGAGGAAGAAGGCCATCAGCATTGAGCTTATTCGATCCATTCAAGCCCTTAACACCTCAGTCAGATCTCCTTGTCTCCAGATGCTTCAAAATTGAAGCCTTTCTTGGTAACACTGGCTTTTTTTTTTTTTCCTTCACCAATCTCATTGCCCTTCTCCACACCCGTTCTAGCAGATATACATCCTTCCTGTAATAAGGCTTTCACACCTGTATGCAGTACTCAAGATGTGGCCAACTGTTTAAACAGTGCCTTGCACTTGGTGCCACTTTGGAATAGTTGACTATACAAGCTGTATAAGCTGTTGTAAATAGCACTTATATTCATTTTGTTCATATGCCATAAGTTGAGGAATCTTTTCACACTGCATTAATAGTTATTATTATTAGCCATATGGTGCAAGGAAGCCTGAGGCTTATGCTACACAAGCCAAAAAAAAAAAAAAAAAATTCTCTGGTTACCCAGAGAGAGAGAGAGAGGAATCACCAAGAAAGAGAAGAATGGTGATATCCAGCTCAGGACCCTGGGTGTGCCAAGCCCATACTCACCAGATGTGAGCCCCTGGGGGATTTCATCTTATTGGCAGGTATTAGTTATCTCAGTGTTGTAGCAAGAAAAAAACAGCAGTTTTTCCAAGAGACAAGTATATTAATAAATGCATCTTCCCACTGGTCATTTCAGTGGCTATTCTTCCCATCTGTTGGTTAAAAAACACTATTAGTATAGCACCTGACTGCAGAGTGATGATAACTCTCAAGATAAAAGATGCCAACTTGCTGTATAAATTCATTAACCATTTAAAAAAAGAAACAAGCTGTCACATCAGTGTCTAAACTTTATACAAATGGAGGTGTTACTCTCAGGAATCATCTGAGCTGCGTTTGCAGTATCAGATTAAAAGGAATGATTATAAGAACAAGATTATGTTGTTAAAACAAGCTTCTTGGAGAAATTATGTGCAGGAGAGGGGCTCTGCTGATCCTTGGTCTTCTGTCTATAAGATTGTCACCGATAAAATCTATGGTGGTGAGATTATGTCCACGTTTGTGGTGTCTGATAAAGTGACCTTGGGATGGGCTGACTCCGTCTCCTGCTTGATCAATTCAATTTTAGTTGAAGATTCTCCTAATAATTTGCTGCAGAGTCAGATTGTTCAGGAGAATTTAGATTATGTTACTTGTGGGAGCGAGTCTCCTTTTGTTCCCGCTGAGCTCGAGTTAGCCTTACAGCAGACCAGGGAAGGTCGTGCTCCGGGACTGGACAATATTGATACCGCTGTGGTAAGGAAAACGTGTCAGGCGAGTCCTGATGTGTATTTAGACCTTTTCAATACATGTCTTCGTGAAGGAGTATTTCCGGCAGTATGGAAGACGGCTAACTTGAGGGTAATTCTCAAGAGTCCTGAGAAGCCCGTGGATGAGCCTCGTTCATATCGCCCAATAGCTCTTTTGTCAGTTATCGGAAAGTTGCTGGAGCGGCTGGTTCTTGGTCGGCTGATGGTTCATTATGCTGGCCGGGGGCTGGTGGCCAGCAATCAGTACGGTTTTAAGGCTGGCTCCTCTGCTGAGGATGCCATTTATAATTTGATTAAAGGTGTTAATGAGCTGCCTGGTCGATATGTCCTGGGCTTGTTCATGGACTTTAGGGGGCGTTTGATGCTCTGTGGTGGGGCAGTGTCCTGCGCAGGGCTAGGGCGTCCCTCTGTCTGGGTAACTTATACCGTCTTTTTGAGGACTATCTCCGAGAGAGATATGTGCTCATTTGTACTCCTTTCATGAAGTGTGAGAGAAGAGTGCATAGAGGATGTCCACAGGGTTCGGTTCTGGGGCTGACTCTCTGGAATTGGGTTCTCGATGAGTTCCTACAAATGCAAGCAGTGGAAGGTACGACCAGAATAGCTTATGCTGATGATTTAGTTATCTTGGTGTGTGGAGAGTCCCGCCGGATGCTTGAGGAGCGTGTAGCTGCTTCTCTAAGCCAATTGTTAGATTGGTCTGCTCAGCATAAGCTAGAGGTCTCAGCTGAAAAATCAGTTGCAGTTCTCTTGAGGGGACACCTCAGTGGAACTCGCCCTCCTTTGTGTCGTCTGGTGATCTCTCGCTTAGAGTGGTTAAAAAGACTAGGTACCTGGGTGTTGTCCTGGGAGAGCGACTTTCTATGGTAGCACATGCTGCCTATGTCCGAGATAAGGTGAAACGATTATATGCCAAGCTCCAGCAAGTCACGCGCGTTGAATGGGGTATAAAGGGTGGTGCCCTCCACCTACTTTATGATAATATCTTTATCCCGATTCTGACTTACGCTGCTGGGGCTTGGGGAGGGTATATAGAACATTCTCATGTTCGTAGAATCTTGTCTTCGGCACAGAGATTTGCTCTCTTAGGTATAACCAGGGCTTGTAGAACTGTGTCCACGGATGCTCTGTGCGTCCTTGCAGGGAAGATGCCTGCGGAGTTGGTTGTGGCGCAGTTTGCTCTGCGATATGCCCTTAAGCGGGGGATTACCAGAGTGATTTTTGGCGTCCGGTCATGCCCGGTGGGACGGCTGGCTGGTTTCCCTGGTATAAGAGCAGAACGGGGGTGAATCAATGATGAGTTGAGTACCATATGGCAATTCCAATGGAGAAAGGTCGCCATTTGTATACCTTTATGCCCTCGGTCCATGTTGTGAGTAGGGAACGATGTTCTTGGCTCCAATTTGGGTTTGCGGCTGCTGCTGTCGTTACGGGGCATGGCCTGAGGTCAAGGCTGTTTCGTTTGGGGTTGACCCTTACGGAGTTTTGTGAGTGTGGAGAGACTGAGACTGGCCTTCACATTTTGCTATATTGTCCTCTATATGAGGATTTAAGAGCGAGGTTGGACTTTGGGACACTGGCTCTCACAGAAGCAAATTTGATGTATATTTTTGAAAATTACGATATCTTTTGTTCTTTTTTAAGTTTTGTCAAAATGGCTTATAGTCGCTGCCAGGCGATGCCCGGGTGGTAGTAGTGACCTACCTCCTCGTGGTGGGGATGGTAACTTGTGGTGTGTGGTGTGATTGCCCATCCCCACCACAAGGTTGAATGGTCGATTAGTTTTTGATTTATTGATTTTGAGTTGACCAGTTGGTCTTTATATATTGGTTTTTTACAACTAAGGTTTAAGACTGATATACTAAATGAGAATTGGTTGCATATGGATGGAAATCTGGGTGGCAACCGAGATGGAAGCTCACTCACATGAAATGAAATGAAATGGTCATTTCAGTGGCTATTCTTCCCATCTGTTGGTTAAAAAACACTATTAGTATAGCACCTGACTGCAGAGTGATGATAACTCTCGAGATAAAAGATGCCAACTTGCTGTATAAATTCATTAACCATTTAAAAAAAGAAACAAGCTGTCACACCAGTGTCTAAACTTTATACAAATGGCAACCTGAAATTGCAAAGTTAGTAGAATTAAATCTTAGATTGTCTGTGGAGTTTAAATTCATCTGGTCACAAAAACAAATAGGACAAGATAGTCCTGCAAATATTTTATCAAGAGAATGTCATCCTTTTTTTGCATGGATTCTTAAAGACAAATATGTTCACTGATGCAAGTACTACATTCCTTTCTTTAATATTTCTGGACTGTAAAATCTTGATATTTTTATTTATTTATTTTTTCTTTTGTAAAATCTGTTTTATAGAGTTTAGTTTAGTGACAAAACATAGCATTTACGAGAAAATGGAACCAACTGAACTTAGTATTAGTAATGGCCGCATGGTGCAAGAAAGCCTATGGCTTATGCTGCACCAGCCAAAAAAAAAAAAAAAAACGAATAAAACAATGATAAAGAAAAAAAAAAATAATTAATAAAAGAAAAGGAAATTGAACCTATCATCCTATGCGCTTCCCTCACTCGAAGGTACTATCCAGATGACCTTTGAATTTCCCCAAACTGTCAGCTTCTACCACCCATGTAGGCAACCTATTCCAGGAATTTACAACTCGCTGGCTAAAATAAAACTTCCTGCAGTCCAATCTAAACATTTATCCCCGTAACTTGAATTTATGTCCGCTAGTTCTAGCATCATTTATAATCTTGAAAATTTCATCCTCATTCATTTTACTGATGCCTCTCAGAGCCTTAAACACCTCAATCAAATCTCCTCTAAGGTGTCTAGTTTCCAAACTCTGCAACCCACATATTCAAAGTCTTTCTTCATAAGGATGCCCTTTTGCTGATCTCACCAGGCGAGTTACCCGTCTTTGCACCCTTTCAAGAAACTCAATGTCTTTCTTTAGGTGCAGTCTCCATACTTGAGCACAGTATTCCAAGTGTGGTCTAACAAAAGCCTTATATAATGGGGTTATCATGTTCCTTCTACTTGCAAAAGTTCGATAGATCATCGATAGGACACCATGGGCCTTCCTTGCAACCTATTTACAATGCTCAGAGAATTTCATGTCTGACCGTATCGTAACACCCAAGTCCCTTTCCTCCAGTACTGGGTTTAGTTGAATTCCACCAAGTGAATAAGTTATTTTGGAATTACTGTTTCCCAGGTGTAATACCTTATACTTTGTTGGATTAAAGCATAGCTGCCATTTTTCTGACCATTCCTCAAGTCTATCTAGGTCTCTCTGAAGAAGATCAGCTTGACAGTGATCTTAACCACTCTACCAATTTTAACATCTGCAAATTTAGACATCACGCCCTCTATCCCTTCATCGATGCCGTTTATGAAAATTAAAAACAACAGTGATCCTAATACTGATCCTTAGGAAACCCCACTTCTTACATCAACCCAATCTGAGGAATAGCCATTTATCACAACCCTTTGCCTCCTGCCCTGAAGCTATCCTGCTATCCATCTAAGGATTTTCCCAGTGATTCCAACCCATTCCAGTTCATAAAGCAACCGCTCATGTGGGACTGAGTCAAAAGCATTGCTGAAATCTAAATAAACAATGTCGAAATTATTCCCTAAATCCAGCTCGTGAGTGACCCTTTCAAAATAGCAAACCAGATTTGTTAAACATGATTTTCCTTTTACAAAACCATGCTGAGTATCCTTGAGAATTTCAATTCGATCCAAATGATCCTGAATTCCACCCTTGATCATTGCCTCCATGATTTTCCCTACCACTGAAGTCAGACTGACAGGTCAATAATTTCCCACTTCACTCTTAGAGACACCCTTATGTATGGGAGATATGTTGGCACTTTTTCAATCCAAGGAAATCTTCCCAGATTCTAGTGATGCTCGCATAATTAGCCTCAATGGTTCAATGCACTCACTTGCCGCCTCCCTTAAGATTATAAGGTATATTCCATCAACTCCAGGAGCCTTACTGGCCTGTAGGCTCGAAAGTTTTGTCATTAAATAATCTTGCAAAATTTCAATATCATTAATTACAAATTTTTCAACTTTGCTCCCACAATTTCCCATTGCCACAAAAGGTTTTTCTTCTGTAAATATCAATACAAAATAACTGTTGAGTTCATCTGCAATGGCAGCTGGTGTATTTAATACTATCCCCTTTCCCTTACGTAAAGGTCCGATCTAGTTTGTCCTTCTCCTCTTGGCATTTATATATGTGAAGAATTCCTTATCCCCCCTCTTTACTCTGTTTGCTAGTGATTTCTCATAAACTGCCTTTGCCTGTCGAACCTTTTCTGTGGCTCTATTACAGATCATCTTGTAGCTGTTATAGGCTTCAGTACTTTTTATTGCTCTGTAACCTTTCCATGCCACCTTTCTCTGTTCAAGTAATGTTGCAACTTCACTATTCATTCAACTTGGAACTCTCCTCATGGAGTATTTTTTTTAATGGTAAATACGCATTCAAGGCATCTGTGATTAATGTTTTAAAAGCATCCCACAGTTCAATTGTATTCATTCTCTGTGCAATATCTACCCAGTTAATAGAGGCCATGTAGTACCTTAAGGCATCGTAATTTCCTTTTCTGAAATTAAAACCCATTCCTTTGCCTTTTACTACTGCTACCTCTCTCATCATCATCCACTGTAGAACTCCGTCATCACTTTCTGCTGGTTCCTCTACTGTCAGCCCTATTATGTCATCTGATTCATGGGTGATGATGAGGTCTAAGATATTCTTTTCTCTAGTACTTTCCCTGACATGTTGATACAAATAACAGTCATCTAGTTGATTTAAAAATTTTGTTCCCCATGTCGAGTTTCTTTCCCATTTGCTCCAATCAATTAGAGGCAAATTGAAATCACCCATAATAAGACATTGAAGCTTACTTGCCCATTCCATTTGCATGTAGAGGCTTTCGTCATAATCTTCACAATCGCCTGGTCTGTAGATTACTTCTACTCGCATTATACCTTTCTTTTTAATTATCTCACACCATACAGATTCTATACTAGCATGTGAAACATCTGAATCCGGGAAAGCTATCATTGCACTCAGGCTGATTCTGATAAGAAGCATTACCCCGCCACCCCTTCTATCTACCCTATCCTTCCTAAATACATTATACAAGCCATACTGAAACTCATCATCCCTTATTTCCGGGTGGCACCACGTCTCCGTAAGCCCTATTATGTCTGCGTTACTTGTTTTAACCAGCAGTTCAAATTCGCTCATTTTATTGACGACACTTCTAACATTACTATATAAACAATTAAGACTTACTTTTCTTGTATATTTAACTACCCTAACTCAACCCTTGAAGTTTTTCAAGCTCACTTTCCTGGCATCAGCTACCCGCTCACTTGAAACGTTTCTGCCCCCAGAACATCTAGATAATATGTCCAGTTGGGGTAACAGATAAGAACTCTTGAGGTATGTGCAAGAGTTACTTTGACCAATATTATCAGATAACGCGTGTCAGTATTATCCACATCCCCCCCCCCCCCCTCAACCAGCAGTTTCCCTGAATCTTTAAGGTATCCTCAATAATACTGACAAAAACGTTTGCACCACCTTTGTTTAAGTGTATCCTGTCTCTACAAAACAAATTCCTTCTACCTACAAGTGTGGGTCATGCTGATTGAAATTTCCCCCCTAAAGCCTTGCAGAGTCCTTCAAGTCTTGAGTTAATCCACAAGGCTTTAGTGTGCATTATATATATATATATATATATATATATATATATATATATAAATATATATATATATTTTTTTTTTTTTTTTTTGAATTAATAAAGTTTTTCAATGTTGAAAATAAAAAGTATAAAAAAACTTATCCTGTTTAAATTTAAGTCATTTTCATTAAAATAATAATTACATTTAGCAAATATGGTAAATCCCTAATCTTATGAACCTCAATTTAACAAATTTTGGATTTCTTCTTCTCTGTGTACCATCTAAAGGAGGTCAGCCACCACCACACCAAATGTCTCTCTATCTCTGGTAGCTCTGAACAGCTGCTCAGTGTTCAGTGCTGTCCAGTTCTTAATGTTATCAAGCCATGATGTACGTCTTCTCCCAGGCCTTCTTCTTCCTTCCATTCTCCCCTCAATAATTAGCCATGGAATTGCATATTTGTGTTCCTCATCAGGTGTCCAAGATACACCATTTTTCTTTTCTTTATGTCCTTCAGAAATTCATGGGTTTTTCCAATTCTCTGCAGGATACTCTCATTGGTCACTCTTACTGTCCATGGTATCGCTAGCATTCTTCTAATTAAAATTCATAAGAGTTACCTCTATTTTCCTCCATAGGATTGCTTCACTTCCAAACTTTGTTTGCATATGATCAGTTTTCTACCTGTAATCATGACAACAAGTCAAAGTTTTGTCCCTTTAGGAAGGAAAGTAATTTAAAAATATTTAGTATCATAATTTTGTACATTCATGGAATTTTAACATTATTTTTAAAATCTTTGACACAATGCATTCAATTTCTTGAGGTTGTGAGGTGTATTGGATAGATCTGGATAGATTGGATAATTGACACAATGCATTCAATTTCTTGAGGTTGTGAGGTGTATTGGATAGATCTGGGGTCGGATTGGGTACCTTCAGTTATGATCCTGAGTATATCATGAGCTTAGAGAATTGAATGTATTTATTTGATTTTAGTGAAGTATATTTTTAATAATTTTAAATTTTTCGAATCTTATGTAAACAAGAAGAATTTGGAAGTGAAGCAATCCTATGGAGGAAAATAAGGGTAACTCTTATGAATTTTAATTAGATTTATACATAGGACATATTGAGCAGTGATTGCTCTTGGTTTATAGTTAGCATTCTTCTGTATGCCCACATTTCAAATGCTTCTAGTTTTTTCAAGGTGTTAATTTTCAGTGTCCATGTCTCGGCACCATACAACACAACTAACCAAATGTAACATCTCATCATCCGGATTCTAAGGTGGAGATCCAGGTTTCCATTGCACAATGTAGGTCTCATTTTAAGAAAATACTGCCCGGCCATTTCAATCCTTGCTTTTATTTCCATATCCAGTTCATTTTTGTCATTGATCCAACAGCCTAGATATTTCGTTTTGTCAACTATCTCTATCAGCTTTCCGTTTAACGTGAGGGGATGTGTTGGCATTGCCCTATTAAGGACCAATAGCTTAGTCTTATTGATATTAATCCCGAGACACATTCTTTCACTTTCTTCACTCACACAATTGAGGAGTATCTAAGTCCTGCATATTAGTTGTACAAAGCACAGTGTGTAATCTGCATAGCAAAGGTTGTTAATCATTCCACCATTGACAGATATTCCTTCATTTCTTCCATCTAATGCTCTCTTGAAGATGACATCCGAGTAAATGTGAAACAGGAGTGGGGAAAGTACACATCCTTGCCTCACTCCATGTTTAATGTTGATGTTTTCTGTCTTTCTGCCATCAACTACAACAGATGCTGTTTGGTTCCTGTAGAGGTGTTTCATTATTTGGATGTCCTTTTCATCAAGGCCAGACTCCTCGAGGATCTTGATTAGCTTGGCGTGTTGGACTCGATCAAAGGCCTTCTCAAAGTCAATAAAACAAAGATGGGCATCAATTTATTATTCTTTGCATCATGACCTGGGCACAAAATAGTGCTTCTCTTGTACCCAATCCTTTCCTAAATCCAAACTGTGCATTGCCCATCGACTCATCACAATTTCTGAAAACCTGATTTTGAATTATTTTTAGGAACATTTTGAGGATTTGGCTCATCAAGCTGATTAGTCTGAAGTCTCCTTCAGTGGTGTTTAGTTTTTTGGGAAGAGTGATGAATGTTAATATCAGCCAGTCCTGAGGAATGATGCCCTTGTCATAAATTCTGTTAAATAATTTAACAAGAATGTTGACTTTTTTTTTTTTTTGTTCAGCAATTTGACTATTTTTGCTGTGATTTCATCAGGTTCTTTGGCTTTTCCCCTTCTTCGTTGATTTAATCACTCTCTCCACCTCAGATCTTAGGATGGACGGCCCTACCACTGCATCGTTGTTGTCATCTAACTCATGTTCACTGTCTGCAAAGAGGTCTTTTATGTATTTAGTCCATATGTTCACTTTTTCTGATTCTTCCGTGTTAATCTCACCTTTTGTCATTTTGGATTGAAGTTGGTTGGTTCCTTCTATTAATTCCAGAAATCTCTTTAATCTTTTTGTGAAGATTGAAATCATCATGTTTTTCTTGCAGAGCTTCTATTTCTCTGAATTTTTCTGTGATCCAGCTCTCTTTAGCTCCTTTAATTTTGTTCTTAATGAGTCTGTTCACCTCCTTGTACCTTAGTACATTGCAGTTCTTAAATGCTCTGCACTTCTCCTTGACACTCATGGAGAAGTGCTCTGCACTTCTCCATGAGTGTCAAAATTTCATCTGTCATCCAGTCCTTCTTCAGACATTTTCCATAACCTAGAACTTCTGAGCTTGTTTCAGTCAGAACAGATTTAAAACTCTTCCAAAGATCTTCCAATCCCCATGGATGTGTTGCATTCTTTCGTTAAGGCATGTCTTCATTTAACTGATATGTTTCTGGATTTTTTTAACTTCGTTAAGTCAACTTTCTTCATTGGTTGCTTTCTCCTAATAGCCTTCAATCTTAGCTTGGTCTCGGTTTGTTTGTTATTGTTTGTTATTTGGTTTTTAGGAGCATTAGCAACTAAGGCCATATTGCTCCGGGGATATGCGGTGGACATTCCCTGACCTTTCCGCATCATCCGTATTTGATGGTGACGGGCTCGAACCCCGGTCTAAATCAAGAAGCGTATGCTACGCACTGCTGCTCCTTCCCACCTGGCTACGGAGGCGCCACTTGCTTGGTCTCGGTTATGACTGGATTGTGGTCTGAATCAATATCTGCACTGCGGTATGTCTTGGTGCTATTAATACTCCAGAAACTCTGATTGATCATGATATAGTCAATTTGGTTTCTGACCACGTTTTGTGCTGTCTAAGGGCGACTACCATGTATTAAGCCTTCTCTTTGGGAGTTGAAACCAGGTGTTAGTAGTTATCAAGTTCTCCTCTTGGCAAAATTGTATCAGCTGATCCCCTCTTTCATTCCTTGCTCAAAGATTAAATTCTCCCACTCACGAGATCTGCCTTTTCCAACCTTAGCATTCAGATCTCCCATAACGGTATTTAGGTCTTGTTTCTTTGTAAGTTTGCCTAGTTTGACTACTTCTTTCAGCTCTGTATAGAAATGTTCAATGTTCGATTTCCACATGTTCCTTATCAGCCATTGGAGAATATACGTAAATTATGTTGACATTTAAAGGTTGCCCTTCAGTTGGAATAACATTATTCACTCTGAGTGTGGCACAAAGTTGAAAATGCTTTTGGAGACATCCTTGGTGACTAGCATCCCCACTCCATTCTGGTGTATGTTGTTGTCATTTCAAGAGTAGTACAAGGTCGTGTCTTTGGAAACACATGTGCCTGAACTAGGCCATTTAGTTTCACATAGCCCTGTCACCTGTACATTGTCTTTTTATCTCCTGGATTGCATTCTTAAGTTTTCCCACAGTAAACAGCATTCTGACGCTCCATGTTCCAATTCACAAAAGATTCATTGTTTTGAGCCCGGAGATTCTTAGCAACCCTGTCCCATTAAAGGAATGTCAGAAACTTGGGGGTGGTTGCTGAAGTTTTCTTGCTATGGTGATTGTTCTAGGAATATAGTAATGAAGTAGGCCATTTAGTTTCCCTGCTGGCTTTCTGCATCACAGTGCTGTAATGACATAATATATCACTAAGCTGTCAGGACAGTGACTGTTCAGATAGCTTCTATCTCCACTCATTGCCTGTACTGTAGGAGCTGCTACCCTCTGAGATTTGGATTTAATGGATAGCACTAGTGTGTGCTCATGAGATAGGGAAAACTAGGAATTCACGAGTCACAGTAGCCAACAGCAAGTGTTTCAGTTTATTTATGGAAACACTCACTATCATGTCATTCATTGCGTGTCTGTGCCTTGTTTCTTTATTTCTTCACTTATAGTGTATCATCATTGCCCCTAAGAAAAATGATGGAAAGAGAAAGCACGTGCTGTGCATCTGAGTGCTATTCAGAAATTAAAGCTCTTAGAGAACTTAGACTCTGGTGTTTCGGTTTCTGAAGAATATGGTAAAAAAAAAAAAAAAAAACTCAGATATTGTAGAAAGCAAGATTTTTTTAAGGAGTCGGCCTCTGAAGGTTTGCTATATCTCAGCTTCAGTTTCTTAACATCACCTCTGAATAAACCATATGGTAATGGCAAATTATCTTCTACCTACACATGTACTATTTATCAATCAATATGTCAAGGTAAATAAAAGCTTTTCTTTTATTTTTTAACTTTATTTCAGTGTTTTAATGTATACATATACAGAGTAGCTGTTTAAATTTTGAAATATATGGAGTATAAATTGTCCCAAAAAAAAGAAAATTTCCATTTAATGAAGATTCAGCAATATTGAACAACCCCCCCCCCCATTAGTCCATAAAATCAAGAAATTACTGTATTGCAATTCATTATGGAAAGGTCAGCCATTGTTTATTCTGCAAACAGAATTTAAATGAATTCGGTAATGTACACATTGTGTTACATTTTGTGTGTATTTTGTTCAAATAATGTACTTCAGTGGTTAAATTTTTTTTTTAATGTACTCAATGAGTGTGTAGTATTAGTAGTAGCAAATTATGCAAGGAATTAAGCTTATACAGCATGAGGCAAACAATACCCCCCCACATCACTTTCTCTTCCATTCTAATAATTTGTCCAATCTGTCAATAAATTTATTTAGGCTACCTGCTTCCACAACATCAGGTGGAAGATTATTCTAATAAATTAGTCCCTGGATGAAAGAAAATTTCAGCACATTTACTGTGCAACTATACTTTGTGTGGAGTAACTATGAAAGAATAACCATGCTGTCAGCATTTAGCTTATGCAACCCATTTAAATCCTCAAACATTTTGGCCAGATCTTCTTGCAGATGTCTATTTTCTAGTATGTTATAATTTACAGAACAAGCCTTTCTTGGTAAGGCTACCGTTTTGTGCTCCTGATTAATTTTGTTGCACCTCTCTGCATCTATGCTAATAGATCTACATCATTCGTAAAATGAGGCTACCAAATCTGTATACAGTTTTCAAGAACTGCATAGAGGTTTGGTGAGTTCTGCCTAATTACTCATTTATATAATTGGATAATACCTCTTTGTTCCTGTTGGCAAAATTTCTGCCAACAGGAACTGACAGAACCCCACAAGCTGCTCCTAGCAACAGCCTGTCTGCACTGCTTAGCAAATCTCATGATGGACTACATTTAATTCCTCCCCCTAAGTCTTTTCATTCTCCACTAGCTTGAGTGTGGTATGTTATGCTGTGGTTACTACTAACCAAATGCAGTACCTTGCATATGGAAATTTTAAAAATATCACATTTCAGCCCATCTTCCTAATTTATTATCTTGTTGAAGTAATGCTCTGATTACTGTCATTAACCACTCTGCCCATTTTTGTATCATCATCAGCAAACTTAGACATTAAACCTGATATGCCCATATCAATGTCATTAAATAAATATTGACAGCACAACACCAAACAGTGGGGACTCAATTAATGACATTAATCTGTAAAGAGCAATTGCCATTAATAACTACTCTCTATCTTCAGCCACTCAGCCATCCCTTTATCCACAGCAGTAACTGCCCCTAATACCACACTGCTAAAGTTTGGAACAATATCATACTTTACTGTAATAAGGCTTTACCAAAATCAAAGTATGCGATGTCAAAATAGGGGATCACACCTGGTGAGTATGGGCTTGGCACACCCACGGTTCCTGAGCTGGATATCATCATTCTTCTCTTTCTTGGTGATTCCCTTCTACTTCTCTCTCTCTCTCTCAGGGTGGTTCTGAAATTTTTTTGGCTGGTGCAGCATAAGCCTCAGGTTTCCTTGCACCATATGGCTAATAATAATAATAATAATAATAAATTATTTTCCATTAAATTCCTTCATTACCTCATAGTAGCTATCCAGATTGGACAAAGACATCCCCTTAAATGAACAGTGATTGCTGGAAACTTAATTCTGTCTGTCTGTCCACATGTAATAATAACTCCCAGTGAATGGATTTTCATTAAATTTTATATTTGGCTCTTGTAGAAAGATTTGAAGTCATCCCAAATTTTATTAAAATTGGACCAATAAAAATTTTGCAATTATTATTTCTTTGTCCATCTGTCTGCATGTAATAACTTGACTCTCACTGGGCAGATTTTCGTGAAATTTTATATTTGCAGGGATAAGGATTTATATCTAGCAGGGATAAGGAGGTGATTATTCCCTTGTATAAGGCAATGGTCAGGCCACACCTTGAGTACTGTATATTGGTCTGGAGGTTCATTTCAAGAAGGATGTAGAGCTGCTGTAATGAGTACAGAGAAGGGCAACAAGATTAGTGAATGGAACAAAGGGTTGCTTTTACGAAGAAAGGCTTAAGTTTTGCAAATTACAGTGTCTGCAGACTAGGCACCTGTGAGGTGATCTGATAGAGGTGTACAAAGCCTTGAATGGTTTGAGCATGCTCAATGCTGATAGGATACTGCCTCTTCCTGAGATTAATCACCTGAGAGGGCATAAATTCAAATTGAGGAAAGACAGATGTAGGATAGATGTGCAGAAATTTGCCTTTAGCCAGCGGGTAGTTGGTTGGTGGAACAGACTTCCATCCCTTGTTGTGGAAGTTGATAGCCTA
Source organism: Mastigoproctus giganteus (assembly GCF_048544385.1). Lineage (NCBI taxonomy): Eukaryota > Metazoa > Arthropoda > Arachnida > Uropygi > Thelyphonidae > Mastigoproctus > Mastigoproctus giganteus. The sequence goes on along the minus strand of NC_143582.1, from coordinate 41,490,485 downwards.
AATAAATTTAAGGCTCAGCTGGACAGGTATTTCAAATGAACGGAGGGGTGAAGTGGAAGTTTTTTTGTTTTTTTTTGGCTGATGCTGCATAAGCTTGCTTTCTTGCATCATATGCCTCTACTAATGCTAAAATTTGGCTCTTTTAGAATGAGTCATCAAGCAATCCCAAATTTCCAAAATTAATTCTTGCGTTTGGTTCCTTGATTTTCTCATAGTAGTTAATTAGATTGGTCAGACAAGACATCCCCTTAGATCATTGCCGTGATTGCTGGAAATTGGACTAATAGAATTCCAGCAATTATTTCTTTTATTCATATGTATTACATGAGCTATTCATACGTTGTATACTGAGGAGATTATGCTGTGTGCTGATTGGAGAAATAAATAAGCAATGTGAACAAAATTTTTTGTTTGCACGTGAGTAATTTTTTTGTTATCGGTTATACATAAATCATGAAATATTTCTATTTGTTTATTATATTGATCTCAATAGGATTTTTCTTTTCTTTTTTTTTTTTTCTTAATCCAAGAAGGAATAAGTTTTGTTTTTTGTTTGTTTGTTATTTGGTTTTTTATAGGAGCACTAGCAACTAAGGCCATATTGCTATGGGGATATGCGGTGGCCATTCCCTGACCTTTCTGCATCCTCCGTATTTGGTGGTCACGGGCTTGAACCCCAGTCTAATCAAGAAGCATGTGCTACGCACTGCTGCTCCTGCCCACCTGGCTACGGAGGTGCCAGAAGGAATAATTAAAGAGCATTATGATAGCATTGATGGTATACTTTGAATGCTTACTTTATAAAATCATATATCTTGAAACTTTCAGGCGTGCATTTGTTGTGTGTGTGTGTGTATATATATATATATATATATATATACAGTTCATCAATTAGTAATTAATTGGCAACATAATTTACTTTTCATTTCTATTAATCAAAGGAAAAAATTCATTAATTTTAAGAAATAAAAACCTAATGCACTGTATACATTAACCAACCTGTCTTCTCAACCTCTAGCTTCATTTGTTCTCACATCCATTTAGTTCTAAACACTGAACAGTATCTTTTATTTGAAAAGAAAGCTAAGTAACATCTAAATAACTTTCACAAACATTCCCTATTAGCATTTGCATTTCTTAACGTCTGCTGATCCCACTGAAAAGAATTTAACTCAAGTCAAGTGGACCCAATTTCAGCAAAGCCCGGACGGTCTGTGACAGCCAAATCCTCTGCTTGCACCTTCACGATGGTGGGACTGTTAGTAATCCTGGGTATAACCTCCATGCACAAGTACATGGTGGGTGACCACCCAGGTGTAAACCAACGTAAGCAGAGGTCGAGGTGTGGTGCCCACACCACATGGAGGAATGCCACCCCTCTATGTTACCAGGCAGTACTAGGTGGTAGATGACTCTCATCAACCGGTGCAATACCACCACTTTGCTTATTGGAGGCTTGAAGTGGTGGAACCCATGTTTAGTCTCTAGAGCTAAGTTCCGGTCAACCCTTCTCTATCTCTTCCATCATGCAGTATGATTGATGACTTTTGAGGTTACGATAAACATCGTGGCGAGATTCAATATTCCTTACATTTTGAGGGTACAGCTCTAAAACGGTGTTCGCAGGCCGGCCGCTAGTTAGTACACCAGACCGAACATATTGGTAACTCTCTAGGAGATTCCGGATCAGCTAGTGTATAATCTGCCAGATAGTAACTGGAGGGAGTCCGAGTAGTGTGTATGCGGGGAGCATTGTCGAGGCCACGTTATGTCAAGGATCTGGGAATATTCTTACCATGTGCACGCCATATCCAAAAATTTCATTACTTCATACAGCATGTCCCACCCACTTTTTCTTACTATTGAATACACCATGAATTGTCAAACTAATAGAGCAAGCTTATATGCGAAAAGATCTAAACCTCCCAAGCACTTCCTAATTCATTTTACAAATATACGTGGTGTCAATTCTTAACAATGTCCATTTCCACTTGCAGTCTGCAAAAAACTCCATGTACTTTTTCTGACAGAATCTCAGTTATCAGTTGATTCAACTACTGCTCATCTCAGATGCCCAAATTATTTGTGTATGATGCCTTTCGCCTCAAAGGTGGTACTTGTGTATATGTCCGTTCTGATATTCCCTGTCAGAGACTTGGCAATTTGGAATCTACTCTCTTTGATCTTCTCTGGCTTAAAATCTCTTTACCTCATTGTGTAAAATTCATCTGTTGTCGCTACCATTCTCCCAACTCCACTAATCACTTGGAGCTCTTTGACTTCCTCTCTTTGCAACTTGACTTTCTCCAGTCCAACTTTCCTAACAGTGAGGTAATTTTCCTTGGTGATTTTAATGTTCGCAACTTCAGCTGGCTTCCATTTTCTAGTCACACTGATCCAGCTGGTTGAGATGCTGAGGCTTTTTCAATTACTAATGACCTGGCACAGATTTTTCATTTACCTACAAGAATACCGGACAATCCTAATCATACAACCAACACGCTTGATCTTTTTCTCACAAACAACCCTTCTAAGTACACGGTTGAAGTGAAAGGTCCTTTAAGCACTTCAGATCATAACTTGGTGATTGTCTCTTCTCCAACGGAGCCTTTATCTCATGGTTATTCCCAACCTCGTGTTGTTTGGCATTACAAGAATACAAAATGGGATGACCTGCGAGATTTCTTTTCTTTTCTTTTCCTTGGTCGGATTACTGTTTCAAAACTTCTGATGTCAACGTTTGCACAGATCGTGTCAGTGAAATTATTCTTGCAGGAATGGAATCCTTTATCCCACACTCCACTTTAAAATCTCGTCCTTTATCTAAACCTTGGTTTTCCATTAAATGTGCTAAGGCTGTTCAACAGAAGAATGTTGCACATCGTAATTGGCTTGTTTCTAATTCTTCAGTTTCATTTTCTGCCTACATCAAAGCTCGCAACAATTGTAAAGCAGTTATTAATCAGTCCAAACTAGAGTTTCAACAGGCTAAGAGCAGAAAACTTGCTTCTTGCCCTAATGGTAGCCGAGCATTCTGATCTCTTGCCAAAGCTATTGGCCGCAACTTTTGCCCATCTCTGCTTCCACCTCTGTCCAAACCAGATGGTTCTGTTGTCACTTCAGCCAAGGATAAAGCGGACCTGCTAGCATCCCATTTTTCTTCCAACTCATATATTAATGATCTTGGTAAAACACCTCCCACCATTCCCTACACGCTCCATTCAATGCCTCCTGTGGTCTTCCGTCAAAAGTATGTCAGATGGATTTTGATGCATCTTGATGCTAAGAAAGCTCCAGGTCCCGATGGTATTTCTCCACTTGTTCTCAAAACCTGTGCTCCTGAACTTACTCCTATTCTTTGCCGCCTTTTTCCACTTTCTTATTCCAAAGGTGTTTTTCCTTCTGCTTGGAAATTTGCTCATATCCAGCCAGTTCCTAAAAAGGGTGACAAATCCCTCCCATCTTTTTCGTCCCATTGCAATTACTTCTACTCTTTCTAAAGTAATGAAGAAATCTATTAACCGCCAACTCTTAAACTACCTAGAAACCTTCCGTCTGATCAACGATCGCCAGTATGGATTCCATCACTGTCGATTCACTGGTGATGTTCTGGCTTGTGTTACCCATTTATGGACTAATTCAATGGAAAAGTGTGGTGAAACACAAGCAGTTGCTCTTGACATCTCAAAGGCTTTCGATAGTGTTTGGCATAAAGGTCTTCTAAAGCTTCCTTCTTATGGTTTGCCAACTGTTTTTAGTAATTGGTTATCCAGTTTTCTCTCTGATCGCTCACTGAGGGTGATGGTAGATGCCTCTCTGTGTTCTAACTTCTCCACTAATGCCGGTGTCCCCCAAGGTTCAATTCTTTCCCCCACTCTTTTCCTCTTGTATATCAATGACCTTCTTCCATTGACTGGAAATCCTATCCATAGTTTTGCTGATGATAGCACATTGCATTCCACTTTCCATTTTGAGAAACCTTGCCCAGCTCAATCAGCTTCAACTTCTCGAAAATCTGCTACCAATTCTTTAAATGCCGATCTTCAGTTATTCTCCAGTGGGGCAAAGACAACTTAGTTGATTTCAACCCTTCTAAAACTCAGTCTTGTCTTATATCTCACAAAAAGGATTCTTCTGCTCCTATGCTTATCTTTAGTGACACTCTGATTTCTAGGCAAAATGATATATCTCTTTTGCTGATTACCCTGACTTCTAATTTCTCTTGGCTCAAGCACATTACAAATATTGCTTTCTCTGCATCTAAAAAACATGGTTTTCTCTTTCACCCTTGCCGTTACTTTTCTTCCAAACAGCTGCTCACTCTGTATAAATCTGAAATCCACCCTGCCATGGAATATTGTTCCCACATCTGGGGTGGTGCCCCCAAAATCTCTCTCAGGCTTCTTGATTCCATTCAGAAGAGGGCAGGTAGGTTAATTAACGATTCATCTCTTACAGAGTCTCTCCACTCACTGTCTCATAGATGTGCTGTTTCTGCTGCATGCCTCTTCTACAGATACTTCCATGGGCACTGTTCTTCTGAAATGGCTTCTATAATTCCAGCTCTCTCTCTTTCAAAACAGTCCAAACATGTGCCGCCACCAACCAACATCCATTTACTGTCCAACTTCAAACTCACAGAACCAACTTTTCATCTTCCTTGTTTATTCATTCAACTGCTGTTTTCTAGAACAACCTTTCTTCATATGTATTTCCTGAAAATTACAGTCTACAGAAGTTCAAGTCCAATGTCAACAAATATCTTCTTTCATCTTCTCAACCTCCAACCCAAGCACGGTACTAAGTTCTATAGGTTCTAATACCTCTTGTGTTTGGGGTTTACATAAAAAAAAATAGTATGGCCTGAGGCTTGTACTTGTTTACGTTAAACTTTCTTTGATCAGCTGGTATTTTTGTGCTAGCTTCTGATGTATTATTCTGACCACCGGTCACGTCTGCAAGTATACTCCATCTGAGTGATCACACTGCATCCTGCAGTGATGTGCTGAATTGTTTCTGGGGGCAGGTGGCATTGTCGAATGTGTCATCTGTTACTCCAGAGACCACGGTGATGTATTTCGTGTAATTCCTGGTGTTGATTACGTGGTCTTGGATGGCAAGCATGAATCCTTCATTCTCAGGGCAGAGCCTTCCATTTGTGAGCCAAGCATTGGAAGCTATTTTATCTATGTAATCTTGGAGGAGGTCATTGTAGTGTCTACCATGGTGTGTCTTCTTCACCAGCTTTGTCTTTGTTTCTTCTGTCTGTGTGAGTGTGGTTACCTTGTTGAGGTTGAGTGCCATTTGTCTATCTTTCTTATGGCTTGGTAGACTGGTGTTGTGTTTTCCTGGAAGTAATCCCACAGGTTGTTAATTGCTTTCTTCACTTTTTCAGTTAGATTAATCAATCCTCTCCCTCCTCCTTTATGGGTTATAGTTAGTCTCTCAATGGCTGATTTCGGGTGGTGCCTCTTCGTCATCATTATCCTGGTCAATCTCATAATCTCCTCCACCTCGGTGTTGGTCCAATCTATGATCCTGAAGGAGTACTTTATAGAGCAAGACTACAACAAGCAACACACTCTGTACATGGCTTTTCACTCTGTGCCCAATATTATTATTATTATATAAAACATTTATATATACATGAAATATGCTTTGCGGCAACATTAATTTAGAAGTAAATCATTTAAAATAGTTTAAATTTATCAGTAATGCCACTGATAAAGAATGAGAATCTTTCAAAAGATAATTTTGCAAGTCCACTCCAGATCAAAAATTTGCTATCCATAGTTCATTCTGTGAGAATATACTAAAGTTCTTTAATACAAGTAGCCAATTTTTCATCTGGAGTGGAACTGCCAACTTTACAGAGATTTAGAAAGTCCAGAAAGTTGGCAATTGTTCCATAAACAGTGAATCAATTTGTTAAATGAAAGACATTTTGAATATTAACATTATGGATTGTAACGATTTAACAAACAGATTCTATAATAAACTAACTACAAGTGTTGAGAATAAGGAAATGAAGTGGACTGACACATTTATATAACTGAGGCTAGACTATTGTAATGAAATTTTGTTGGTGATCTAGATCAAACTAAAAGGAAGGGATGATTAGCATTCAGTAGTGGCATACGATGCAAGAAAGCAAGCTTATGCAGCATCATCATCAAAAAAAAAAAAAAAAACCCTCCCATTTCACACCTCCATTCGTTTAAAATGCCTATCCAGCTCAGCCTTAAATTTACTTAGGCTATCAACTTCCACAACAAAAGATGAGTCTGTTCCACCCATCAACTACCCGCTGGCTAAAGCCAAATTTCTGCACATTTATTCTACAACTTTCATTCCTCAATTTGAATCTGTGCCCCCTCAGGTTCTAAATCTGAGCAAGAGGAAGAATCCCATCAGCATTCAGCCTACTCATCCCATTCAAGGCTTTATACACCTCAATCAGATCACCTCACAGGTGCCTACTCTCCAGGCACTGCAATTTGAAGAATGTAAGCCATTCTAGGTAAGAGCACTCCTTTGTTCCCCTCATCAATCTTGTTGCCCTCCTTTGTACTTGTTCTAGCAACTCTACATCCTTCCTAAAATGAGGCCTCCAGACCTGTATACAGTACTCTAGGTGTGGCATGACCATTGCCTTGTATAACCGGATAATCACCTCCCTGTCCTTGCTAGCAAAATTAATATCATTGACAAGACTCCATGACCTGCCCTGGCAGCCCCTCTGCACTGCTCAGTGAACTTCATATTTAACTGCACAATTACTCTGAGGTGTTTTTCACTTTCCACTTTCCTGAGTGTAGTGCCACACAGTTGGTACATTTCTCTTCGTTATTGCTACCCATATGCAGTACTTTGCATCTGTCAATATTAAACTTCAGTTGTCACTTTTCAGCCCATTTGCCCAAATTATCCAGATCCAGTTGGAGTAGCATACTGTCGTTAAAAACCCTGCCAACCTTTGTATCATCTGCAAACTTGAACATTAAACCCGATATACCTTCATCAATATCATTGATAAATATACAAAACAACAATGGGCCCAACACCGAACCCTGTGAAACTCCACTAATAACATTTGTCCACGAAGAGCAGTGTCCATTGATTACAACTCTATGTCATCTCCCACTCAACCATCCTTTTATTCATTGTAGCAACTTACCCTTAATGCCATACCTCTCCAATTTGTACAGTAGTCTTTCATGTGCAACAGTATCAAATGCTTTCCTGAAATACAAGTATATAATATCAAAATTATTTTTGGCATTGAGTTCCTTTGTGACCACATCGTAGTATCCAATCAAATTGGTCAGACACAACCTCCCTTTAACAAACCCATGCTGTGTCTTAACTATAACTGCAGTATTGTCTAGATTGTCTAGATCCTGCAATTCTTCTTTAACCAGTGATTCCATTAATTGCCCCAGAACACAAGTTAAACTAACAGGTCTGTAGCTATTTGTGTCACCTTTTGAACCCATTTGTGAATTGGTGATACATTTGCATACCTCCAGTCCATGGGGACTTCCTCTGAGTCCAAGGAAGCTCTCATAATTATGGCTAAGGGTTTGCTTACTTCCTTTGCTATAACTGGATAGATCCCGTCCACCCTAGGTGCCTTCCTTATGTTTAACTTCAGCAATTACTCCTCCACTTTGCTCTCAGTTATTACAAAAGCACTTAGCTCCCTGTTAGCATATGATAAACTTCTGGCACTCCCCTCATTGATTAACTCCTTGTGTTTGTGAATGTTAATGCAAAATACTCATTCAGTTTATCAGCTACCTGAGAATGATCATCAGTAGTCAACCCATCTATGTTAAGTGGTCCAGTCTGATTCATCCCTTTCATTCTTGCGTTTACTTAAGTAAAGAACTCTTTGGTGTTTTTCTTTGCATCCTTTGCCAAAGATTTCTCATAATCTGCCTTTGTCTGCCTAGCCTCCTTTGTGACTTGATTACAGACTAGTTTATACCTGCCATAGGCTTCTGAATCACCTGATACTTTATATGCATCCCATACATTTTTCTTCTTTGCCACAAGCCTCATTAATTCATCTGACGTCCATTTAGGCCTAAACCTTGAACAGTATTTCTTAGTTGGAATGAAAAGCCTAGTAGCCTCCAAAATTAAGTCCCTGAAGGCTTCCCATTTAGAATTCAACGTTGGTAACATCATATTCACTTGATCCTCTGTATAGAATTTAAAAACTGTCTGAGACCTCTGTAGCCACCTTTACGAAAGCAAAATCCCTTCCTTTTAGCCTTGATGGTAGTTACATCATTAAGTAATTCCCACACTAGCATTAGCATTAGTAGAGGCATTTGATGCAAGAAAGCAAGCTTATGCAGCATCAGTCAAAAAAAAAAAAAAAAAAAAAAACCACTTCCACTTCACCCCTCTGTTCGTTCAAAATACCTGTCCAGCTGAGCCTTAAACTTATTTAGGCTATCAACTTCCACGACAAGGGATGGAAGTCTGTTCCACCAACCAACCACCCGCTGGCTAAAGGCAAATTTCCGCACATCTATCCTACATCTGTCTTTCCTCAATTTGAATTTATGCCCTCTCAGGTGATTATTCTGAGCGAGAGGAAGAATCCCATCAGCATTGAGCATGCTCAAACCATTCAAGGCTTTATACACCTCTATCAGATCACCTCGCTGGTGCCTAGTCTCCAGACACTGTAATTTGCGAAACTTAATCCTTTCTTCGTAAGAGCACCCCTTTGTTCCATTCACTAATCTTGTTGCCCTTCTCTGTACTCGTTCCAGCAGCTCTACATCCTTCTTGAAATGAGGCCTCCAGACCTGTATACAGTACTCTAGGTGTGGCCTGACCATTGCCTTATACAAGGGAATAATCACCTCCTTATCCCTGCTAGAAAAATTCCTATATATCATTGACAATACACCATGAGCTACTCTTGCAGCCCCTCTGCACTGCTCAGAGAACTTCATATCTGCCTGCACAACCACCCCCAGGTCCCTTTCATTCTCCTACCACTGTCAGTGTAGTACCACAGAGTTGATACGTTGCTCTGGGGTTGCTGTTTCCCATGTGTAGTACTTTACATTTGTCAATGTTAAACTTCATTTGCCACCTCTCAGCCCATCTGCTCAACCTTTCCAGATCCTGTTGCAGCAGCATAGTGTCAGTAGTGTCCTTAACAACCCTGCCTACCTTTGTATCGTCTGCAAACTTCGACATTAAGGTTGATATACCATCATCATTATCATTTACGAATACAGAAAACAATAATGGACCCAACACTGAGCCCTGAGGGACTCCACTAATAACATTAGTCCACGACGAGCAGTGTCCATTGATTACCACTCTCTGTCTTCTCCCCCTCAGCCACCCCTTTATCCACAGCAGCAATTTGCCTCCAATGTCACACTGCTCCAATTTGTGCAGCAGTCTTCCATGTGCAACAGTATCAAAAGCCTTTCTAAGATCCAAGTATATAATATCAAAGTTATTCCCTGCATCCAGTTCCTTTGTGACTGCATCATAGTATCCAATCAAATTGGTCAGGCAAGACTTGCCCTTAACAAAACCATGCTGTGTCCGAGCTATACCTGAAGTCTTGTCTAAATGATCCTGCAGTGCTTCTTTAACTAGTGCCTCCATTAATTTTCCTGGAACAGAAGTTAAACTTACAGGTCTATAATTACTTGTGTCAGCCTTTGATCCTCCTTTGTGAATTGGGGTCACATTTGCACATCTCCAGTCTGTGGGTACCTCCCCTGAGTCCAAGGAAGCTCTCATAATTATGGCTAAGGGTTTGCTTACTTCCTCTGCTGCCTCCTTTAATATAACTGGATAGATCCCATCCACCCCGGGTGCCTTTCTTGTGTTTATCTTCAACAATTTCTCCTCCACTTTACTCTCAGTTATTACAAGATTCTCTAGCTTACTGCTAGAGTTTAATACACCTCTGGCTTTCCCCTCACTAAATAACTCCTCATGTGTGAATGTCGATACAAAATATTCATTTTGTTTGTTAGCTACCTGAGTAAGATCATCAACAGTTGACCCATCAATATCAAGTGGACCAATCTGATTCATCCCCTTCCTTCTAGAGTTTACATAAGTAAAGAACTCTTTGCTGTTTTTCTTTGCATCACTTGCCAAAGATTTCTCGTAGTCTGCCTTCGCCTGCCTAACCTCCTTTGAAACTTGGTTATAGATCAACCTGTATCTATCATAGGCTTCTGTGTCATCTGTTAATTTGTATGTATCCCATGCATGTTTCTTCTCTGCCATATGCCTCATCAGTTCATCTGACATCCATTTAGGCCTAAACCTTGAACAATATTTCTTAGTTGGTATGTAAAGCCTAGTAGCTTCCAAGATAAGTTCTTTGAATGCTTCCCATTTTGAATTTGCTGTTGGTAACATCATCAGTTGGTCCCACTGTATAGAATTTAAATACTGTCTCAGTCCATCGTAGTCGCCTTTACGAAAGCAATAACCCTTCCCTTTACCCCTAATGGTAGTTACCTCTTTGAGTAACTCCCACTTCAGCACACTGTGATCACTGCCACCTAGTGGTTCAGTTATCTGCAGATTCTTAATGCATGAAGAATCACTGCTGATAATCAAATCAAGAGTATTCCTCCCTCTAGTTGCCTGCTGAACATGCTGATGTAGAAAACAATCATCCAATAAATCCACAAAATCCTTGCTAGTGTGTGAGTGACCAGCCCCCAAATTCCAGTCAATATCTGGGAAATTAAAATCTCCCATTATAAGACTCTCTGATTTACTGGCCCACTCTATTTCCCTGTACAGTTTCTTATTATACTCATCAGAGTCATTAGGCCTATAGCACACTCCTACTCTCAATTTTGATCTCCCAATGCTTATGTCACACCAAACTGACTCGACACTGCACTGTCTAGTGATGTCCACTGGCTTCACTTCCTTGGATTTTATGTATTTCTTAAATAATAGCATAACCCCTCCTCCCTTCCTATCCAGTCTATCCTTTCTGTTGACGTTGTACTCCCCAAATTCCAGTTCTGCATTCCTTATGTCTGTGTGACACCACGTCTCTGATATCCCAACAATATCTGCCTTTGATGTTTTGAGCAATACCTCAAATTCATCAAATTTATCTACTAAACTCCTAGCATTGGTGTACACGCAAGTATCATCATCATCATCATCATCAGCCATTTTCAATCCACTGCAGGATGAAGGCCTCTCCAGCAACTTTCCAGTTCCTTCTGTTTTGAGCACTGGACATCCATTTACTACCCACAAACTCATGAATTTCATCTATCCATCTCCGCCTTTGTCTTCCAGGTTTTCTTCTAGCTCCTCTTGGATACCATTCTGTTATTTTCTTAGTCCATCTGTCATCATGTCTTCGAGCTATGTGTCCTGCCCAAGACCATTTTAGTTCTTTAGTTTTGATAAGAATGTCCTTTACTTGAGTTTGTTGCCTAATCCATGTGTTTCTCTTCTTATCTAACAGTCTTATTCCCAATATGATTCGTTCCATTCTTCGCTGTGTAGTTCTCAGCTTCTCTTCCATTCTTTTGGTGAGTGCCCAAGTTTCACTTCCATAAGTCATGATGGGGAGTATACATTGGTCCATTATTTTACGTTTCAGACAAACTGGGATATTGCTCTTCAGTATGTGACTATATTTCCTGAATGCTATCCATCCAAAATTTATTCTTCTCTTGACTTCCAGCCATTTATCATTATTACAGCTAATAACTTGTCCCAGATAAGTATATGACTCCACCTTTTCAATTACTGCTCCTTCAATCATTATTTCCCTTTCTGTGGCATACTTGTTCATCATTACTTTTGTTTTAGCCATATTCATCTTTAGTCCAAAATCCTTACTAGCTGTGCATAACTGATTAAGATTTTCCTCTAATTCTTTGGGATCATGGCTTATGACCACAATGTCATCTGCAAATCGTAAATGGTTTAGGTACTCTCCATTCACATTGACTCCTTTCTGCGACCAGTCTAATCTTCTGAAAGCTTCCTCAAGGGCAGCAGTAAACAGCTTCGGAGATATTGTGTCTCCTTGTCGAACTCCTTTCTCAATTTTAAATTTCCTACTGTCTTTGTCTAGTCTAATAAAGGAGGTAGCACTCTCGTATATTTTCTTCAAAATCATAATATATGGGGTATCAATGCCTTGTCTTTCCAGTGCCCGAAACATTGCCTTATGCTGTATGGAGTCAAATGCCTTTTCATAATCCACAAATGCCAGGCATAATGGTATTTTATATTCATTTGCTTTCTCCATTAGCTGTGATATTACATGAAGGTGATCCATAGTTGAGAATCCTGTCCTAAAGCCAGCTTGCTCTTTCGGTTGATTCTCATCCAGTATTCTTTCTAATCTGTTAGTAATGACCCTTGTGAACAACTTGTAGATGTGGGATAGCAAGCTAATTGGTCTATAATTTCCAATTTCTGATTTATCTCCTTTCTTATGCAGCAAAACTATGATTGCATTATTCCACTGCTTAGGCGTCACACCTTTTCTAATGCACTTTGTGAAGAACCTTGCCAGTTTTTGTGTTATGTCTCTTCCTCCCAATTTTAACAACTCTACAGTAACTTCATCTTCCCCCGGGGCTTTCTGATTCTTCATTTTCTTCAATGCATGCTCTACCTCATCAGGAAGAATATTGGGTATGTCGTACGTGTTGCTACTTTGCAATCCATCTTCCCCACTGCTGGCATCATTCCCCTGCTCCTTGTATAATTCTCTATAGTAGTCTTCTGCTATTTGAATTATGCCTTCTCTGCTGTTTATAAGTACACCATCGCTATTCTTCAGTTTCAGTATCATTTGTCTTTCTGTATTACTGCTCATGGCTGCTGATTTAAATCCTTTGTTTTCCCTTAATGCTTGTTCTACTTTTCTTGTGTTAAATCTTCTTATGTCCTCTCTGAGTCTCTTTCTAATGGCTTTGCATAACTCAGTATACTCGATTTTCTCCCTGTCAGTGTTTTTCTTGCTTTTCATTTGTCGTCTTCGGTTCATCATGACAAGTGTTTCTTGACTAATTTTTTCTTCTTTGGATTTCTTTTTCCCTATAGGTTTCTTGGGCTTTATCACTTTCAAAAAGTTGTAATATTCCTCGTCGATATCTTGGTCCTCAGCAGTCTGCAGAAGCTCAAACTTGTTCTTAAGTTCCAGTACATACTGCTTTTTCTCCTCCTCTGTTATTTCAAAGACCTTTGTATTATTTACTCGAGTCAGTTTTTTCCTTTCCTTTCCTACATCTATATCAAGTGTACATCTTACCATTCTGTGATCACTTCCAACATTTACCTTATTCAGGACGGTAACATCATTCACAATATATCTTCTGTTAGTGAGGATGAAGTCGATTTCATTAGTAGTTAATCCATTTGGACTCTTCCATGTCCACTTTCTGTTCACCCGTTTCTTGAAAAAAGTGTTCATTACTGACAGTCCTTGAGATTCTGCAAATTCCACAAGTCTTTCACCTCTTTCATTTCTTTCACCAATTCCAAAATTTCCTATAGTTCCCCTTTCTGTGCTGTTTTGTCTTTTTCCAACCTTAGCATTGAAGTCTCCCATAATAATAGTGTAGTGGGTTTTCTGCTCATCTAGAAGAGTCTCAATTTCAGTGTACATTTCTTCAACCTCTTCATCATCATGGCTCGATGTTGGTGCATAAATCATTATAATCTTTAGCTTGTATCTCTTAGAAATCTTGAGTATTAGTCTTGACACTCTTGGTGATGTACTTTTGAATTCCAAAATGTTGTTTTTAAAATCTTTATGGACCAGAAACCCAATTCCACCTTCACTCCTTTCACTGTTTCCATTGGTGTACAGCAGATTTCCACTTGATAAACTTATAAGTGATTCATTTCTTCTTCTTGTTTCAGCCAAACCGATGATATTCCAATTCACATTTTCTAATTCCTTTTCCAGCTCTAATATCCTGTCTTCACCGATGAGTGTTCTTACGTTATAACAGGCCAAGTTCAATTTCCGTGCAAGTATACATTGTTCAATTTCCACGCAAGTATACATGCACCTATTTCTATTCTTAGTTACCCTAACACAACCCATGTGTTTACTTGTACCGCAATGACTCCCAGCAGTCTCTGAAATATCCTGCATCTTGTTTTTCAGGCTTCTGCTCATTCCAATAGAAGCAGTACAAGAATCTCTTTCACCTCTGCCAGTGGCTACTGTTAATCTATTCGTCTTTGTCTTCCCCCAAGCTAGCAGTTTTCCGACCCACCTAACACTGCCTCGATAGCATCAGCAAACATTCTTGCACCCTTTCTGTTTAAGTGTATCCCATCCCTGTAGAAGCAATCTCTCCTGTTAACAAGTACAGTCCAGGCTGAAAAAAATTCTACCCCTTGAGCCTTGCACAATCTTTCCAGGGCCGAATTGATCGACAAGGCTCTCATCATATACTCCCTCCTATCGTGTATGGGCAGAATTGCAGGCACTTTCAAATTCAACCCTATTTCACTGCTTTTTTTCAACAGTGACCTGTAGTTGTTAAGCAATTCTGCCGGTCTCCTACTCTTGATATCATTAGTGCCAACGTGTACAACTATATCACCTTTTGTGCTCTTAAAAGATGATATCTGCTCTACAACGTCACATCAGTACATTGTCATCATTGTCACCCAGTGGTTCTTTTACCTTCAAATTCTTAATGCATGAATAATCACTGCTGATAATCAGATCAAGAGTATTATTCCCTCTGGTTGCCTCTTGAACATGTTGCTGTAGAAAACAGTTATTGGATAAATCCACAAAATCTTGCTAGTGTGTGTGTGACCAACCCACAAAATTCCAGTCAATATGTAGAAAGTTAAAATCCCCCATTATAAGACATTCTGATTTACTGGCCCATTCTATTTCAATTGCTCATTATACTCATCAAATTCATTAGGCCTATTACACACACCTACTCTCATTTTTCCTTTCCAGTGCTTATTTCACTCCAAACAGACTCAACACTGCATTGTCCACCAACATCAATTGGATGCACTTTCTTAGATTTTATGTGTTTCTTAACTAACAGCATAACCCCTCCTCCCTTCCTGTCCTGTCCTGTCTTGTCTATCCTTCCTGTGCACATTGTACTCCCCAAATTCCAATTCTGCACTGCTTATATCTGTGTGACACCACGTCTCTGATATCCCAACAATATCCACCTTGGATGTCTTCACCAGCACTTCATATTCATCAAATTTATTTTCTATACTCCTAGCATTGGTGTACATGCAAGTATACATGCACCTATTCTTATTCTTAGTTACTCTAACACAGCCCATGTATTTACTTGTTACACTGCAACTCCCAACAGTCCTGGAAATCTCCATCACCTTGCTTTTCAGGGTGCTGCTCATTCTAATCGAAGCAGTGCAAGAATCACTTTTGCCTCTGCCTGCGGCCACTGTTAACCTTTTAGTCTCTGTATCCCCTCCTCAAGCTAGCAGTTTTCCGACCCACCTAACACCACCTCGATAGCATCAGCAAATATTCTTGCTCCCTTTCTATTTAAGTGTACCCCCATCCCTGTAGAAGCAGTCTCTCCTATCAACAAGCACAGACCAGGCTGAAAAAAATTCTATCCCTTGAGCCTTGCACAATCTCTCCAGGACTGAATTAATCAACAAGGCTCTCATCATATACTCCCTCCTATTGTGTCTGGCAGAATTGCACACTTTCACATTTAACCCTAAACAACTGTAAAGCAGTACAAACAAGATTATCAGCAGGCTAAGAGCAGAAAACTTGTTTCTTGTCCAAATGGTAGTTGAGCATTTTGGTCTCTTGTCAAAGCTATTGGCCTCAACTTTCATACATCTCTATTCCCACCTCTGTCAAAACCAGGCAGTTCTCTTGTCACTTCAGCTAAAGATAGAGTTGATCTGCTAGTGTCCTACTTTTCTTCTAACTCTTGTATTGATGATCTTGGTAAAAAACTTTCTACCATTCTCAGTACACTCCATTCATTTCTTCCTGTTTTCTTGTGTTGAGAGGATGCCAGAAGAATTTTGAACAGTCGTAAATCTCAAGAAAGCACCGGGTACTAATGTTATTTCTTCAGCTTTTTCTCAAAACTTGTGCTCCTGAACTTAGTCCTGTTCTATGTCACCTTACCACTGATTAGATTAGATTTCTGCTTGGAAATTTGTGCATATCCAGCCAGTTCCTGAAAATCAGAAGTGTGTTGATCCACTGCAGTGGAAGAGTTTCACCCAATTCTTTCAAAAATTCAGTGGAAAAGTTTGGTGAAACTCAAGCAGTTGCTCTTGACATTTCAAAGGCTTTTGTCCTTGTTTGGCATAAAGGCTGTCTAAATAAGCTTCCATCTTATGCTTTATTTCCGTATTTTGTATTTGGATATCCAGTTTTCTTTCTGACTGCTCACTGCAGGTGATAGTAGATGGCTCTATGTCATTTAACTTCTCTACTAATGCTGGTGTTCTACACAGTTCAATTCTTTTTTCTCTTGTATATTAATGACTTTCTTCATTTGAGTGGAAATCTTATTCATAGTTTTGCTAATGATAGCACATTGCATTCCACCTTCCAAGTTTGAGAAACCTTGCCCCGAGCAAATGGCTTCAACTTCTCGAATATCCACTACCAATTTCTTAAATGCTTATCTCCAGGTAATTCTTCAGCGGAACAAAGATAACAGTGGATATCTATCCTTCTAAAACTCAGTCCTGTTTATATCTGACAAAAAGGATTCTTCTGCTCCTATGCTTATCTTTGATGACTCTCAGATTTCTAGACAGGATTGCCCTGACTTTTAATCTCCTTTGGCATAAGCACATCAAAAATATTGCTTCCTCACATCTAAAAAAACTAGGTTCTCTCCTTTGCTCTCAGCATTACTTTTCTTCCAAACAGCTAATCACTCTGTACAAATGTCAAATCTGCCTTACCACTGATTAGATTATTGTTCACACATCTGGCATGGTACCCCCCCCCAAACCTATCGCAGACTTCTAGACTCCACTCAAGAGGGAAATGACCAATCTCTCTCTCTCTCTGCTGCAAGCCTTTTCTATAGCTACTTCCATAATTCCCATTCTTTCTCTTCTAAATCAGTCCAAACAGTCAGCATCCTTTTACTATCCAACTTCAAACTGACAGAACCAACTTTTTGTTCTTCCTTATTTAACAACCTCCCTTCATACATATTTCCTGAAAATTACATTCTATAGAAATTCAAGTATAGTATCAACGAGTATCTTCTTTCCTCTTCTCAACCTTCAACCCATGCACAGTACTAAGTACTCTAGGATCTAATAGCTCTCATGCTTTGGGTTTTCATAAAAAAAAAATTTTTAGCTTTGTGCTCATCACACCTTTGACTTGTCTTCCTTAAGGCTGGTGAAACACACATTACATTAGTATTGAAAATGTGACAAAATATGTATAGCAATACTGGATAAATTCTAGTTTTGGCCCTATGACATTTCATTTTTGCTATATTTTCTCTTAATGTCAACAACTGCAGTTTGTCCTGTGAGGAAAGCATTTTTCATACTCCAATTCATGTTATAAAAGCCTTCAAAAATTTGCTTTCATCTTTTTACTGACACCCAGTGTAAGCATTGAAGACTATATTCATGTGATAATAACAAACATTCTTTTTTTAGTATTAACTAGCCACTTGTTGACACATATTCTTCACTGTGTACCTGCTTATGTTTTCAAATGAACTTCTTTCTTATAGTTTTTAGGTTGCCTAACTCGTTTTTTCCCCTGTATACTTCATTAGTTGCCAACTGAACCTGTGATTGTGTGTCATTTTCTTCATTTTGTTTAAAGTTGTCTTCTAGAGTTTCAGGTTGTGCTGATTCAAATGGTAGCTGTAGTCCTGAATTTTTATTACAGTTTGTAACTAGATTAGAAACAAATTGAAAATGCAGGTAACTTTACTTTTTAACATTAATCTATAAGCATGCCAGTTAGGCATATATAAAAATCTTTGATAATGAGTTTATACAGTTCCAGTATAAGTATGCATGTATGTGAAGTAATTCAGTAGTTACAATAATTTTAGATCAAGGAATGTTGCAAGAGTACAAAATTTTTCTAGTTGCCAAAGCGAACATTGTTTGAAAAGAAACAGAGCCAAACTTATCTAACCAACAAAATAATTACAGTAATCCAGATATAGTTGTGTAAAATTTATTTAGAATGGATTAAACCTTACACTACACCTAATAAAGTATTTCAGTGGATTAAGTTTAAAATATTCATTAGAAAAACCTTTTTCGGAAGTGCATTTCTGGTTTAACTAAAGTTCTTATGGTAAAAGCCTAGAGCAATTGGAGGAAGGCCAGTCTTTCTTAACCAACTCAATATTTATGCTATCTTTAAAATTACAATGTACATAATCCTGAAACAATAAATTAACTAAAACTAATAATAATTAGTAGAATACTTACCTGACAGTTCTAAATCACGAAGGTTTGATGAATAATCTTTGTCGATATCTGTGTCATCACCTAATAAATCTTCCTCATCAAAATCCATCCACTTATCATCTGCCATTTTGTTGTTAGATATGTACATATGCCTCTAAACAATGTTGTGTTCTGCAGATTGCCAGCCTTGCTCATAGCGAGTAGCACTGCTTTAACTAAGATACCAGGAAAAGCACTGACAAAAATGGCAATATTTTACCAATTCAAGCAATAATAATGATATATTAAAAATGTGAGTTAGGCACCCACTTAGACATTCATATATAAATGCACACATACACAGATACTATGCATAAATACTAACGTATATGTTACCAGCAATGTACGTAATCCAGGCATTGTACATAGTTCCTTGGCATTCTGTTAATGCCTAACTAGTGTAGGCAAAGTAAGAAATAAATGAATTTTACTCTTTGCTTAGAAAATGTATATAGTACCTAGGCATTACATATATTGCCAAGACTATTTTAAGTAACGTATTAATAAAACAAATTTACTTTAATTGAATGATATTGTTTATTAAATAAAGTCCTTTAAAATAGTGTACTGAAGTTTTCATTATTGATTGATTGAAGTTTTGATTTTAAAAATTATGGATCCAAAAAAAAAAAAAAAAATTAAAAATTACCCTACAATAAGTGTGGGGCGCTTCCGTAGCCAGGTGGGCAGGAGCAGCAGTGCGTAGCACACGCTTCTTGATTAGACGGGGTTCGAGCCCATGACCACCAAATAAGGAGGATGTGGAAAGGTCAGGGAATGACCACCGCATATCCCCAGAGCAATATGGCCTTAGTTGCTAATGCTCCTAAAAACCAAATAACAAACAAACAATAAGTGCATTTAAGATTTTATTTATTTCAGCAAGCAGAGCTGAAACGACACTTGGAATTACATGGTATACCTTCTTTCTTACACAAAAACCTTAGTACAGCCAGGCCTCGCATAATGCGAGTTTGATTAATACATTTTTCAGTTACCACTTTTGAAAAAATTATACCACTTTTCACTTTACACAATGCAAATTTCCAGTTAACGCAATTTTTTTTTTTATGCGATAGTTGAAAAAGATATGAATCGCATGTTAAGCTTACCGCGCATCGGACGGGCAATAAACAAACGTTTGCCTGCCTCAGTGTGTTCCATCAACCATCAGAAGAAGATGTGTTACTTGTTTGCCTCCCACTAATAAAGTCAATGCAGACTTGCATTTAAAAATTCAAATTTTTAAATGAGCCAGATGAAAATGTTACTGCGAAGGAGATAACTGTAAAAGAACCTCAAACAAAAGGTTTGAGGTTCTCTGCGATATTAATTTCACCAGGGCCCAGAGAAGATTCTTGTCGGCTATCGGAAATCGATTGATGAAAAGAGAAAGTCAACACTGTTCAAATATTTCCGCAACAGTCATTTCTTCATTGTGAATTTTATTATTATCAGCTGTACGGTAACAAGGAAGCCTGTGGCTTATGCTGCACCAGCCAAAAAAAAAAAAAAAAATCTGAATTCCCGAGAGAGAGAGAGAGAGAGAGAGTAGAAGGGGATCACCAAGAAAGAAAAGAATGATGATATCCAGCTCAGGACCCTGGGTGTGCCAAGCCCATATGCACCAGATGTGAGCCCCTGGGGTTAATGTCAGAGGTTCCCAAACTTCATTGGTTCACAGCACCTTTAGTGTCTCAGTAATTTTTTCACAGTGCACCTAGACCAAAAGAAATACCTAACAGTTCCATTTATTAAGTAGTTAGGTCCAAACAACTTAATAAGAAATGTTGAACTACCTCGAGCTAATAGTTCGCAAGGTGTCCGACAGATGTCAACTATCGCTGTGTTTCCCTCAAAAATTTAAAATATTCCACTGTGCACAGTTTGGGAATCGCTGTTTTATGCAATAAACATTTAATTCCATAATGATTTTCATTATCTTTTACATTTATGCAGTTAAGTTATTTAAAAGGTATTTTTAAAATTCTTTATGGACATTCCAGGTCAAGGACCAATTATAATTTTTTCTATTGATTATTATATTAAATTAACACGTTTCTGTTTTGCACAATGCGCTCACGGGACGAATTAATCACGTTAATCAAGGCCAGACTGTATGATTTCCTTGTTGATAGGATCTCTATTCCAGTGCAATTAAGTTTTCTCCTCATAATGAAAACTGTGATTTTCCTCAACTTAGAGAAACCTTCATGCATTACGACAGCCAAAATATTGCAAGCATCTCCTCAACCTTTAACTCCTCAGGTATATAGGAGCTTGAACTGCGGCCCCCTTGTTCATCTGGCAGAAACTTGTCAGACAAGCTCTTCATTTTCTTTGCCTTGTTGTTCTAGGTTATTCTTTGCATTTTGTCAACCTTTAGCAGCATTTTTGTTGTTGCTACAAAGAGGACAAGAAATGGATACCCCATATCCTTCATAATCGCCTCCATTAGGGTTGCCAGAAATGACATGAATATTGTGACCATTTACTGGGCACTGGTGAGCCTCACTCATAGCTTTAGAACATACACGCAACAGATAAGCAAAAAAAAATACTTCCATTGTAGGGGATGGAGGTGATGGTAAAGAATTGTCAAAGTATCCTAACACAAGTTGAAATGCTAGGCGGTGGCTGTTCTTCATTCTTATTTACTTCACTTGAATTAATAATCTTTTCCAAATATTCTTTTCACGACTTCCTGAGGATGATTTGATATACTCAACCCAACCTTAACTCATATGCCACATATGGCTCTATTCGGCTGCAAAGGTCTCTTGATTATAGATATATAATAGGCTCTATTTTTCTCTATTATCTATATATCTCTATTATAGATATATAATAGGCTCTATTTTTCATTACTGGACAAATCATATGCCTTGACTCCACTGGGAAGTTTTTTCATCTTTCATCCATGCAGCAAGCATGTTTTCTTTATCTTGGTTCGCCTATTCCACCCTTGGCTATGGCAAGGTTTCCCATACACAATTTTAAGTTGAGGCTGGAAACAACGTTGTTGGCAAACTCTCTGTCATTATTGGATTGCAGGTGCACCAGTAAGGATAAAAATATCTATGAGATTGTGAAGAACTACCTCTTCAGTCTTTTTCGTTTTGAGAGCTTTAAGCACCACAAATTTGGTTAGATGAGTCTGGTAAACCATTATAAATTTGTACCCACTGCCAGGATGGGTCTGGAAGTCAGTTAGGTCAAGTTGACAACACGAATCAAATTCAGAAGAAATTATTGGCTTAACCGCAACTCCTTTCGTACAGCCTTTCTGCTTTTGCTGGCAAGGTTCACACGGTAGGATATACAGTTCAACATCAAAGCAAGTAATATTCTTGTATCTGTTAGACAGTTCCTTAATCATACAATCTTGCCCACTGTGCCCAGTCAACTGAAGTGTCTCATGAAGCAGATCAAACCAACCATTTTTTTTCTGGATCTGCCAACAAGTGGCGGATCCAGAAAAAAAATGACAGGAGGGGCGCCATTTGTGACAGGGGGCCACAATATTCATGAAGGCATAATCAAACTTATTGTCTGAGTTTAAATATGATGTGCACAAACAAGACACAAAATAATTCACAGAACAAAACAAATATGGCACTCAAACAGAATGTGACTGGCGGACACAGGCACACAGCTAAAGTCTGAATTACTTTGAAGTAAACATTACACATGACCAAACTGCATGACGCCTCAAACTAGAATGGTAATCACATTAGCATCAGTGTTGCCAACTGTAGTCAGTTGAAAATAGCTGAGCCACAATGCAAAAATAGATAAAATCCTACGTTAACAATGAAAAAAAAAATTTTTTGTAGCTAAAGGGAATTTTAACTATTATTGTATATTCTCTGAAAAATGCCAGGGGGGTACATGACCTGGTGCCCCTACCCTGAATTCGCCACTGACTCTCAGACTTAAAACAACAGCACTATATTTTTCCTTTATTGGCTGTATAAGCCAATGTTCCTGTTGAACGACCATTGCGTCATGTTTTTTTTTTTTTTTTTAACAAACAGTAATGGTGGGGCTCCTTGACAGTGGGTAGAATGGGATGGGCACTGCACTTTTTGGATTAAAGTTATTGGTGGAGTCTCCTAATGTTCAATGGTAGTGTTTTCAATATTTATTAACAATATTCATGAAGGCATAATCAAACTTATTGTCTGAGTTTAAATATGATATAAAGGTTGGCATGGTGAACAATAATGGTGTACTACTGCAACAAGACCATAGAGAAATTAGGCAGAGCGGATGAGAAGTAACAATTGAGTTTAAAATTGATAAATGCAAAGTACTGCATTTGTGGAGCAGTAATCTCCCCAATTGGATAGTACCATACTCGAAATGGTGGAGAATGTAAAAGACTTAGGGATAATTACCTCCTAGATCTTTTATGTTCAGACTTCACGTCAGACTGTATTTGAAATTCAAAGAAATTCATGTACAGTCTGACATAAAGTTCTCTGACAGTGCAGACAGGCTGCTAGGGCAGTTCATGGGATTCTGTCAATGATATATAGGAATTTTACCTGCAGGTTTTTATTTTTATTGGCGCATTAGCTACTAAGGCTATAATGCGCTTACCTGCAGGAAGAAGACAATTTTCCATTGTATAAGATAATTGTTAGCCACATACTGAGTACTGCATACAGATCTGGAAGCCTCATTTTAAGAAAGATGTGGTTGTCTTAAAATGGGTGCAGAGAGAGAGGAGCAACAAGATTAGTCAAAGCCACAGAATTGTAAACTTCTATTCTGTAAACTGCAGTACTTGGAAGACACTTGCAAAGAGACCTGATTGAAGTGTTTAAGGCTTTAAATTGATTGACTAAACTAAAATGCCAGTATCATCCTTACTCTTTCTCAGACAACACCCATAAGAGGTCACAAACTTAACCTGAGAGCAGCTAGTTGCAGGATACATGTGTGAAAATATTAACAGTAGATTAACAGTAGCACTGGCAGAGGAGAAGGGGATTCTTGCACTGCTTCTATTGGAATGAGCAGCAGTCTGGAAAATAAGATGCAGGATATTACAGAGACTGCTGGGAATCATGGGGGTACAAGTAAACACATGGGTTGTGTTAGGGTGGCTAAGAGGAAGAGCAGGTGCATGTATACTTGCGTGTACACCAATGCTAGGAGTTTAGTAAATAAATTTGATGAATTTGAGTTATTGCTCAAAACATCAAAGGCAGATATTGTTGGGATTCACAGACTAAAAGATTAATGGCAGAGGTGAAAGTGATTCTTGCACTGCTTCTATTGTAATGAGCAGCAGCCTAGAAAGCAAGTTGCTGCGGACTTCAAGAGCTGCTGGGAGTCATTGTTGAACGTAAATACATGGGCTGTGTTAGGGTAACTAAGAGTAAGAATAAGTGCATGTATACTTCCATGTCCACTAATGTTAGAAGTATAGTAAATAAAATTGATGAATTTGAAGTGCTGATCAAGACATCAAAAGGCAGATATTGCTGGGATATCAGAGACATGGTGTCACACTGATACAAGCAGTGCAGAATTGGAATTTGGGGAGTGCAATGTGTACAGAAAGAACAAACGGGGTAGGATGGAGAGGTTATACTGTTCGTTAAAAAACCCACAAAATCTAAGGAAGTGCATCCAGTTGACAAGGGTGGACAGTGCAATGTTGAGTGTTTGGTGTGACATAAACACTGAGAAAGGGAAAATGAGAGTAGGAGTATGTTATAGGCCTAATGACTCTGATGAGTACAATGAACAATTGTGCAAAGAAATAGAATGGGCAGTAAATCAGAATGTCTTATACTGGGGGATTTTAACTTTCTAGATATTGACTGGAACTTGTGGGTTTGTCACTCGCACGGTAGAAAGACTTTTGTGGATTTATTGGAGGATTGTTTTCTACAGCAACAGGTTTGAGGGGCATCCAGAGGGAATAATACTCTTGATCTCATTATCAACAGTAATTTTTCTTACATTAAGAATTTGCAGATAAAAGAACCACTAGGTGACAGTGATCACAGTGTACTGATGTGGAATTTACTTAAAGTTGTAACTACCATCAAAGGTAAAGGGAAGGGTTTTTGTTAAGGTGACTACAGTGGTCGCAGACAGTTTTTAAATTCTATACAGTGGGATCAACTGAGGATGTTACCTACAGTGAATTCTAAATGGGAAGCCATCAGGACCTTAATCTTGGAAGCTACTAGGCTTTTCATACCAACTAAGAAATACTGGTCAAGGTTCAGGCCTAAATGGATGTCGGATGAATTAATGAGGCTCGTGGCAGAGAAGAAAACTGCATGGGATACATATAAATTATCAGGCGACACAGAAGCGTATGGCAGACATAAGCTAATTTGTAATCAAGTCACAAAGGAGGTTAGGCAAGCAAAGGCAGAAAAATCTTGGGTAAAGGACGTAAAGAAAAACAGCAAAGAGTTGTTTACTTATGTAAACTCTAGAAGGAAGGGGATGAATCAGATTGGTTCACATAACATAGATAGTTCGACTATTGATGATCCTGCTGAAGTAGCTGATAAATTGAATGAGTATTTTGCCTCTACATTCACACATGAGGAGTTATTCAAGGAGAGGAATGCCAGAAGTTTATCAATCTCTAATAGGGAGCTAAGTGATTTTGTAATAACTGAGAGCAAAGTGGAGGAGAATTTTTTTAAGTTAAACATAAAAAAGGCAGATGAAATCTATCATTATAATGAAGGAGGCAGCAAGGGAAGTAAGGAAACCCTTAGCCATAATTATGACAGCATCCTTAGAGTCATCTCTAGTCCCCATGGATTGGAGATATGCAAATGTATCCCCAATTCACAAAGGGGGTTCAAAGGGTGACACAAATAATTATAGACCTGTTAGTTAATTTCTGTTCTGGGGAAAATAATAAAGTCACTGGTTAAAGTGGTGATACAGGATGATCTAGACAAGACAGTAGTAATAGCTCAGACACAGCATGGATTTGTTAAGGGGGAAGTCTTGTCTGACCAATTTGATTGGATAATACGATGTGGTCACAAAGGAACTGGATGCATAAAATAATTTTGATATCATATACATGGATTTCAGGAACGCTTTTGATACTGTTGGAAGCTATGGTATTAAAGGTAAGTTACTGCAATGGATAAAGGGATCGATGAGTGGGAGATGGCAATAAGTGAAAGAGTGGTAATAAATGGACACTGCTCTACGTGGACTAATGTTATTAGGGGAGCCCTCAGGGTTCGACGTTGGGCCTATTGTTGTTTTGTGTATTTATTAATGATATCAGTGAAGGTATATCAGGCTTAATGTCCCAGTTTCAGATGATACAAAGTTGGCAGGGTTGTTAATGACAGTAAAGACAATATGCTACTAAACAGGATCTAGAAAAGTTAGGCAAATGGGCTGAGAAGTGGCAACTGAAGTTTAACATTGACAAATGCAAAGTACTGCATATGGGTAGCAGTAACCCAAGAGAAACGTATCAACTGTGTGGTACTATACTCAGGGAGGTGGAGAATGAAAAAGACTTGGTGGTAATTGTACAGTGAGATATGAATTTCTCTGAGTAGTGCAGATGGGCTGCCAGAGCAAGTCATGGAGTTTTGTCAATGATATATATGAATTCTGCTAGCAGAGAAATTGTCTGGCTGCCTGGCTTTATTGGCCACCAGGCCCCTAGTGGGGCCCGACGTTGCCTGTATCTTGCCACGTGGAGGCTAGCTGGGTGTGTACAGTATCACAACAAGTTGCTCTGGCAGGTCCTGTGCCACCTGGTTTCCTGGGATTTCAGTGGTTAGGACCTTAAAAAAAAAAAAAAAAATTTATACATTTGACATTAATTCTTAATGGGATTGCTGTTAGGAAATTGCTGGTTGGGGTTGAATGCTAGAGAGATGTGTTAAAAGGCCTAATAAGAGCAAAATTTTGATGTTATTAAATTTAGACATGTGAGGCTATATGCTAGATAAAAGTGTTACTTGGCTTAGAGATTTACATGAAACCGATAGAATTTGGCAGCATTGTTAAGGGGTGTACTCGGTCGGTTTAGTGAGAGAGGGTGGAGACTGAAGACTGGGGGGGGGAAACAGATAGAAGAATAGGGACAAAGTAGGCATCCCCAAAGGGGTCAGTGGAGAGCTCCACCAGGTGAAGTATGGGGGAGACAGAGACCTGTCTCTGTTTCCTCCCTCCCCTGCCTTGGGATGGGGTTTTAAAGGAAACCAGGTTAGAGTACCCAGTTCAGATCGCCAAATGGCGTTGTTGGCAGCAAAGCTGCAGTATGTCTTTGTCGGTGATAGTTGTCATGCTTTGGGCTGAATCCGATAAGAAGCTCAAGCTGCCCATCCCGCTCTGGGGCTGGGATATGTTAACTGGCAGCGGGAACCCATCAGGCGAAGGGGTGGGAGAGACACACATTTACTTTATTCATAATCTGCATTCTCACTCTACTTGCATTCATTTTTTTTTATACTTTTTTCTTATATTTTATAATTTTTTTCCCAAGTTTTATTTATATATACATATATATTTTTTTCCCTCTCACACTCATTAATTTTTTTCTCACACACCAGGGGGGGGATGCAATGATGTGTAGCATAAATTTAAATACTAATTAAAACTAGGGTTACTGTGTACTTAACTGTAGCATTTATGATCTGCGTTCTTTTTCTCACACACTTTCATTCATTCTTCTAGCTTTCGTTTATTCGACTCTTCCTTTCTGCACTGCACTCCTTGGGCACCTCAACTTACTGTTATTCTTCAGTTGTGGTGCAGACCTAGCCGCAAGTTTTTTGCAGGCCAGGGGAGAATGCAGTGATAGTGTTCGTGTGGTTAGTAAATGTTTGTTAGTATATATAAAGTAATGTAAGTTATTTTTAACTTTGTATTCTTTCGGCCAATTACATTTGCTCTTCCACTCATTCCCATTTCTCTCTCTCTCTCTCTCTCTCTCTCTCTCTCTCTCTCTCTCTCTCTCTCATGCTAGGTCACTCTTTCTTTTACCAAAACTGCCATTTATTCCCTTTTACCATAATTTCTAGTTCATACAGTGCCCAACCTATTCATCCTGTCTTTCAATCTCATTCATTTATTCTACATTGCCTCCCCTTGCTACCAACTTACTGATTTTTTCAGCTAATCTGCTTCCCTGGCTGCCTGTACATATCCCTCCCCTACATGGTTACTTATTTGGTGTGGGACCCCAAGTTCCTACACATGGCAGGGTAGTCCTGGGGAGTTTTGTCATGTCAGGTTTCTGTCAGGGCACAGAATACTGCTGTCTTGACAGTTTTTAAGTCATCGTCTGGGTGTGGTGGGAAACTTGGGCAATTTTAACTATTGATTATTGTTTAATTGCTGGGGGACTGAATTGCCATTCTTTGGATTGTTCTGCGTATTTCGAATACTGTGAAAGGTGTAAAGGCTTTATAATTTTCCTCTTCTATGATGAACAGATGTTCTTCTCCCCTGGGAAGGGGGCCAATCTGTGCTATTAGCTCTGTTCTTGGGATATCATATATTATACATTCATATAGAACGTGTGCCCAGTCTTCATGCTCACCACAGGTGCAGTTTGGGTTATCAGTCAGCCCTAAGGAGGTTAGTGTCGCCTTTAGGTAGCCGTGACTTGTCAATATAAATGTTGTAAAAAGTCTAGGGGCATACCACTGGACTTTTTACAACATTTATGCCTGAGGTATAAAATGCAGCTGGTTGTATCAGGGCAGTTTGTGCTGTGTTAAAATAAATCTGTTTAAGGAATACACCAATGATGGGTTTAGAGTAAACCAACAATGTTTAACAACTTGGCCTTGGTCCAATTTTACCATAAAATTCAAATATTTCAGCTCAAATATGGCAAAAAGTCTAGATGACAAATAGGCTAAATTCTAAAAATAAACAAAATGCCTTTTAAATGATAATTGAAACATCCTATATAGTATGAATAAAATTAACAATTTTGACTTTGAGAAACTTCATTCAGCTGAATGAAGTTTCTCAAAGTTAAAACTGATTAAAAATTATTTGTTCAACAAACAGCCAGGAACAGTTTGCAACATTTCCAGTGCTATAGAAATTGAGTAATCAAAAGAAATTGTTTATTATAATTATTATTTTATAATTTCATATAAAACAGGAAATCCCAATTTTTCAGATATCATTAAAAATTTTGTGATTAAAAAAAAAAAAAAAATTAGAATTGGTAGTGTTTATCTGTACATGTACTTAAGAATTCTTAATCACTTAAATAATTTTAAGATTGCATAACAACCAGTGAGTCGTTATGCAAATCAAAGCAACTACAGGTGAACTGCACCGTGGGTCAGGACACTGTATAAAAAACATCTGATACTGAGTTCCGTTAATCAGTGTTACCCTTGTTCTTCAGATGGGAAAGGGAGCGGACCTAAGCAAGTTTGACAAAGGCCAAATTGTAATGACCAGACGACCGTGTCAGAGCATATCTGAAATGGCATGGCTGGTTGGGTGCTCCTGGCCAGTCATGGTTAGTACCCCTCCTCGGACCACTTTCGGTAGTACCTACCGAAAGTGGTCCGAGGAGGGGGGGAACCCACAAACTGCTGGCGAGGTGTTGGACAACCATGGCTCATCGATGCTCGAGGTGAGCGAAGCCTCTCCCGGATGGTATGTGGCAACAGAAGGGCGACTGTGGTGCAACTCACAGGTAATTGGAATGCTGGTGACGGGAGTAATGTGTCACAACACAGTACATCGAACCCTACTGAAAATGGGGCTGCATAGCCGCAGGCTGCTCAAAGTGCCCATGCTCACCACGGTCATCGGTGACAGCGCCTACAATGGGCATGCAAGCATCAAAACTGGATCTTGAGTGATTGGAAGAAGGTAGTCTAGTCCGATGAATCACATTTCCTGTTGCATCATGTGGTCAGTCGGGCACATCTGCGTCGATTACCTGGGGGAGTGATAGCACCTAGATGCACCGTGGGAGAAAAACATGCCAATGGCAGCGTTGTCATGCTTTGGGCGATGTTCTGCTGGGATACTCTGGGTCCAGTCATCCATGTGCTAGTCCCTCTGATGTCTACCACCCACCTAAACATGATTGCTTACCAGGTACACTCTTTCATGGCAATGGTCTCCCCCTCTGGTGGTGGTGCTGTCTTTCAGCTGGAAAATGCGCCATGCCACACCACCCAGATTGTTCAAGATTGGTTTGCGGAACATGAGGAAGACTTCCAGGAATTGCCCTGGCCTCCAAATTCCCCAGACATCAATCCCATCATCCCATCGAGCATCTGTAGTTTGTGTTGGAACAGCAACTCCAACCTGTGGCATCTCAACCATGGACCTTACAGGAGTTAAAGCATCTGCTGGTTACGTGTTGGTACCAGATACCACAAGACACATTTAGAAATCTTGTAGCATCCATGCCTCACTGGGTACGAGCTGTTTTGGCTGTACGTGGAGGACCAACATCATATTAGGTAGGTGATCATAATGTTTTGGCTCATCAGTTTATATATAACATATTGAAAATAAAAATATTAATTAATTGGGATATATTGCTTTTTATAACAATGGAGTCTACGAAACATTTTTGCCCAGGGTCCCAAAAAATTTCCAGATTGGCCTGAAGCCACTTGGGAGAATGTTGTCAATTTACGATAAAAAAAACAATTATCCAAATCAAAGAAAGGAATAAAAATTAATGGAAAAAAAAAAAAAAGATGAACAATTAACAGCCCCATTGAATACTCTTGAGTTTGCTGGAATCATTAAAAATTTATGCAGTGTTTTCAAAAATTCGTATATAACCCTTAATTAAATAAAAATATTCTAAGAGAAAAATTAGCACTTCTTTGCAAACAGAATCAAACGCTGTGGTCACATCTGTTGAGATATTATGCTTGCTCTAATGGTAACTATATGAATAATTTTGGTTAATAAAGAGTTTAAATAAGTTACAGAGCATATAAGATTATAAAAGTTGTGTAATGTTAATAAATATTAATCATGGAAAGTTTAATTAATTAATACTTGTTTTAATAAATACTAATATAAGTTTCTCTTCAGTTTTAGGGAAAAACAATAAATCTTTGAACACAATGATACTTAATCCTACAGTTCATGTTCTTGGTGATGATGCAGCTTGTATTGCTTATGTTCGATTAACACAATACATGGACAAGTAAGTTTTTTTTTGTTGTTATGATTGAAGTATAAAAATTAAAACTTTTTAAACTACATTTTGCAGTGTAGTTTGAGAAAGGCAATACTTAACATCAAATTTAACTCATCAATAGTATTGCATAACCTGATAGGCCATTCCAAAATATAAAATTATCCATTTTTCGCGAGCCATTTGGAATTAGTGACTGTTGTTATTTGTACCTAGTGAGTGTGTTGTTTCTTTTATGTGCTTTTTTTTTTTTTTTTTTTTTTGTTCATTTATACTGTTGTTCACGTTTTATAAACTGAGGAGGTCTCAGAAGAGGATTGGCAATATTGTTTTATGTTATTCCACTGTGAATATTGTGTGAATGTATTTGCACTGTGAATCAGTTCAGGAAAGTGTCACCATTATATCCTACATTGCCAAAAAAAAAAAAAAAAAAACAGGATGTTACCATCTGTGATTCCAGCTGATATCATATGTAGTTATCAGCTAGAATAAACAAACGTGAAACTAATTAATTAATCTCTGCCAAATTTAAGTTTGGAATGAAGCCTCTCTTGGTAAGAGCGCCCCTTTGTTCCCTTCACCAATCTCATTACCCTTCTCTGTACTCGTTCCAGCAGCTCTACATCCTTTCTAAAATGAGGCTTCCAAACCTGTATGCAGTACTAAAGTTGTGGCCTTATACAAAGGGATAATCACTTCCTTATCTTATCAAAATTCCTTATATCATTGACAAAACCACATGAGCTATCCTGGAAACCTGTCTGCACTGATCAGAGAACTTCATTGTCTGACTGCACAATTATCCCCAGATCTTTTTCATTTTCCGCTATCCTGTGTAGTAGCAGCAGCAGCACAGAGTTGGTACGTTACTCTGGGGTTACTGCTACCCATATGTGGGTACTTTGCATTTTTGAATGTTAAACTTCAGTTGATATCAAAATATATGATATCAAAATTATTTTTTGCATCCAGTTCCTTTGTGACCATAGTATCCAGTCAAATTGGTCAGAAAAAATTTCTCCTTAACAAACCCATGCTGTGTCTGAATTATAACTGCAGTATTGTCTAAATGATCCTGCATTACTTCTTTAACTAGTGACTCCATTATTTTCCCTTGACCAGAAGTTAAACTGACAGGTCTGTAATTACTCATGTCACCCTTTGATCTCCCTTTGTGAATTGGGGACACATTCGCACATCTCCAGTCCATGGGGATCTCCCCTGAGTCCAAGGAAGCTTTCATAATTATGGCTAAGGGTTTGCTTACTTCATTTGCTGCTGCCTTTAATTTAATTGGACAGATCCCATCCACCCTAGGTACCTTTCTTGTGTTTAACTTCAACAATTTCACTTCCACTTTCTTCTCAGTTATTACAAAATCATTTAGCTCCCTGTTAGAGTTTCATAAACTTCTGGCTTCCGCTTCCCTAGAGAATTCCTCATGTATGAAAGCAGAGGCAAAATACTCAATCAGTTTATCAGCTGCCTGAGCAGAATCATCAAGAGTTGAACCATAAATATCAAGCGGACCAATCTGATTCAGCCCCTTTCTTCTAGAGTATACATAAGTAAAGAAGTCTTTGCTGTTTTTCTTTGCATCCGTTGTCGAAGATGTCTTGTAATGAGCTTTTGCTTTCCTAACCTCCTTTGTGACTTGATTACAGACTAGCTTATATCTACCAATATCTACCATAGACTTCTGTTTTGCTTTATAATTTATATGCATCCCACACATTTTTCTTCTCTGCCACAAGTCTCATTAGTTCATCTGACATCCATTCCACCTCTGTCTGCAGCTATTGTTGACCTATTAGTCTGTGTATCACCCCACCCAAGGTAGCAGTTTTCCTACCCACCTAACATTGCCTCAATATTCTTGCACCCTTTCTATTTAAGTGTATCCCATCCCTGTAGAAGCAGTCTCTCCTGTTAACAAGCACAGACCACGCTGAGAAAAATACTACCCTATGAGCCTTTGCGCAATCTCTTCAGGGCCAAATTGATTGACAAGGCTCTCATCATATACTCACTAAATTTTGCTAATACCCATTAAGCCTTATTCATTGTTGTGGAGTCTCTTGTACCAGAATGGGGGATATATCCTCACTCATCTATTTATTTTTAAATCTAAAAATGACAACAAACCAATAAAAATAGGACACTGTTGTAGAAAAATAGAATACTGTATTCAGAGATATAAGAAAATACAAGAAATAATGCACATAGACCAAATGAATATAAAACACAAGAACCATTTAAAAAAAATACATAAGGGAAAAAAATAGGACAGTAGAAGCAGGATTGCATTAACACTATGGCCAAACCAGCCGTGGCCAGGGTCCTCATTTTCAGCGTAATTGCTAGTAAACCAAGAAAGCATGTAATATAAAATCATTCTTAAATTTAACTTAAGTGTTTAAATTTTATTCTTATACCTTTTTATTGTACAATAAAAAAGTTAAGTTTCTATTAAAATTGTTTTTATTATTACTTTATTTTTCAAGTCAAAAAACAAAACATTTTTGACCTCTTAGTTTACATTTTTATCAAGAAATTTTTATCAAGGAATATGGCCAGGGGCCTATTTCATCCTTAATCTGAGCCTGAATAGAATCATTGCATTTGTGACTTGCATAAGATTTTAGCTCTGTATTGGCTAAGACAAGCTTTTCACATTTATTTCTCTCAAACAAAATAGTTTGACTGCAATGCCGTGTAACATTGAGCATTGTCATCCCAATACAAGCAGGATCTTTTATCTTCACAGAATTCTCACAAGCAAAAAGAGAAAGTTGGAAAATATGTCATGGTAGGTATCAGCATGTATCCTAAATAAAACAAAGAAACTTATATTTCAAATGACTGTATGGAGCAGAAACCTGGACGTTGAATAGGCAAGAGGAAAACAAATTGCACTCCACAGAAATGGATTTTTGAAGATGCTCAGCAAGAACTTCTAGAAGAGACAAAAAATTGAATGAAGACATAAGAGGGAAAATGGAAGTGAAAAAAAATATTATTCACACCATCAAAGAAAAGCATTTAGCATTAGTAGAGGCATATGATGCAAGAAAGTAAGCTTATGCAGCATCAGCCAAAAAAAAAAAAAAACAACAAAAAAAAAACACTTCCACTTCACCCCTCCATTCGTTCGAAATACCTGTCCAGCTGAGCCTTAAATTTATTTACGCTATCAATTTCCACAACAAGGGATGGAAGTCTGTTCGACCAACCAACTACCCGCTGGATAAAGGAAAATTTCTGCACATCTATCCTACATCTGTGTTTCCTCAATCTGAATTTATGCCCTCTCGGGCATAAATTGCTACAAAACTGAGCAAGAGGAAGAATCCCAATGGCATTGAGCATGCTCAAACCATTCAAGGCTTTATATACTCCTCTATCAGATCACCTCGCCGGTGCCTTGTCTCCAGACACTGTAATTTGCAGAACTTAAGCCTTTCTTCGTAAGAGCAACCCTTTGTTCCAGTCACTAATCTTGTTGCCCTTCTCTGTACTCGTTCCAGCAGCTCTACATCCTTCTTGAAATGAGGCCTACAGACCTGTATACAGTACTCAAGGTGTGGCCTGACCATTGCCTTATAGAAGGGAATAATCACCTCCTTATCCCTGCTAGAAAAATTCCTGTATATCATTGACAAGACACTACGAGCTACTCTTGCAGCTCATCTGCACTGCTCAGAGAACTTCATATCTGCCAGCACAATTACCCCCAGGTCCTTTTCATTCTCTACCACTGTCAGTGTAGTACTGCAGCATAGTGTCAGTAGTGTCCTTAACAACCCTGCCAACCTTTGTATCGTCTGCAAACTTGAACATTAAGCTTGATATACCATCATCAATATTATTTATAAATACAGAAAACAATAATGAACCCAACACTGAACCCTGAGGGACTCCACTAATAACATTAGTCCATGATGAGCAGTGTCCATTGATTACCACTCTCTGTCTTCTCTCCATCAACCACCCCTTTATCCATAGCAGCAATTTGCCTCCAATGCCACACTGCTCCAATTTGTGCAGCAGTCTTCCATGTGCAACAGTATCAAAAGCCTTTCTAAGATCCAAGTATATAATATCAAAATTATTCCCTTCATCCAGTTCTTTTGTGACTGCATCATAGTATTCAATCAAATTGGTCAAGCAAGACTTTCCCTTAACAAAACCATGCTTGTCCGAGCTATAACTGAAGTTTTGTCTAGATGATCCTGCAGTGCTTCTTTAACCAGTGCCTCCATTAATTTTTCTGGAACAGAAGTTAAACTCACAGGTCTATAATTGCTTGTGTCAGCCTTGATCCTCCTTTGTGAATTGGGGTCACATTTGCACATCTCCAGTCTATGGGTACCTCCCCTGAGGCCAAGGAAGCTCTCAATAATTATGGCTAAGGGTTTGCTTACTTCCTTTGCTGCTTCCTTTAATATAACTGGATAGATCCCATCCACCACAGGTGCCTTTCTTGTGTTTATCTTCAACAATTTCTCCTCCACTTTACTCCCAGTTATTAAAAGATTATCTAGCTTATTGCCAGAGTTGAATGTAAAACAGATGCAAGAAACCAGATTTCCAAAGGCTATCCTGGAATGAATACCTCCTGGAAGAAGGAGAAGAGGAAGACCTAGGAGGACATGGATGGATGGAGTACGGAGTGTCCATTTTGACACTCCGTACAAAGTAACCAAGGCACTTTGAACCGGACTTTATGGCAAAAAAATTCCTACCAAAAAATAATTGTAGGCTGAGGAAACCCATTGTAAATGGAAACACTCCTTTTGAAGAAGGTATTAGCATTCACGTTTCCCTGTATAGACCATCAGGAAAACACACAATTTACCATCATTTAAAACTTTAAGTCCAACTAAATATACATTGGACAAAACCAAGATATTGAGATTAATTAATGTAAAATCAGGATTATCAAATAATCAAGTTAATGTAGTTAATCAAGTAAAATCAGGATTATCAAATAATCAAGTTAGTGAATTTTTGACTGTTGACTCAATCATGGAAAAACCCACTACCACTCCTCATACAGCCATTTTGGATCTTATTAGGTCTTCATCAGTGAAGAAAAAGTTGAAACTGAAAGACCCAAATGAGTAACCCATTAGACCCAAAATGACAATATGATGAGTGGCAGCAAGTTTTCCATGATTGAGATCAATAGTCAGCAATCCATAACCAGATTATTTAGTGTTTATGGTGTCATGTTAGAGCAGGGGCATCCAAATGTTTTTAGCTAGGGCCCAAAACAGACAAAATGATGAAAGTATGTGTACTGAACAAAAAGCAAGTTCCTTATTACTAACTTATGCATTATTTTTGTAGATCGTTGTTTATAAGCTTTTTACATGTAATAATCAAATTCAAAATTTCTTTAAAACTATTATTTTTAAAATAAGTTCCTAAAATAAGTATTTAGGAACACATCAAAGGAAATAATATAGAAAAATAAAATATTACCAAAATGTGATATTTTCGGAAGTCAGTGTGGAACATTAGCATTAGTAAAGGCACATGAAGCAAAAAAGCAAGCTTAGAGCATCGGCAAAAAAAAACAAAAAAAAAACAACTTGGCACTGCTTGTCAAGATATATAGTCATCAGGTACATGTATCTGCAAGTGTTTTCATCCTGGAAACATTTTCTCACAGATATATGTACTGCTCATAAAGTCAGCTCATGAAAAGAGTATGGTTATTTATTTATTATTATTTTTTTTTTATGAAAACCCCAAACACGAGAGGTATTAGAACCTATAGTACTTAGTACCGTGCTTGGGATAGAGGTTGAGAAGATGAATGACAATATTTGCTGACATTAGACTTGAACTTCTGTAGACTGTAATTTTCAGGAAATACATACGAAGGTAGGTTGTTCAAGAAAACGGCAGTTGAATGAATAAATGAGGAAGATGAAAATTTGTACAGTAAATGGATGTCGGTTGGTGGCAGCACATGTTCAGACTGTTTGAAAGAGAGAGAGGGAATTATAGAAGCCAATTCAGAAGAACAGTGCCCATGGAAGTATCTGTAGAAAAGGAATGCAGCAGAAACAGTACGTCTATGAGACAGCGAGTGGAGAAACTCTGTTAGAGAGGAGTCATTAATTAACCTAACTGCCCTCTTTGAATGGAATCTAGAATCCTGAGAGAGGTTTTGGGGTAATGCCCCAGATGTGGGAACAATATTCCATGGTAGGGCGGATTTGCGATTTGTACAGAGTGAACAGCTGTTTGGAAAAAAAGTAACACGAGAGCGAGAGAGAAAACCAAGTTTTTTAGATGGAGAGGAAGCAATATTTATAATGTGCTTGTGCCAAGAGAGATTAGAAGTCAGGGTAATCCCCAAAAGAGATATATCATTTTGCCTAGAAATTGGAGTGTCACCAAAGATAAGCATAGGAGCAGAAGAATCCTTTTTGCATGATATAAGACAAGACTGAGTTTTAGAAGGATTGAAATCAACTAAGTTGCCTTTGCCCCACTGGAGAATTACCTGGAGATTGGCATTTAAGGAATTGGTAGCGGATATTCAAGAATTTGAAGCTGATTGAGCGGGGCAAGGTTTCTCAAAACGGAAAGTGGAATGCAATGTGCTATCATCGGCAAAACTATTCATAGGATTTCAAGTCAATATAAGAAGGTCATTAATATACAAGAGAAAAAGAGTGGGGGAAATAACTGAACCTTGGGGGACACCAGCATTAGTTGAGAATGTTTACCATCACCCTCAGTGAGCAATCAGAGAGAAAACTGGATAACCAGTTACAAAACACAGTTGGCAAACCATAAGATGGAAGCTTGTTTAGGAGACCTTTATGCCAAACACAATCGAAAGCCTTTGAGATGTCAAGAGCAACTGCTTGTGTTTCACAAAACTTTTCCATTGAATTTGTCCATAAATAGGTAATGTAAGCCAGAATATCACCAGTGGATCGACACTGATGGAATCCATACTGGCGATCGTTGATCAGATGGTAGGTTTCTAGGTAGTTTAAGAGTTGGCAGTTAATTGATTTCTCCATTATTTTAGAAAGAGTAGAAGTAATTGCAATGGGATGGTAATTGGATGGGAGGGATATGTCACACTTTTTAGTAACTGGCTGGATATGAGCGAATTTCCAAGCAGAAGGAAAAACACCGTTGGAATAATAAAGTAGAAAAGGCGGCAAATAACAGGAGTAAGTTCAGCAGCACAGGTTTAGAGAACAAGTGGAGAAATACAATCAAGACCTGGAGCTTTCTTAGCATCAAATTCGTCAAAATCCTTCTGACATCCTTTTGACGGAAGACAACATGAGGAATTGAATGGAGCATGTTGGGAATGGTGGGAGGTGTTTTACCAAGATCATTAACACAGGAGTTGGAAGAAAAATGGGATGCTAGCAGGTCAGCTTTATCCTTGGCTGAAGTGACAACAGAACCAACTGGTTTTGACAGCCGTGGGAGAAGAGATGGGCAAAAGTTGTGGCCAATAGCTTTGGCAAGAGACCAGAATGCTCGGCTACCATTGGGGCAAGAATCAAGTTATCTACTTTTAGCCTGTTCAAAATCTAGTTTGGACTGATTAATAACTGTTCTGAGCTTTGGTGTATGCAGAAAATGAAACTGAAGAGTTGGAAACAAGCCAGTTACGATATGCAGTGTTCTTCTCTTGAACAGCCTTAACACATTTATTGGAAAACCAAGGTTTAGATAAAGGAGGAGATTTTGAAGTTGAGTGTGGAATAAAGGATTCCATTCCTACAAGAATAATTTCACTGACACGATCTGAGCAAACATTGACATCAGAAGTTTTGAAACAGTAATCCGACCAAGGAAAAGAAGAAAAGAAATCTCGCAGGTCATGCCATTTTGCATTCTTGTAATGCCAGACAATATGAGGTTGGGAATAGCCATGAGATAAAGGCTCCATCGGAGAAGAGACAATCAACAAGTTGTGATCTGAGGTGTCTAAAGAACCACGCACTTCAACCGTGTACTTAGAATGGTTATTTGTGAGAAAAAGATTAAGCATATTGGCTGCATGGTTAGGATTGTCCGGTGTTCTTGTCGGTAAATGCTCAATATGTGCAAGGTCATTAGTAATTGCAAAAGCCTCAGCATCTCGACCAACTGGAGTTGTGAACATTAAAATCACCAAGGATAATTACTTCACTGTTATGAAAGTTGGACTGGAGAAAGTCAAGTTGCAAAGAGAGGAAGAGAAAGAGCTCCAAGTGATTAGTGGAGTTGGAAGAATGGTAGAGACAACAGATGAATTTGACACAATGAGGTACAGAGATTTTAAGCCAGAAAAGATCACAGAGAGCAGATTCCAAATTGCCAAGTCTCTGACAGCGAATATCAGAATGGACATATGCACAAGTACCACCTTTGAGGCGAAAGGAATCATACAGCGAATAATTTGGACATCTGAGACGAGCAGTAGTTGAATCAACCGATAACAGATTCTGTCAGAAAAAGTACATGGGATTTGGAAGACTGCAAGTGGAAATGGACATCGTTGAGATTAGAATTGAGACCATGTATATTTGTGAAATGAATTAGGAAGTCCTTGGG
The DNA here is from genome assembly GCF_048544385.1 of Mastigoproctus giganteus. Lineage (NCBI taxonomy): Eukaryota > Metazoa > Arthropoda > Arachnida > Uropygi > Thelyphonidae > Mastigoproctus > Mastigoproctus giganteus. The sequence goes on along the minus strand of NC_143582.1, from coordinate 41,451,235 downwards.
AGGTTTAGATCTTTTCGCAGATAAGCTTGCTCTATTAGTTTGAAAATTCATGGTTATTCAATAGTAAGAAAAAGTGGGGTGGGACATGCTGTATGAAGTAATGAAATTTTTGGATATGGCTTACACATGGTAAGAATATACCCAGATCCTTGACATAATGTGGCCTCGATGTATTTATAATTTCCTGTATCCCCATGGCCCCTTTAAATTTATAACCGTGGCCTCGGTTATAAATACAAGGGTATTTTTCTTTTGACACTATTTATAAAAAAGTTTGTCAAACTAACTTGATGAATCTTTACTTGCAATCTTTACATTGTGTATCAATATTGGTCATAACATTTACCAACAAAAAAACAGAATGGCTAATTTGGTCATGCTGTTAAGAGATGGTCTGATAACAACCCCAAGGGGTCATATCTGGTGAGTATGGGCTTGGCACACTCAGGGTCCTGAGCTGGATATCATCATTCGTCTATTTCTTTGCGATTCCCTTCTACTTCTCTCTCTCTCTCTCTCACACACACACACACACAGGGTAACTCAGAATTTTTTTTAGCTGGTGCAGTATATGCCTCAGGCTTCCTTGCATTATATAGCTAGTATTATTAATAATAACAATACACCCCATTTGAAAGTACACAGGTAAGTACTTCATCATCATTAACATGAAATGGAGCAGAAAAGATTGTGAAGAGAGAGAATTTTTTCTTGAAATCTCAAGACCTTTGATTGAATTGTTCCTTTAACCTGAAATCATGTTAATGTATTTTAACAGAATCATGTGCATCACAGTTTGCCTGTGTGGGAGAATGAGTGTAATTGTATGTTGCCACAAATGAAGATTAATTTAAAAAGCTATGACATGATTAAACATTGTATTTATAGTGATCTTTCCCTTGAAGATTTGTATTCAACTAATTTAGATGTGCAGTTTTGTCAACTAAGAAGACAAATCACCCATCCATGTATGACTTTGATTCCTTTCAGTTTCAGGAAAGTTTGAATTTTGGCTTTGAGACTGAACATCACTTCATCGTTTCCCACAGCTTAATCTTTGACTTTCTGAATAGTAAACAACATCTCCAAATTGTGTTCCCACAACATTTAGATCAAATGAAATTGACTACCTTTATTACAACATATACGACATTTTTGATCTTCAGTCACTTAGAACATAGGTTCCCCTGGTGTTAAGGTGTATTAATCTCATTAGTGAGATATTTCCAACTTGTGCAGCATCATCTTTCATTAGCTAAATGCTAATGAAAGGAACTGATAATGGAGTTCCTGCTATGGTTATCAATCTTGATAACCACACCTTGATATGTTACTCTGGGGTTACTGCTTCCCATATGCAGTACTTTACATTTGTCAATGTTAAACTTCAGTTGCCACCTCTCAGCCCATCTACTCAACTTTTCTAGATCCTGTTGCAGCAGCGTACTGTCATTAGTGTCATTAACAACCCTGCCGACCTTCATGTCATCTGCAAACTTGGACATCAAGCCTGATATCCCATCATCAGTATCATTAATGAATACAGAAAACAACAATGGACCCAACACTGAACCCTGGGGGACTCCACTAATAACATTAGTAAATGAAGGACAGTGTCCATTGATTACCACTCTCTGTCTTCTCCCACTCAACCATCCCTTTATCCATAGCAGCAATTTGCCTCCAATGCCACACTGCTCCAATTTGTGCAGCAGTCCGCCATGTGCAATAGTATCAAAAGCCTTTTTAAGATCCAAATATATGATATCAAAATTATTATTTGCATCCAGTTCCTTTGTGAATAGATCATAGTATCCAATCAGATTGGTCAGACAAGACTTTCCCTTAACAAACCCATGCTCTGTCCGAGCTATAACAGAAGTCTTGTCTAGATGATCCTGCAATGCTTCTTTGACCAGTGCCTCCATCAATTTCCCTGGAACAGAAGTTAAACTAACAGGTCTGTATTTACTTGTGTCTCCCTTTGGTCATCCTTTGTGGATTGGAGTCACATTTGCACATTTCCAGTCCAATGGTACCTCCCATAATTATGGCTAAGGGGTTGTTTACTTCCTTTGCTGCCTCATTTAATATTACTGGATAGATTCCATTTACCCTAGGTGCCTTTTTTATGTTTATATTCAACAATTTCTCCTCCACTTTAGTCTCAGTTATTACAAAATTATCTAGCTTATTCTTCTTCAAATAGGCCTCTGGGGATGGGAAAATTCATATTCACAAAAATTACATGTACACCAACTGTTGCTGAAATAATTACTTTTAATTTACTTTAATACTGCAAAATATACATAGAATTAATGAAATAAAAACTTTTCTTTAAATTAATGTAGAATTAAAATAAAATCTATTTACAATAAATATAAAAATATATATAAGATATATAAGAATTTGTGAGAAAATAAAAGCAATAAAATAATGAAACTAAAACCGCTAAAATCCCGAAGCTTTGAGAGGCATCCGCCTCCTTTCTGAACAGTAAGATTTTTAAGGTACAATACATCCTTAAATAACAGCAGGCTCACTGCCTTTCAGCAAGTGGTTCCACAGGAGCATGGGCAGTATTCTCTTCATGCGCACTGGAACCGGAAATGGCTCTGGAGCATGTCAGGCGGAACCAATCATCCCGTCCGAGAATCACCGCCTCAAAGAGGGGATGAATACGAATTCCCCTGTCTCTGTTAATGGTATTGTTCTCAGAAGAACAAATCCACAAGCTCTGAAGCCACTTGTAGTTCCAAAACCTATGTGCTTGGTCGACGATGACAGCTTCGTCTGGGGAGATTTGATGATGCTTCTCCCAAAAATGTTCTGCTACGGCGGACTTCCTATAATCCGCAGATTTTATAGCATTCATATGTTCCTCCAGACGATCTTTGAACCTAGATCATAGCACGAAGACGATCATAATACTCCCCACAATCCGGGCATCTAATCTCAAAAACAACCCCACTACTAACATCCCTTGGTATGGGGTCCTTAACCTGAGACACAACTGTGTGCAACCTCCATCCCAGAAGTTGCACACAGCATGTCTGACAGTCACGTAATACACGTGCTATATGTTCCGTTAGGCCCGGATAGTAAGGAATGTATGCGGTGGCAACCAGTGTGAACGGCTCTCTTTGCTCAAACTCCACTCTAATAAATTTGTCCAAGATCCTCTGGAGGTAACCACATTTCCTGAGGTCTGCTGTAACTTGTATAATTTCTTTTTTTCTATCCTCGGTGGTGCTGCAATGGGACCCAACCCTATCCAACGATGCCTTAACAACACTGTTCTTATGATGATTGGTTTGGGCCATGTTATAGTTTGTATATTGGCCTCGGCACATGGGCTTCCTGTATACTCTAGTTTTTAGCCTGAGGCCTTCCCTATAAACCAACACATCAAGGAAAGGGAGGGATACCCCCTGCTTCCACCTCCGAGGTAAATTGAATGAACGGGGAGAAGCTATTTAGAAAACTAAGAACCTCATCTTCTCTCTCCCTCCAAATAATTGTGAACGTATCATCAACATATCTTTTTCACGTGCGCATGGGAGAATTTAATTATCAAAAATCCTGGTTTACAGCTCCTCCATAGCTAAATTTGCTATGATGGCACTGATGGGAGACCCCATTGCTGCACCATGAAACTGCTTGTACATTGTATCCTGGAACACCATAGTGGTGCTTGAAAGACAAAGCTCTACCCCCCTTACAAATATCCTCTACACTTAAAGGAGTCCTATTACTTAAGGTGTTATCCTTTTCCAAAGCATACGTGCACATCGCACCCCATGTTCAATGGGAATACATGTGAACAGGGACACCACATCAAAAGATATCATAGCCTTGCCTTCCTCTATGTTTTGATACCTTACGAATCTCACAAATTCCCTGCTGTCCCTAATGGTGAAAGTGGAATGTCCAACTATGGGTGAGATCAACTTGGCTAAAAACCTGGAAAGAGCATGCGTAGCGCTACCTATAAAAGACACAATGGGTCTGAGCAGCACCCCCGCCTTATGGGTCTTTGGAAGCCATAAAACCTGGGTAATTGGCATCCCGTTGCATGTAAAGTCCAAAACACCTCCTTAGAAATCTTTCCTGCCTTCAGCCAAAGTTGTAAAATCTTGTTGACTTTTCATTCTAAACCCACCAGTGGATTTCTACGGGTAACCTTGTATGTGGCACTATCATTTAAAAGTTCCAAGGCTTTTTATAATATTCATCTTTATCTAATATTACAGTTGATCTGCCGGCAAGACTACGATACTGTAATCCTGTCTAAGTTCTTTTAATGCTTTCTTCTGGCTAATACTAAGGTTAGCGGGGGCAGTCCTGACTAAGAATAGCTGAGGTTCTTGCACATATTTCATTGGTCAGGGTCACGGGTAATTTACTAATTGCTCTTTCAATACCCATGGCCACTTCAGCAATTGGTGGTTTGGGAGGGATCATAGCAGATTTAGTACCTAAATTTAATACCCCTTCCTGTTCCTTGGTTAACTGTTTACTACTCAAGTTGTGTATAAAGTTAGTAGCACCATTATCACTATTACGTTCAGCCGTAGCTTCCTCCATTAGCCTGTTGAACTTGCCTATAGGTATCTGAAATTCTAGTTGCTTTGTCCAACACTACCCTCATTATAAGTGGAAAATGTACCGAGTTCACACTAACTATATTTCTCAAAAACAAACATTTTTGTCTCCTAATATGTCTCAAGTTATCATGTAATTTGCCATTCCAAATCGTCAACATCTTCTTCTGATACCATTTAGTAGCATTTAACAAATGATGGTCTTCAAATGGCGCCTTGATGCGAAATCCATGTGGTATAAGCCCATATGCTTTACAGCAGTGTGCAAACCTCAAGTGCTGTTTCTGTTTAGCTTCTCATACTTCTGAAACTCTTGGATGCGTTGTAACACAGAATGGCCATAATTCCTAACTAAATCTTCAAATAGGCCTCTGGGGTTGGGAAAATTCATATTCACAAAAATTACACACATACACCAACCATTGCTGAAATAATTACTTTTAATTTACTTTAATACTGTAAAATATACATAGAACTAATGAAATAACAAAACTTTTCTTTAAATTAATGTAGAATTAAAATAAAATCTATTTACAATAAATATAAGAACTTTTGAGAAGATAAAAGTGATAAAATAATGAAACTAAAACCACTAAAATACCAATAAAACAATGAGACTAAATGCTGCTGTAGAAAACAATTATCCAATAAATCCACAAAAGCCTTGCTAGTGTGTGAGTGACCAACCCACAAATTCCAGTCAATCTCTGGAAAAGTAAATCCCCATTATAAAACACTGATTTACTGGCCGACTATTTCTCTGCACAATTGCTCGTTATACTCATCAGAATTTAAATACTGTCTCAGACCACCGTAGTCACCTTTACAAAAGCAAAAACCCTTCCCTTTACCCTTGATGGTAGTTATCTCTTTTGAGTAAATTCCATTTCAGCACACTGTGATCACTGCCACCTAGTGGTTCCTTTATCTGCAGATTCTTGATGAATGAACAATCATTACTGATAATCAGATCAAGAGTATTCTCTCTAGTTGCCTCCCGAACGTGCTGATGTAGAAAACAATCATCCAATAAATCCACAAAAGCCTTGCTGGTGTGTGAGTGACCAACCCACAAATTCCAGTCATTATCCGGGAAATTAAAATCCCTCATTATAAGACACTCTAATTTACTGGCCCACTCTATTTCTCTGCACAATTGCTCATTATACTCATCAGGCCTATAACACACATCTACTCTTATTTTTCCTTTGCCAGTGGTTATGTCACACCAAACAGACTCAACATTGCATTGTCCACCAACATCAATTGGATGCACTTCCTTAGATTTTGTGTTTCTTAACTAATTGCATAATGCCTCCTCCCTTTCTGTACACATTGTACTCCCCAAATTCCAGTTCTGCACTGCTTATGTCTGTGTGATACCATGTCTCTGATATCCCAACAATATTTGCCTTTGATGTCTTGACTAGCACTTCAAGCTCATTGAATTGATTAACTATACTCCTAGCATTGGTGTATGTGCAAGTATACATACACTGTTTCTACTCTAATCTACTCTACTCTACTCTACTCTACTCTACTCTACTCTACTCTACTCTACTCTACTCTAGTTACCCTAATGCAGCCCATGTATTTACTTGTTCCACTATGATTCTCAGCAGTCCTGGAAATTCCCATTGCCTTGCTTTGTAGGCTGCTGCTCAATTGCATTTCAATAGAAGTAGTGCAAGAATCACTTGTACCTCTGCCAGCGGCTACTGTTAATCTATTGGTCTGTGTATCCCCCCCCAAGCTAGCAGTTTTCCGACCCACCTAAATCTGCCTCAATAGTATCAGGAAATATTCTTGCACCCTTTCTATTTAAGTGTATCCCATTCCTGTAGAGGCAGTCTCTCTACAGCCTGGTCTGTCCTGTTAACAAGTACAGACCAGGCTGAGAAAAATTCTACCCCTTGAGCCTTGCACAATCTCTCCAGGGCCGAATTGATCGACAAGGCTCTCATCATATAGTCCCTCCTGTCGTGTCTGGGCAGAATTGCAGATACTTTCAAATTCAACCCTATCTCATCGCTTTTTTTCAGCTTTGTCTTGTACTTGTTAAGTAATTCTGCCGGTCTCCTACTCTTAATATCATTAGTGCCAATGTGTACAACAATATTACCCTTTGTGCCGTTAAAGGATGATATCTGCCTTACAACATCATCAACCTTTGCCCCTGGCAGACATACCCTGTTCCTGTTCCATCTATCCTTTTTGCACAATGTTCCCCGTTTCCCTGACAATAGTCATTTACAACAACTAGTTCCTTTGGGACCAGCGCATTCTACCTTGGGGATTGCCTCTGTGTTGCATGACGTTCAAGTTGTGTACAACAATATTACCCTTGCAAACATAAAGGACCCAGTAAACCAAAGAGTAGCTACCAAATTACATTTGGAAAACCTCGTGGCTGCTAGCAGAATCACAATTGCAGTACACTTACAAATAGTCCAATACTGGACGATATTAGAGAGCACAGTGAACTAACTGAATGTGGCAAACAAAGTGTTAAAAGCCAGAGCTGAGGCTTTAAACTTTGAAAAGGAAGCATATAAAAGCATAAATGAAAGAAACAAAGATCAGACTCAACCTAAATGATATTGATGATGGTATATCAAGTTTAATGTCCAAGTTTGCAGATGATACAAAGGTTGGCAGGGTTGTTAAGGATGCTACTGATGCTATGCTACTGCAACAGGATCTGGAAAGGTTGAGCAGATGGGCTGAGAGGTGGCAAATGAAGTTTAACATTGACAAATGTAAAGTACTATATATTGGAAGCAGTAATCCCAGAGTAATGTATCAACTCTGTGGTACCACACTGACAGTGGTAGAGAATGAAAAGGACCTGGGGGTAATTGTGCAGGGAGATATGAATTTTTCTGAGCAGTGAAGAGAGTGTGCAAGAGTACTTTATGGTGCCTTGTCAATGATATACAGGAATTTTTCTAGCAGGGATAAGGAGGTGATTATCCCCTTGTATAAGGCAATGGTCAGATCACACCTTGAGTACTGGTATACAGGTCTGGAGGCCTCATTTTAAGAAGGATGTACAGCTGTTGGAACGAGTGCAGAGAAGGGCAACAAGATTAGTGAATGGAACAAAGGGTTGCTCTTGCGAAGAAAGGCTTAAGTTTTGCAAATTACAGTGTCTGGCACTGTGAGGTGACTAGGCACCTCACAGGAGACTAGGCACCTGTGAGGTGATCTGACTGAGGTGCATAAAGCCTTGAATGGTTTGAGCATGCTCAATGCTGATGGGATTCTCAGCATCCCCGAATAAAGTATATTAATGTACTCTATATGTTATATAAGCTCTATTTCACCGTTTATAATAGTAATATTTCTATTATTTCCACAGTTCTGAGCCTTGACAAAATAGTAGGTGGTTTCTGCACAATTGCTAGAGATATGGCAGTCGCGAAGCAACACAAACAGTTCAGAGATGTGTGTGTATATAGACTAATATTATAACAAGAAAAACACTTACCTGTGATTCCTCAACTGTAGTTATAAATACTTACCTTTAGTTTCCTCTGGTCCATGTTAAAAAATGGCAATCCTAAAAAAATCAAAACATGGCATGTTGGGAATGCCTTCCTCCAAAACAATCAAGTGCTACTCATCTCTACACGTCTTACCTCCTCGACAATTCGCGCGCCTCAACCTGGACAGCGATATTATGAAACGTTGGCAAATTTTGCAATACCAGAGCTGCAACAATGTGGGTGCCTTCAGAATACCATATTCATGCAAGATAGTGCACCATTAAGGCAACATTTTACAGACGAATGGGTCATCAGCCATTGTTTCCAGACACCTTGGCCACTCCGATCACTGGACCCCACCCTGTGCAACTTCTGGTTGTGGAGTTTTTTGAAGAACCAGGTATATTGGGAAGAATGTTAAACTTTGGCTGATCTGAAGGACAGCATTATTATTAGCCATATGGTGCAAGGAAGCCTGAAGCTTATGCTGCACCAGCCAAAAAAAAATTCCCCGAGTTATCCCGAGAGAGAGAGAGAGAGAGAGAGAGAGAGAGAGAAGTAGAAAGGAATCATCAAGAAAGAGAAAAATGATGATATTCAGCTCAGGACCCTGGGTGTGCCAAGCCTATACTCACCACACGTGAGCCCCTTAGACACCATGTGCTGACTATTCCAGTTGACACGTTACGTTCTGCTGTAGAAAATGCTGTTCTTCGAATGTAAACTGTTGTTGACCAAAATGGAGGACACATAGAACAATTGTAGTGCTGTTCAAGTGATTTTTATTGCCATATAGCGACAAATTTTGAAAGTAATTTTTTTTTCCAATAAATGGCAAGTACATTCTTTATTGTACCTGTTGTCCAAATTTCTCTTTAGTACAAGCCTTAGAACTCACTCGAGCCCTCTACACAGGGATACTTTAATTTTAACAATCCTGTATTTTAAAATTGCTTCATTTTTGATTTAATTACCATCAGACCTGTGTTTAACGAACTTCTTTATAGCAAAATTTTTGAATTCTTTTTTGGTAATTACATATAAAATAGTTTCCATAGAACAAAGAAAATTTCCATGTAACGAACAGATTACGAGACTACTTTGTATGCTTTGTTCCCACCTCTGGCGTTTAGGCAATTTAAGCAATTAGAGAAGACAAATTAAGGGTTAAAGGGATTACTGTTCCACAGTGTAAGTGGAATGTAAAACCTATCAGGCATATTCCCGACACGGATAATAGCTACTGGTAAATCTGTGTTCTTTGTTTAAAATAAAAATTTTGTTAAAAGAAATACTGCATTATCTTTGTATGTGCTACTTATGATGCCAGAAATTGTGATTTTGTGAGAGTGAAAAAAATTATAAATTCGGGATTTATAATCACTTACAGAAAAAACTATCAGGGAGGAACAGTGTTTTACAAATTTCAAAAATAACAGAGCAAATCCAATTACAAATTTCTGTGACATATGGCCCATTTTGTGACATCACACCTCAGAGCATTTTGGTTTGTCCTCCAGTGCTAGCCAGTTGCTGAGTTTGTAATTGTACTTTGCTTGAATTGCACAAGTGTGAGTAGTCGCAGGTTAAAAGAAACAAAAGTGTAATTCAAATTTTATTATTCAGTTGTTTCGTTTCCACATTAAAAAAGTCAGTTTTAATAAATTGTTATATAATATTGGTGTAAATATATGATAGTTTACCCATAAAATTAATTACATAAGTAGTGTAACGGCATCGTTTGATTTTATATCATATTGTGACTACCTTCACAACGAGTTACCAGGTATTGCACTACTTCGAATAAATAACGCTTCTCTAGTAGAGGAGACTACTGTTATTTATTCTCAGTGGGCACCACCACCCAGATGCGTTTCGGAGCTTGTTGGCTCACTCATTGGTGGGTGGGCAGGTACCTTGATAATGCAGACATGCCATCAACTTCGCAACCATGATGGTATGTCTGCATTAATAGAATATTATCCAAATATAGAAATAGTGTTATGAATTTTTCTTACCCTGCCTGTAACAGGTCCTTCAAAGAGAAAAATTCAATTGAAATAATACACCTTCATTACATATTTTTAGTTTATGTTATATTAAAAGTACTATATTTTACATTTTGTTTCTATGGTTTTATACTAGATATATATACTATCTGATTTTTCAATTTCTTTGTAGTTATACGTACTTTCTTTGTAGTTTATATAGAAATAAATTCTCTGCAGATATAAACGAATATTTATAAGTTTCTTTTTCTTTTGTTATATTCATTGTATTATTTAAATTATTTTATTAATAAATATATGCAAATCAGATCGTTGCAATAGTAATTTTTTTAAATTACTAAAGATTGACTACCTACATATAATGGGTGCGTACGTATAACACTTTTACCCAGGTGTAGGATTGCCTAGTTCTGCTCTGATCTCACCATTTGAGTTTCCCGTCTTTGGACCCTTTCAAGAAGCTCAATATCTTTTTTTCAGATGTGTCCATACTTGAACATAGTATTCCAAATGTGGTCTTACAATTGCCTTATACAGTGGGATTATGACCTCTTATCTCTACAGGATAACTCAATAAATCATTGATAGAACACCAGCTTTCCTGGCTGCTTGAATATGTGCCACAGGCTATAACCTCAGAGGAAATCACCTGCATCCATTTCTGTCTGAGCCTTGCAAATATTGGGTTGAGAATTTTGACTTGATCTTGTATTAACTGTTATTAAAGTAAAGAATTATAAAAATATTACAGTATACTCAATACAAGTAATAGTTATAATACAACAATATACTCATAAGAATACTCTAATACTAATTCTGTAATATGGAATTGTGTGCTGATTGAAAAACACCAAAAAAGTTATCTAAAAAAAATTCACCTTAAATGCATGTGCACTTATGAACAGACATGTTCACACCATTCAGAAGCCAAGACTAGTTTTTAGTTCAAAAGAACCCTAGGACTGAATTGTTATGTGTCGACCTTAAGTATGCTTCACAGACATTTTTTGAATTTGTTCTTTTATCTGCATTGTTGTATCATAATTTTTTAAATGAATTGAAATTGTATTACAAAATGAACTCCTGATAAATTTATCAGATTAATAATATATCACACACAATTTTAAATATATATATATGGTAATTTCAAAAATTTTAGGATTATTTATGTTATATAGTATTGCAATGAAATAGATATTTGAATTGAATCTGAATTTTCATTAAAAAGAGAAATGTTAAATTTTAGGTCAGGCGTTGCGCACACCCAGCAATCTGAAGAAACTAGAGTATGGTACAAGAAGGATGGAAAATGGCAGAACATACACTTTCATCGTTCAGGTTCTGCCTCTTCTCCCTTTGCTGCCGCCCATAAATAGAGAGTGATTATCCAGAATTTTCCTTGGCCATAAGGCTACTTATTAGCTGTCTGAATCAGTGGAATCACCCCATTCCCTCATCCATTTTGGAGTCAGCATTGAAGTCTTTCTTGCGAACTTTTTGCTAATTTCTCCTTCCCTCCTTGGGTAAAAATAATAATGATGACAAGATAAACCAGGACTGCTTGCTTCAGCTACATATCATGAGCACCAGAGTGGCTGTGGCATAAATGAAAGGCAGGGACTGACTTTGCCAGCATTTCCTTTTCATCTTTATACTGCTTGTATAGAATAAAAATTTCTTTATATATTTATTATATATATATATATATATATATATGTATATACACACACACACACATCCCTACCCACACACACACACTATAGATAGATATATATATATATATATATATATATATATATATGTGTAATATACACATACATACAAATGGTGGCAGAGAGGGAGAAAAAAAAAAAAAAAAAACTTAACAGGTTGTACATTAAGTTACTCATTCAAAATAAGTGTGCTACTTTTATAGTGGTGTTAATATTACATGCTCTTTGTTTATGTCTAGTCATTGTAGTATTGGAATTTAAAAAGTGTAATGGCATTTTACAGTAATAGAAATAATTATTTTGTCTTATTTTATATATTTTAAATGGTGTGAAGTGAATATTTCTTATATCTCCTCCTCTTTATTTTTAAGCCATACATTTTACTCAAAATTTATAGTGATCACCATGAAACAGCAACCTTGTAACATTTTTAATGTGCTTATTTTTTCCTCCTAAAATTGCAATGTGTCTTTTCAAAGTAGATTGCATAAGACCATATTTATATATTTGTGTGTTTTGCAAAATATTTTCATAGGAAATTTCCAGATCTTGTGTTTATTTTCTAAAAATATTGACAAAATGTCTGCTTATGAAGGAACAATTTTATGTACAGTTTATTTGATTTGCCTTATAAGCATTATTTTATGAAACTCCTGCATACTTTTTAGGTATGAATTTTAGAAATTACATAGTAGTTGGTGCTAGGGTAGTGAAATATCTCAGGGACATTTCTTTTCTTATAGATATGCAGGTCTGTACAGGTAGTGCAGAGTGAAAAACCCAAGGACGCCTAACTGAGCCAAGTTCACCGAGAGACATCTACTAAACTAATTCTTGGAAATATTAAGGTGTATCTCTTTCGTATCTTTACTTGTCTTTGCATTTTCTCATGATGTATCCATGCTAGATAACTAAATTCCCCAAATAGTCTTAACTTTGGGGTGATGACACTGGTGACATACCTGGCAGCTCTTTAGAGGGTTGAAAAGGTGAATTTCATTGCCAAGTCTTTTTTTGCTCTGCTTACATGTGATGTGTGCAAGGAGCCAACAGTTTGCAAATTTGCTGGTTCTTATAAACATTTCGAATATTTTCCTTGAAAAGAATTGTGATCAGCATTCCTCCTCACTGTTTGTCAGTTTTCTCTTGATGTCAGTTTTATCATCTTCCAGAAAACCAACTTATTTTAATGGTTGGCAAAGTCCTTTCCCTTCTAAGATCAACTTTATGAATGTTGGTTACATGTAGCATGAGGTAAATGAATTTGCTCAAGGATGAAATGTCTCTGCTAGAAGCAAGCATTGCAATTTCTAAGTCACTACTTCTAATGAAACTTTTATCTTCTAGTCAGTTATGGGTGGCATCTGGATGAAGGTAGTATTACAAACTACAATAGTGAAAAAAATTAATATTTTATAAAGTAATTACATATCGAGGAACTATTTATGATGTTTTGTTTTTAATCTGGTTTCTGCTATAGTTTCCATTGAAATTTCAGACTGTCACAGTATTAATAAAGTTTCAACTTTCATTATAGAAAATAAAAAAAAGTACATTCGTAAGTAGCCAATGCACTATCTGTGTTATTATAAGCTGATCACTTCCATAGTAGTAGTAGTAGATTATAAAAAGGGTTATGAAAACTCTGAAATACTTACCTTTGAGGCAAAAGTAATTTATTTGGATACTGTTTAATTCTACCTCAGTTATTTTTCTTTTTGTGTGTGTGAGAGAGAGAGAGAGAGAGAGAGAGAGAGAGAGAGAGAGAGAATGTTTGTGTGAGCATGCACCAGGGGATATATGCTTGATAGGAATGTAAATTACATTTGCTGGTAATCATGGCTGGTAATCGTGTCCAAAATTGCAATAGTGACTTCTGAAGTCACTTGACATGTTTAACATGGGAGAAGATGAAGTTGGACTATATGCAGATTGTTCCTTTATATATACATACGTGCATAAGTACATACATACATACCATAAATACTTTTAATATTGTGATAAAAGTTTATCTTTGCTTCAAAAAAAAAAAAAAAAAAATTAAGAGTGGAGAGGAGAGCAAATGGTGTTAACGTGAATGTGAGTCTTTAGCACATGAACAAAATATTGTATACAGAAAAGTGCTATATCAGTTGGAGTCAAAATAAAAAAAAAAAAAAAAATGGACTCGAAAAGCTTTAACAAAAGTTTCAGATAAGGATTGACTGGCTGTGATCTTAACAGCTGCCTTCCTGGTAAGATGAGCTCTTTTTTCAAGTTGTTAGATGCCAATCTGATTGTTAATTAATAGTGTTGTGGTGTATGTAATATTTTGTATTTTACTATTATAGTAGACTTCACAGTTTATGTTGTGATATATTTAAACATATGAAATGTGTTTTTCATAGGTGTTGAAACCAATTGTCAGATTAGTGCCATTTTCCTCAACCGTGACGTTAAAAATATAAATAAATCTGATTCACTCAGTGATAACTGAATGTATGACTTGTTTTTGAGAACTAGACATCTTTTTGGAAAGAAAAAAAACTAAAAAAAAAAAAAAAAAAAAATCTCTCCTCAAATTTTTGCTTTTTTTATTTCTTGTTTAATTTATATATTTTTCCAGATTCTTTTTTTTTTTTTTTTTTTTTTTTTTCCCTATGTGAAGAAAAAATTACTCTTGGTGTTTCATTTTATGAAAAGGGAAAAAAAACTTAAAAACTAGTTTATGTAAAAATCACCTTTATTTACTATGTATTCAAGCAATCAGGGTAGAAAAACTGTGTTCCTTCCTCCACAACTTCTGGAAAATATTTAATTTATGTTGTTAACATGTTAATTGAAATTTATTGATATATGCTTTTTTGCATTTATTTATTAAATAATCAAACGTATTTATCCACACTTCTATTTTTTTGGTACTTCGAACTAACTTTTCTCCACTGCATTATCATGATGCAAATTTCAGCTAAGATCATTTTATTGTATATTCAGCTTCTCTGCTTCAAAATATCATTTAGCAGATATAGAAATTAATTTCTTGTATTAATCTTTGGATTTCTTCTATCCCATATGATTAAAATGTAACCAAATTCTAACCATAATTCATTTTATGATTAATCTTTCACAATTAGGATTACTGCCAACATTTTAGCCTGTTATGTTGTAATATGTACATAGTTTGAAGCTGGGTAATCATATATATAAAATACATATAATGTATATATAAAAGAAACACCTAAACGTTATGACTCAGTCAATTAATAATGTTAACTGAATAAGTTTTCTTTTTTTTTTTTTTGTTTGATATAATTTATAGAATTTTTGCTATGGATATTAAGGTGATATTTTCACAATATCTAAACAGAAAATATTAGATTTTTTCAGAATAATAAAAATAAATAAAGTTTATTATCTAAGAGAACTTTCTTATATATAAATAAAATTTCTGCACCTTCAAATTTTGCAAACTGTCTTATATTACATAACACCTCAATCAACATCTTATACTAGAAGTACATTACTTTTAAAACTGCATTCTTATATCACTAAATGAAAGGAATTTATTTTTATGGAACAGCTAAAAAAAATATTTGATTTAAATGATAGCATTATCTGTATTAACAATCAGGCTCAGCAGGACAGTAAAATACTGTTTAAGTTAGGTTTGGTGCTTAATAAAATATACATTCTCAGTATAAAATAAAAATGCTTCATTTAAAATGTTAAATTATTTAAAATTTGCAAAACAATTCTTTAGAAAAAATTGTTTTGCAAATTTATATTATTTGATAATTCTAAATTTTAGCTAAAAATCATCGTGCAATAACTCTTGGTAACAGTAAATTCTTTCAATTTATTTTTATACATTGTAAAGCCCCTTTTTACAATGCTTATTTTATTTATTAATTCACTTGCTTTCTATTATTTCTTTTAAAGTTAAAACTACATTGCAACATTTTTAACTGTAATGGAGGTAATCGGCAAAAAAGCAGGATACTATTTCAACACAGTTACTGAAATAGTTTTTCTTTTGTGACTGTCTGGGGGGCACTTGTTTTAATCTCAACAGAGCATGGGCATTTTACAAATTACTACATTTATCGAAGGCAAAATTTGAATTAAAATTTGAATTTTTGAAATTAAAATTTGAATTATTGAATTTAAAAAAAAAATGCTTGTTTAATACATCTGAGATTAACATTTGGTAAACTATTGCCCTTCTTGCTGTTTACGTTACACAGGTTTGAGGATGTTTGTAAGGATTTATTATGGGACTGGTAAAAATCCAATCCATTACTTAATGAAGAGCAAATGTTATTAATTCATCAGCAGTCACAAAAAAGGATTTTCTTTCTATATGCATGCATGGTCATTTTGACTGCACATTTGTGCATTTCAAAAATCAGCATAAACTCAATTGTTCATTTTTTTGATGCCACCCTTATTTTTAATCTTTTCTGAACACAACTAAAAAATCCATCTTTTATATTAAAAGCATATTTGAAATTAATTTCAGTTAAAACTCCGTTTAAATCTGATAGTGAGTGAAATGCTAATTCAAACCTGTTCTGGATGTTTACCTCTCAATAACAGGAGCACTCACTGCATGAAACACAGGGTGACAGATTTCAGACAATACTTCAATGTCACAAAGCCAGAGCGCATTACTGATTGGAGGAAAGCAGACATCGGTAAAGCCAGTTTCATGATAACATGATAATGTTAGATGCCACTCAACACATGTATATAATTAGGTTTAGCATAATTGCTGAATTTTATCTAATTCTGTGATAATTAACAGAGATTTCTGGAATTTCATGCAGAAATCTCTGTCAATTATTGCACAGTTAGGAAAACATCTTTTGAAAGTGTTTCAAAAGATGAAGATGAACTGCTGAAATATTGTCTGGGGTCTCATCAACCCTATGTGATGACTAGTTGAGGGTTAAAAGGACTCCTTACAGAAGATTTTGCTGTATATTCTCTAATGAAGTCCGATAATTTTGTTATCTTTCACATATTACTGATAGTTTTTCCACATGGGAATACCAAAAATTATATTCTTTATCATGGAAACAACTTGGTATGCATTTCTGTATGCAATTGGAGGAATTCTTTAGGCTTCTTTGATCAGGACTGTAGTTTGTAAAACCTCAGGCAGTGAGAGCAAAGTTTTTTCCACCCATACAACATGCATATGATGCAACATGTCATGTTATATAATATTAATCCTTAGTAATAAATGCAATGGACAGTTGATAAATCGTTAGATAAATGTTCAGTTTTCATTACATAATCTTTTGTGAACTGGAAGAACAAAGTCTTTTCAGTGGAAAAGGTGACATTAGTGAAATGATAATTTTTTTAGCATCATATGGTTAGACTGATTTAAAGAATCAAAAGGCCAGTTATTAAGCTAGTTAATGGTGAGTAGTTGCCAACTCTACAGATTTATCACAGAGAATCCATCTTTTTACTAAATTGGACCTCTTCTCCACCTTACCATCATAATACAGGGTCATTGAAAAAGGTGTCCGTGATTTCTCTTTTAATTATCTTTGGAAATATTCGATCGATTGCCGTGATTGTAGCAGCAAGCAGTGTAGTAATTCACTAAGTTTTATTTGACACCAACAATGACCTTGGATGTACCGTGAGTGTGCGCAGAATGACTCCTATGCGCACCGCCTCAGTAAGATGGCTGTGCAACAGAAAGCTCAGTGTGTGTTGTGGTACACTGAATTTCAATACCAGCATATGTCGGTATTGACATTACACTATTATGACAGATTTAGTTCGGCATACCACAACACACACCATGCTTTCTGTTACACATCCATCTTACTAATACTGACTGAGACGGTGTGCGTAGGAGTCATTCTGCACACACTCACGGTGCATCCAAGGTCATTGTTGAGGTATCAAATAAAACTTAGTAAGTTACTACACTGTTTGCTGCTACGATCACAGCAATCGATCAAATATTTCCAAGGATAATTAAAAGGGAAGTTGTGGACACCTTTTACGATGACCCTGTATAGTTAGTTGCAAAGAATTCTTCTCCATCTTTTTCTTTTCACAAAAAATAGTAAAACTATGTTAAAATTGGAATATTTTTTAAAGGTTTGTAAATTTCTCCTTATTTTCATAGGCTTTTAGCTGAGTTATAAATTGTGGGTAGTCTTGTTCTCTGTGTGTGACCTTTTTTTTCATCATACTAGTAGGATACAAAGCTAATTAACAATATGTCTTTTAGTAAGATGTTAAAGAAATGCAATGTAAAATTTCAGAAGACGCTACAATAATCTAATATACATTAGATTTTCCCACCTATTGTAAAATTTGAAAAAGGTAGCATGTTTGCCTAATCTACTGTAGATGTGAGTTTTCAATTTTACATAGTGGGAAACATGATACAAAGCATAAAGACAATCTGTATTTCATAGTGATAATGACGTGTACATGCTGAATGTATTTGTATCTTTTTTCGTAATTAACAGTAAAACCTCAGTTTTATTGACTAATAGGGGAAGGGGATATTCATTATTGACAAATATCTTAAACAAAAAGGTCCCCCAACCCCAAGATCATTTGTACCCCACATAACTGAAAATTTAAACATTTACTCTTTGGGCAAACACTTTCCACATCGCCTCTGAGAATTTGTCTGGTTCTTCCTTAAAATTATTCAAACTACCCACTTCCACAACAACAGATGGAAGTTTGTTCCAACAAACAACTACCCACTGGCTGAAGGTAATTTCTACACATCTGTCCTGCTACGATTATTCTTCAATTTAAATTGATGTCGCCTCATACAGTCTGAGCAGGAGAGAGGAAGGGGATACCACCAACATTTAGCTTGCTCAATCATTCAAAGCCTTAAAAAACCTCAGATCCCTTCAAAGGAGCCTGTCCAGATTCTGCAGTTTGCAGGACCAAAGTCTTTCTTCAAAGTGTTTCCCACAGTAATCTTGTTGCTCTTCTCTGCACCCATTCCAAAAGATCCACATCCTTCCTCAGTGTTGAGTTGATATGTTATTAAGGAATTACTGTATATATATGCAGTAAGTTGCATTTGTCAATATCAAAATTTCAGTTGCATACCTGATTGTTGTTAACACTCTGTGAACCATTGTTTCATCTGAAAATTTAAATTTTAATTTAAATTTTCATCTGAAAATTTAAATTAAAATTTAAATTTTCTCAATATCATCAATATCACTATAAACAACAATGGGCCTAAATACTGATTCCTGCAAAATTCTGCTAATAACATTAGTCCAAGAAGAGCAGTGCACTGCTCTTCTTGGACTAATGATAACCACTCTGTCTTTTCTCACTCAACCATCCCTTTATCTGTAAGAGTAACCTGCCCTTACTGCCACATCACTCCAATTTGTAGCAGTCTTTTACATGCAACAGTATCAAAAGCTTTTTTAAAAATTAAGTATATGATGTCAAAATTATTTTTGGCATTCATTTCCTTTCTTACTGCATTAGAGTATCCAATAAGATTGGTTAGACAATACTCCTCTTAATAAATCCATGCTGAAGTTGCTGTATAAAAGCACTCCTGTTTAGTTGGTCCTACTTCTTTAATTAATGACTCCATTATTTTTCCTGGGACAGAAGACAAGCTAACAAAGCTTACCTCTTTTTCTATGTCCCTTAATATAATTTGATAGAGCCCATCAAGCTGCAGGTGCCTTGTTTATTTTAGCTTCAACAGTTTCTTTTCAACTTTCTTCTTGGTTATCTCAAAATCATTTAGCTCCCTGTTAGAATTTGATACATTTTTGGAATCCCCATGTGTGAACATAGATACAAAATATCTATTCAGTTTATCAATGACCTGAGCAGGACTGTCATCAGTTACACCTTTCTTATCTAATAGACTAATGAGAGGACCCCTTTTTTTCTAGTGTTTCCACAAGTAAAGAAGTCTTTGCTAATTTTCTCCACCAGAGACTTCTAGTAATCTGCCATAGCTTGCCTAACCCTCTTTGTTGCTTGATCATAGACTAGTTTATATCTATGGTAGGTTTCTAGGTTGCCTGAAAATTTATAAGTATCACAAACATTTTTCTTCTCTGCCACGAGTCTTGTCAGTTTATATGGCATTCATTTGGGTCTAAGCCTTGAATACTATCTCGTAATTGATATAAAAGCCTAATAGTATCTGCAATTAATTTTTTGAATACTTCCTATTTAGAATTTGACCACTGACGTTGGTAACAGCATCAGTCACTCCCACTGAACCAATGCAGTCACATTTATGAAGGACTGAGAGGTGGCAACTGAAGTTTAACATTGACAAATATTAAAGGGGTAAACTGCATATGGGTAGTAGTAATCCCAGAGTAAAATATATATACTGTGTGGTACTACACACAGGGTGGCAGAGAATGAAAAAGACCGGGAGGTAATTGCACAGTCATATATGAAGTTTTCTAAGCAGTGCAGACAGTCTGCAAGAGTAGCTCATTGTGTCTTGTCAATGAAATATAGGAATTTTTCTAGCAGGGATGAGAAGGTGATTATCCCCTGGTATAAGGCAATGGTCAGGCCACACCTGGAGGCCTCATTTTAGGAAGGATGTAGAGCTGCTTGAATGAGTACAGAGAAGGGCAACGAGATTGGTGAATGGAACAAAGGGTTGCCCTTACAAAGAAAGACTTAAGTTCTGCAAACTGCAGTGTCTGGAGACTATGCACCTGCAAGGTGATCTGATTGAGGTGTATAAGGCCTTGAATGGTTTGAGCAGGCTCAATGCTGATGGGATTCTTCCTCTTGCCCAGATTAGTCACCTGAGGGGACATAAATTCAAATTGAGGAAAGACAGTTGTAAAATAGATGTGTGGAAATTGCCTTTAGCCAGATGGTAGTTGATTGCCTAAATAAATTTAAGGCTGAGCTGGACAGGCATTTGGAACAAATGGAGGGGTGAAATGAGAGTGGGTTTTTTTTTGGCCGATACTGCATAAGCTTGCTTTCTTGCATCGTATGCCTCTACTAAAACTAATGCTAAGTTGACAGCTTAAATAAATTCAAGGCAGAACTAGAGAAACATTTGAAGTTTAATGAATGGGTGAAATGAGAAGGGTTTTTTTTTTTTTTTTTTTGAATGATGCTATATAAGTTTGCTTTCTTGCATCATATGCCTCTCTATTAATGCTAATAGCTCTTCCCTTTGTCCTTGACATTAATTACATCCCAAAGTAATTAATCCACACACTGTGATCAAATTCCACCTAGTAGTTCTTTTAGCTACAGATTCTTAAGCATGAAGAGTTGCAACTAATAATCAGATCAAGAGTATTGCCAAATAATCTTGATCACTTTGTCTACAAAAGGGTAATACATCAAGGTAACACCTATTCCAGTGTCTTTAATAATATTATACTTTCGGCTTTTATTTGTATTGCAGTTATATATATTCTTTTAACATGGTGACCTATTCCTACTGGTAACCCAATACCTACTTTTTATTGCTATTACCTTGGCCTGGTGCATTATAGCCTTTGAGTTTCTGACGGGTCAGAAACTCGAATCAAACTGAACTGATCACGCATGTTGACTGTATGTACTGCCTTAGATTCCATTGTGCATACCCCCCCTCAATCCTGTCTGTTCTTTCTGTACTTATTGTATTAACCATATTTAAATTCTGCAGTCCTTACCTGAGTGGTACAATGTTTTTCCAATATTCCTGCAGTGTCCGCATGTGACGACCCAATACTTCAAATTCATAAAATTTGTTTACTATACTTCTAGCATTAGTTATTATAAACTATAAAAGGAAACCTCACACCTTCATGTAGGATCAGAATTCTCTCAACACTCACGTTGGAAGGATTATGTGGTTATATAATTATACGAATAAATGTCCCATATTTAATATTAAAATCAATTATAAAAATTACATTATTATTATTATTAGCCATATGGTACAAGGAAGCCTGTGGCTTATGCTGCACCAGCCAAAAAAAAAAAATTCCCGAGTTACCCCCTGTGTGTGTGTGTGAGAGAGAGAGAAGTAGAAAGGCATCACCAAGAAAGAGAAGAATGATGATATCCAAGCCAAGCTCAGGACCCTGGGTTTGCCAAGCCCATACTCACCAGATGTGAGCCCCAGGGGTAATTAAAATTATATAAATAAATACTTATTAAAAGATTATCATGCATTCAATTCTCATCCCCAACATAGCACATCAGGAAAAGCCAGAAGTCAACAGCCATCACAACACCCTCAAAAAACCAAAATCAATACGACATTTTAACATGAGAACTGAAAACAATTGTCGGATTTATCCTTAAAAAGCAGGTTAAATATCTAAAATTATAAAATTGTCTAAACTTCTTATAAGAGACCAAACTTATTCAGATACACTCCATGCTCACAAGAAGTAAAGTGCTTTTTGCGAATGATACACACCTATTTTTATATTTAAATCTACAGACTACCTGATACGAGATTATTTTTACTAAACAAATGTGCGAATTAAGGTTCACAAATGCACGTGAAAGTGCATGAGTCCGAGATAGTATACGGCCTACAAATATTTATGGAATTTGCATTTATTGCCTTTACCACAGATTCTGATGAAATATGTTTAATCATTTCATATTGGATATCATCTGGCTTAACAGTGCTCACCTGCATGCATCACGAATGTGCAAATTGACACTTTTTACCTAAATGCATCCTTGAAGTTGTTTCGTGGTCACCTACACCCTGCCAAAGACTTGTGTATTTCAAGGTCAAGTGGTTAAAAATGTTAGATGCATTTTCACTTATCTGTGAAAAAAACTTCTCACCATCAGGGCCATACTTATAAATAGGTGCTAGTGCCAGGCTAGTGATAGAGGGGGGCCTCATGAGGCCTCTGTAATCAACTTTTTAACTCAATTTCTTTTTTATATATTTTTCTTTATATTTATTTCTATAAATATATTTAATTTATTTCTATATATATATATTCGACCAAATAGTCCAATTAAGGCAAATAGCTTAATAAACTGTATTATTAAATTCACATATTATAAGAGGTAATAATCTTAATGGAAAATAACTGCATAATGTCCTTCCCTAACTATATTATACCTTAATCTTTGCCACTGGCTATGAACCCAAGAAAGCTTTTGATTCTCAGTAGATATGTTAGAGAGGCGGTTGTAAATGTGTTAACACCACTAAATTGTGAAATGTTAATCCTTTTAGCTCTTAATTCATGCTTTCTGCAGCAGCAGCAGCTCTATTGCCTAACAGCCAGAGGTGTGAAAAATGTGTACTCAGGTCTCAAAATCTATTTGAAACTATTTTAATTGGACCATCCATGCATTTGAGAATCTATATAAGCTGAGACGTGAAAATTGTAACATTTGGTTTAATTGTTGATGTCCTAAGTCAAAATGCGATATGTTCTGTTGTAACAGAAAATTTAAATATATCTATGTAATGTTTCATTATCTATTGTGACTGTGGCATACGTTTCCCTTATTGAAAGTTTTTTGGTTTCTCGCTCTTAAAATATGAATTGATTCAAGTGTTAATTTTTTATATTGAATCAATATCATTATCAGTTATATTACTCTTAAGCTTGTTACTATAACTCATTTGAATTAAAAATCTGAAATTGTCAATAAACAATGAATTACATGAAGTAGTAATTAAAACAACTTTTTTTTTTTTTTTTTTTTTTTTTGTTAGTTGCTGGTGCATCGGCTTCTGTGGCCATATTGTACCTCCCAAGGGTTTTGCATTTTCTACTCTGATCCAAGTCGGGATTTGAACCCGTGACTTTGGGTTGAAAGGCAGGGATTTTACCCACCTGGCTAGCCCGGTGGGTAAAATTGGCTAAAACAACGATATATTAATATTTAAAAAGGCATTAATCATAACAGCAGCAACTATGCCAACAAAGAAAATGTTTCAAATATTGAGTATACGAGAATGTACAATATTATTAATGATGGCTTTGATCGACATTTTTTAATGTAGAAACAGTTCTGAAAATATTTCTCACCATGCCTGTGACAAACATAAGTGGTGAACAGTCTTTTTCATCAGATCACATTAATGCTACGTGTGTTTATTTTAAGAGACGTTCAATTTTGGGTCATACCAACACGGAACTAATGAAAAAAATTCAGTCTGGCGAAAATTATTGGCGAGATATTTTAATAAGAATTATTGCTACTGTTCAGCTTTTGAGTAAACTTGGTTTAGGATTTAGGGGTAGTAACGACAAAATTTATCCACAATGTGGTGGTAATTAAGTTAACTAGAATATTTGAGTAAATTTGAAAACTTTTTAAGAAATCACATGGAGATGTACACTAATTGTGGACCCAGCCAAACCAATTATCTTTCACATAAAACCTGTGATGAATTTATACAATTGATGGCAGAAAAAGTTAAATGATGGTTTCTTAAATTCGAGAAGTAAAATATTTTTCTATTATTGTTGATACAACCCCTGACATTAGCCATGTTGATCAATTAGTGCAGAGGTTCCCAAACTTTCTCAGTTCACAGCACCCTTAGTGTCCCAGTAATTTTTTCACGGCACCCCTCAAAAGAAATACCTAACACACTGGTTTTCGACCTTTTAACATATACCTATATAATAATTTTATTCTTTATATAGAGGTACTAAATAAAGATCAATTATAGATCACCACAGAATTAAAAAGATACGTTACAATGGATACCGTACACCTTTTTATAATGAAATAAATGTATAAATTTAAAAAAATAATAACTATAAGTAACTTAAACTGAAAATACATGGCACCCTAAGAATGTTGTTTCGGCACCCTAGTGTGCCGCAGCACCCCAGTTGAAAACCACTGAATTAATGTTTATTATAAGATACATGTCACAAAATGGTATCATCAAAGAATGATTTTTAGGTTTCTTCCTATAGAACGTCACAATGATGAATATATAGAAAAAGCTATTTTAAAAAACATTAGATTTATCAATTGATATTACAAACTGCAGAGGACAAAGTTACGGTAATGTTTCAAATATGGCAGGAAAGTATTCAGGAGTCCAAGCCTTGTTCTACTGCAGCACATTTTTTCCACTTTATACAAAATTTATATAATTTTTTTTCTACTGCTCCAAGAAGATGGAATTTCCCAAATAAATATTTAGGACGAAATTCACTAACACTGAAAAATTTAAGAGATACAATATGGACTATTAGGGTTGATGCTGTCTCAGCTCTTCGAAATGGTTATAAATTAACAAAAGAAGCCTTAATTATTTTATCAACAAGTGAACATGAAAGGTCAGTAGCACATCTAGAATGTACTAAATTTAAAAAAATAAATAAATAAAAAAAAATTTGTTGGGTATCAAACTGCATTACTTATTGTCCTCTAGGATAAAATATTAAATGTCTTAAATAAAATGGTACAAGATCTTGCAATAAATTTACTGAATGGTTCGGATCTTTTGAAATCATTACATGGGTATATTTTGCATATTAGAAACGATTTTAATATTATTGAAAGAGAAGGTAAATTATTAACTGACAAATGGCAATACAAAAATAAAAAAAAAGTCGAATTAAAAAATGAAAAACCTATGTGTGAAAACTAGAGATAATGAAATAATTTTAGAAGGGAAAGAAATCTTATTATCAATACATTCAACGTTGTTTGTGTTAGATTAATTGCTGAAATAAATAGACGAACAGAAGTATAGACCAATATTTTAGATACATTTAAAATATTTATAAAAGTATATATATAAAAATGACTGATTCGGAAATGTTTAAAGACGAAATTATCCAATTTTTACTGTTTATTAAAGGAGAAAATAATATGAATGAAATGTATAATATCATTAATAATAGACAAAGATCTAAATTTGCCAATGTTGAAAATATTTTTAATAATTAAAGCAGGGTACAGTCATTTTCTGTTCTCAACCGAGTAAAAAACTATTTGAGGAAGAGTTTGATTCAAGATAAAATGAGCAATTTTTCATTGGTATTTATTGAATCTGAACTATTAAATAGCATTTAATAGATATTTTTGCCAACGTAAAGCCAAGAAAAAAATAAATTATATGAACTCATAATTTAGCTATTGCATTGCTATCTTATAATGTACCTGCTATTATTTACCGCTAACAAACAAAATGTAAATGTTTGTATAATATTTTTATAACATAATTTTTGATATTGTTTTTGTAAGAAAATTAGTAAATACACTTTGTGATATTTGTGTATTATACTTTATTATTGTTGGGCTCCCCGGATTCGATTCTGGTGGGGGCCCAAATTTATGGTGTTCTCCCGGCATCTTGATGTGAAATGAGGAGCTACTTGTGAAAGGGCAGCAGTCACTGGTCACAAAACACTATGATGGAAGTCTATTTGCTGACCACATGATGACCTGCCAAAGCCATGTGGCTGTTGTGAGACAGTTTAGTTCAGTACTCTTCTTTATATTTCGCAGTATTACAACACTTGTGTTTAAACATATCAGTAAAAATATATTTTTTTTTCTGATCATATTTATATATGCAAGTTTTTTTTTGCCTCTGCTATCTTTAAAGGGGACCCCACAAGAGCTTATTGCCCTGGGTCCCAAGAAGTGTAAGTATGGCCCTGCTCCCCATGCAGATTCACAAATGTGGCAATTTTGTTAGTTTGGCATGGTAAATATGACAGAGCAATTCATGAAAGTACCACTTTCGGGTTTTTGGCCTATGCAATAGGATGGGGGGGGGGAAGGCCAGCTCGTGCATGTATGGTTTTGTTTGTCTCAGTTCCAATCAGTATTACTGTTTAGTTATCATTTTTAACATCTCATTTTTGCAGTCAAAAGTAAAATTTAGAATAATGAGTACAATGCGAAAAATTGTTGCACCGTGTTCCTCACTTCAAATGGAATCTGATTTGGAAGATCAAGATTGCAATCCTTGAATGACTTTGAAGTTTCAGATGACGATTAAAATTATGCACCCTCCGATGACGATAGCGACTCGTCACTTATGGCTTCGATGTACATGTACTTAAAAATTATCCCCAGTTTAAAAACTGTTAAACACACATTTTTTGAGCCAGGCCTTAAATTCAGAAATGGAATGTGACTCAATGCACTCTAAAGTTGAGAGAAAAGCAAAGTATGTACCCGTGTATATCCTAAGGGATATACACAGGATGGGCCCAATAATTAGAGGTGCAAGATTAAAACCTACACAATTCTGTGTAAATATCATGCAATGCGATGACATTCGCAATTTTACTTTTTTTGCTAAACAACTTAAAAGGTGTTGTTCCTTGGAGAAATGTCTGCTGCCTTCAATTCCAAAAAGGACATTACAGTCATGTCATAATGTTTTACAAAACCAACTACAAAGATGAATTATAACAGTAAACCTAAAAAAACCTAAAGGAAGACCCAGCAATGAGCAACCTAACCTTTCCCAAGGGCTATTATAATGAGGAACTTTGCATATCTCAAGCAAAGCCTAAAAATTTAATGAAAATGTGGCAAGATTTAATCCAAAGGAGTATCACAAATTCTATTTAAAATTAAAAGCATCAGTAAAAATAGGGATATTACCATCACCGGATTTAAATGAAGAATCTGAATATGAAGAAGATATTGAAAATTAATTTATACCAACTTATGTGTTATTGTAATTAAACTTGTGTTATTAATATATTTTTCATTTATTTATATGTATATGTTATTCTAACCTCATTTTATTAATAAATTATTCATTTCTGACCAACAAAAATGTGTTAATTTTTTTTTCACCTTTTCAATTCTTTATGACCAAATCTGCAAAAGTGCTTTTTAAGCCCCTACATAATGGGGATCTTAAATTACCAATATGGATTAAAAACAGCATTTCTGGAAGATACTTATAAAACAACATTCAATTAAATAACTGAAAAACTTGATTTTTCTAAAGTCAAAAGAATTTTTAAATGAGCTTTTCACAAAACTATCTTTTTGCAGATTCGTGGTCGACATGGGATCGACAATAACTACAGTGGAAATGACATCATTTTCGTACCAAATCGAATTTAGTGAGTTATTGTCATTGGCCAATTTCATTTGTATTCAGAATCAAGAACATTGTAGGTTTAGTGAGCTGTCTAATCATAGCGAATGTGTCGCATTTACGTTGAGCCCAGTAGTGGGTCGAGTTAGGAATTGTCCTTAAGAAGGCCAAATTGTTTTCGAAACAGCTGTTAATGTATTGTATTCTTTGCATTGAACTTGCTCATGGGTCAGTTTGTATCTTTACCTATGTATTTGAAAGCCACTGTGAAAGAGTCTCTCATTCTCAATCTCATCTTCATTGTACATCAAGGAGATCATACAGAGTAACGGCGCATCAGTCAGATCATCTGAGCTCACTCATTGCCATCATGAATGGAGTCACATGTAAATTCTCTCTGAACGTTCTGAATTGTCCAAGATAAATGCTGGGAAAGGACAGTTCCTCCGTGTGCCTGTCCAAAAGTGGGCTCTGTGGTACTTTAGTTTCTCCTGGGGTAATTCTAAGATATTTATCCTTACTCCACAATGACATTTGCTGTTGGGCGATGCGACTTTCCTTTATCATAACCACTTCGCTTATGTTGTCTTTAGCCAAATTAATTTCCATGTGACTGTCATCAAAGAACAACTGATCTATTGTGATTTGATACAATTAATAGGTAAGCTTGAATCGACCAAACATAGAAGCCATGTTTAACCACTTGCTTTCTTAATAACCTGATCAAATAGCTTGGCCTGTGTATTTTCTTGCGTTTTATATGCACGTTTATACAATGATCATCATCAATCTCCCTTGGAAAGCCATGTACCATTGTGTTGACTGAAACAGACATTGATCACTTTGCTCAGAATGCCATATTGTCCATATGTGTGTCTCAGGCACCTTATTTGCATGAACGGTAAGCGAGGAAAAATAAGCTCTCTGTCACTAAATCCAATGGAATTTCTGGGTAGACAAAGCTGTTTGACAATCAGATAGCAATGGAATGGTGTTGTTCTTAAGTGATCCCTGCAAATATTACACACAAGGATCCCATCGATGTCAAAATCAGGAAATGCAGCGGCATCAGTGGTGTATCTTTAGCAGCTGGTTTCTTTTTGTCATTTTCAAACCATCTTTGTTGTTCTCGCACATTCATTGCTATCTCAGTTTTTATTTTCTTAGGTTGGCTTGCTCAATACTCTCTACAATGCTCTGCATTTGACTTCAGCATTGTTGAACGCTCAGATATAATAGTAGCATTCAGTCCCTTTCACTAATCAGAAAATTATTGATATGAAAAGATCTATAGCGGAATGCAACGAAAATGGGTATTGTAACAATACAAATACTTGTATTATTGCAACAAATAGGTAATTAGGCTATCAATTTAGATTTCACTAATTTCTTCTAGTTGATTCGGTAGAATAAGCAGCGGATGTGACCATAAAATGTTACATCATTCATGACTTCAGTTCTAGCTGTTCAATTTTAAAATGGTTGTGATTTTCGTCAAAGATGTTTTCACATAAAACATCTTTTGTGCATACCAGGTAGATACGCGATTTTTTGATGTATTTTACTGCATCATTTATTGGCTTCTGGCTGATTGTCATTGTACTAAACATTGCCAGATATTTGAAGGCATTCCAGTCAGCCTGTTCAATCTCCCATCATGGTATCCTTGATGCTTGACACGATCTTCCATTGTGAAGGGTGGTTGATACAGGAAGTCATCATTGCCATAAAGGTTTTCTTAAACTAGTTGTACACACAGGGAGGAAATAAGAGAAGCATATTGAGGAAGTCAATGGGAATTAACATACAAGGTAGGCATGTGGAAGAAGGTATTAGAGTCCACATTTAGAAGGGCAAGGCCATTTGCTTTCAAGTGTACACTCAATAATTTGAGTCCTTCCACAGATATCTGCACTGCCCCACAGGGAATTATGTCCATTAAAATATCCTAGTAGAAAAAAAAAGGGAAGGGCAATTGCTTAAGGAGATTATCAATGTCTGCCTGGAGGAGGTTGTTCCCAGGTGTCAAATAAATAGAGCAAATAGTGACAAGGAATCCTATTATAACACAAATTGTTCCTGCCTCTGTATTGGTCGTAAGTGGCATAGACTGAATGGGGTGTGGTTATTCATAAGGATGGCAACTCCTCCAAGGGCAGGTCCATCCCATGTTCTGCCCTTTCAGATAATTGAACAAATACCCATGGGCGAGTCTTCATTTGATGGTAAGAGGCAGTCGACAGCCAGAATAGTGAACTAGCATTCCACTGATGGAATTCTGCTTCACAGTAGCCTTTTGCATATCAGGAGCCCAGATATAAATGAATTGAAATTTTTGTATTAGCCAGAAGATTTAGAAATGGGGAAATGAAAAGTTAAAATGTGCAGACAGATTTCTATAACAAAGGATAGGTCAGATGCTGGGAAGCAAGTCAGACAGATCGTAGACTTGAAGTTCATACATTCATGATCTTTTGGGTAATTCCACCAAAAATTGTTAAGGAATTGGTTCCACTAATTCAACAGGACTTCAGAAACACCTAGACAGAAGAAGATTTCTGCAGGGAAAAAAAAAAAAAAAAAAAAAAATGTAAGAGCAGTACTATGAAAGAACTGGTAAAACTGTAGGACCGACTGTTAAACATAATACTAATGTATGACGATGATGTTTAATGTATTTGAAAGTGAATATTAATGTAGATTGTATCATTTACTGGTTAGCTACATCTTTTAAATTGCAATTAATAGAAAATATACACTGCCTTACCATTAATATCCAGACACCTGCATATCTACAGATATAAGTGTTCAGCAAATAACTGTAATGTTCATTAGCTTATTTTTAAACCTAGCTAGTGATTTAGTAAGTTACGACTTAATATTCATAGTCTTTGTATCAGTAGTACTGTGCAAATATATTTTGTAATTAGTATCTTGTAGTGTAGTGCACCATAGCAGTAATTTTAGTGTTCTAATTGTAGTGAATAAGTAGTTTAAAAAGGTTCTAATCATGTAGGTCAGCATATTTTTCTGTTTCGAGCTAAAATTAGAGGCAATAGCATTACATAATAACCTTAGCACAAACTTGTAACTAAACTATGTGATAAACTAAAAATAACATAACATTGTAACATAATCTAAAATAGCATATTATTATTATTAGCCATATGGTGCAAGGAAACCCGAGGCTTATGCTCCACCAGCCAAAAAAAATTCCCAAGTTACCCAGAGAGAGAGAGAGAGAGAGAGAGAGAGAGAGAGAGAGAGAGAGAGAGAGAGAGAAAATTGATGATATCCAGCTCAGGACCCTGGGTGTGCCAAGCCCATACTCACCAGATGTGAGCCCCTGTTTGTTGTTGTTGTTGTTTGGTTTTTAGGAGCATTAGCAACTAAGGCCATATTGCTCCGGGAATATGCGGTGGTCATTCCCTGATCTTTCCGTATCCTCTGTATTTCTGTATTTGGTGGTGATGGGGTCGAACCCCGGTCTAATCAAGAAGCGTGTGCTACGCACTGCTGCTCCTTCCCACCTGGCTACGGAGGCACCTGCACCCTGTTTGTATTGCAATCAAATTAAAGGGATTAGTGTAGCATTATTATTTTTGTATCTCTTAGTTTGTATGTTGTTTTTAAATAAAACTGAGTAAAATCATACCTCAGACCAGAACATCAAAGCAACAGGTTCAAAGTAACAGAAGTGATCAGGTTCAGGAGAGAACTTCCGAGGACAGTTCTCCTGCAAATCAGGACTATATTTTATGTGTTACTTGTTCTCTTTTTTGAAAATATGCTTTAGCAGGACATGACATAGCCATGGGAGATGCCTTTGTGTGTGTGTGTTCATTGCAGAGAGCATGAGGAAGTAAAAAGCAAATTCAGTGTTTTGATGAGCTTATATGAATACCTGAAGAATAGGTTGATGCCCTCAGTGGATTACAACTCAGCTGCCCAG
The DNA here is from genome assembly GCF_048544385.1 of Mastigoproctus giganteus. NCBI lineage: Eukaryota > Metazoa > Arthropoda > Arachnida > Uropygi > Thelyphonidae > Mastigoproctus > Mastigoproctus giganteus. Next base: position 41,419,449 of record NC_143582.1, on the reverse strand, counting down.
CCCAGTGTTCGAGTCATGCTTCAGCAGCAAACAACACAAGATCTTTGATCCCTCTGGAAGTAGCTATAGTTGGTGGTTTGACTGTCAACAAAATATACTGTGCAAAAATGACAGGTGAAATAAGACCAGGTAGGTCTGCCATGGGCTAACATAGATGACATCGTAGAACAGCTACATCTTTTCAGGGCACTTAGTTGTATTAATCTACAACTTGGTAGTAATAATGTTAAGAGTAGGAGAGTTGAGAATTAATTAACAGTTACAGAGCAATTTTAAGGAAAAGTTGAGAGTTAGGGCTGAAATTGAAAACGTTTGCAATCTGCACAGACATGATAGGAGGGAGTACACAATAAGAGCCTTGTCAATCATTTTGGACACGGACACTGAAAAACTAATGGGGTAGAATTTTTCTTGTGTGGCCTGAGTTTATTAAGAGGGAAAACAGGGATCAGATACAATTAAACAGAAGGGTTGCAAGATTATTTGCTGATGCTATAGAGACAGTATTAGGCATGTCAGAAAACTGCTAGCCTAGGGGAGATATACAAACTATTAGATTAACAGCAGCCGCAAGCAGAGGTGCGAGTGATTCTTGCACTGCCTCTACTAGAACTTGGCAACACATGGAAAACAAAGTGTCAGGGATTTCAAGGCCTGCTGGGATTGCTCCTGCAACAAGCAAATACATAGGCTGTATTAGGGTGACTAAGTGTGAAAACAGGTGGATGTATACTTGCATATAAGCCAGTGTTAGGAGAAGGTAAACAAAATTGATGAATTTCAAGTACTGGTCAAGTCATCACATGCAGACATGGAAATATCAGAGACACGGTGTCACTCAGATATAGGGAATGCAGAATTTGAATATGAGGAGTAAAATGTGAAAAAAACAGGAGAGTAGGGTGCGGTTATGCTCTTAATTAAAAAGCACAAAAATCTGAGGTTGTGCATCCAGTTCACATGAGTAGCCAGTGCAGTGTGGAGTCACTCTGGTGTGACATAAGCACTGAGAAAAAAATGAGTAGGAGTGTGTTAGACTTAAAGACTGTGACGAGTATAACAAACAACTGTACAGGCATATAGAATAGGCCAGTAAATCAGAATGCCTTGTAATAGAATAATTTAACTTTCCAAATATTGACTGCAACTTGTAGGTTGGTCATTCACACAACATTAAGAAGCTTGTGGATTTATTGGATGACTGTTTCCCACCTGAACAATTTAGAGAGGCAATGAGAGAATGTAAATTCTTAATACTCTTCGTACAGATAAAAGACCCACTAGTTGGCCGTGATCATGGTGTATTGATGGAGATTTACAGAAAGATGCAATATTCTATATTCTGTAAATAGAATACACTGGATAGCATATGGCTACATATTATTATGTATGATGTTTTCTATACAATTTATAGATCCTTTTTGGGTTTTTTTTTTTTTTTTAATATATTCAATGTCACTAGTTTACGCTATATATTACAAAATTTCTTATGTTCTTGTTCTACTTTTGTTTATTTTGGTTTCTATTAATTTTAATCAATTTTTAAAGTAAATTTTATTTTCTACTTATGCCTTGTTTGTACCTTTATTGGTATGTATTTTACATTAGAAATAGTCATGATATTGCCATTATTGCTTGCAGTTAGTGGTTGATACTTGGGGTGTGGATTGTTACATACAGTAATGTATTATATTAAATCTACCTTTTTTTTTTTCCCCATTCTAATTTTTAATTACTCAAGATGTGCAAAATTCCAGTTGCTTCTGAAATCATCTTATCTGCATTTCCTTTTGCTTGTAGTTCCAAGGTGCACTTTAAGGATTCAAAATTTTCATAAATGCTGTTCACGGTGTGTGTATATTGAAGTTCCATCTTGTAGGGGAAGGTCGGGCAACACGGCTGTCCATATGCTTTCTGAGAACAGAGAGACACTGTGATGATCTCGAGAAAAATGTTGGTATCGACATGAGGTTCAAAAAGAATATTCTTGAATCTCAGGTACTACTTGCTGCAATTCTCATCATCAGATTCAGTTGGTGTGCATAGCAGTGAATAAAATGTGCATTTTTGTACACTTCATTTATTTTAGCCCAAACTCCCCCTTTTTGCCTTTCATCACACTTGCGCCATCAAATGTCTGAGCAATCAGTTTTTGAGTATTTCCTTCGAGGATTATGTCTAACTGATCTAGAATGCACTTCGACATTCCGTCTGCCATTTGGTTTTCCAACAGATGTCACACAAAATACAATTACCATTTGTATTTCGTATGACATCTGTTGTGTCATCAGCCATAATAGCTAAAAATGAAGCTTCTTTAATTTCTCTTTTTATTTCATCCTGGCATATTTGCAGTGATGAATATCATCACTGCAAACAGTGATGAATATCATTCTAAATAATTTTTGAAATGCTTTAAATGCTGCATTACTGTCTAAATGGTTCTTCAAATTGGAATCTAACATACAGGCGACATTTATTAATCCTCTGAATGCTCCTGGATTTTTAGAATCGTGTTTTTTGTCATGTCCACGTAAAGAAATTTCAGACTGTCTACAAAATTTAATGCAGTCTATTATTTTAGATAATACCTCACGATTCTTGGCAACTTTTCTGTTATGTTTGCAGATTGAAAGTCTGTAGGCCTCACTAAGCTGTTCTTTAATATTTACGTTTCCTAAAAGCGATAGTGAAATCACATTATCAATATGTTTCTTCCAACTCTCATGTGTTAGAGTTTTTTCTTTCATGCTGTTTGTTTGCAAAGATGAAATCTGCACTGCACACTTTACAGCGACTCTGATTTGTTTTACCTATAAAAAAATGTATATTGGCAATTTGCAACCAGCATATTGGCAAATTGCCAATATGCTGGTTGCCAATGGCAACCAACTACAAGATATTCACTGGAATGCAAAATGTGTTACTGCCTGATGCACAGTGAGGACTACGGTTAATTAAACTTCAAAGTTCGAAACAATTTCGCGTTTTTATTCATTTATTATTGAAACGATTACTGGAATTAGAGGATGTGCATGCTATATGCGGGTCCTGTTAATAAAAATATTCATTGTGTTGCATTGTTCTCACAAAATTTCATATAACTCCGTCCACTGTATATCTAGATTGAAATAGTGGTGGGGTACTGCAATGCCTATGGACGAGCCGCCCCTGGATGACAAGTGATATAATGTTTTACTATTATTAATTATCTCTATTGTATAGAAATATATACAATATTCCCACCACAGTGAAGGTAAACAGCAAGGGAATACAATTATAAAAACATAAATACATGAAGTCTACCACTGAGATTGAGTGGACAGGGAACTCAACAGCTGATGTTGCCTCGTCTTGTCCTTGATTAGGTCAAGAGAATCATCATCCATTACATTTACAATGGGCAGCAACTCCTAAAGTCAATCTCAATATGTCCCAAGGCTTGTGATTGTCTATTGTACGAAGGTGAGGATATGAGTGCAAGCTTAGTGGAATAATCCTCCAGACACTTATCCCAAATTTTAGGATCTGAAACCCATCCCATCACCATTAGTAGAGGCATATGATGCAAGATAGCAAGCTTATACAGCATCAGCCAAAAAAATAAAAAGAAAGAAAAACCATTTCACCCATCCATTTGCTCTAAAAGTATATCCAGTTCTTCCTTGAGTTTATTTAAGCAATCAACTACCAGCTGGCTAAAGATATATTTCCACAAATCTATTCTACAACTGTCTCCTCAATTTGAATTTATGCCCCGTCAGGTTCATAAACTGAACCCATTAGCACAGAACCTGCTCAAACCATTCAAGGCATTATACACCTCAATCATATCACCTCGCAGGTGCCTAGACTCCAGAAGAACTTAAGCCTTTCTTGGTAAGGACAGCCCTTTGTTCTCCCTCACCAATCTTGTTGCACTTCTTTGTACTAGTTCCACTAACTCTACATTCTTCTTAAAATGAATCCTTCAGACCTGTATGCAGTACTCAAGGTGTGGACTGACTGTTGCCTTATAACTTGTGTTATAAGGCAACAGTCAGTCAATCAACGGACACTGCTCTTCGTGAACAAATGTTATTAGTAGAGTTTCCCAGGGTTCGGTGTTGAGCCCATCATTGTTTTGTATCTTTATCAATGATATTGATCAAGGTATATCAGGTTTAATGTCCAAGTCTGCAGATGATACAAAGGTTGGCAGGGTTTTTAACGACAGTATGCTACTCCAACTGGATCTAGAGAAGTTGGGAAAATGGGCTGAAAAGTGACAACTGAAGAGAAACATACCAATTGTGTGGTACTACACTCAGGGAAGTGGAAAGTGAAAAAGAACTGGGGTTATTGTGCAGTCAAATATAATTCACTGAGCAATGCTGAGGGGCTGCCACGGCAGTTCATGGAGTCTTGTCAATGATTTTTTGCTAGCAGGGACAGGGAGGTGATTATCCCATTACACAAGGCAATGGTCAGTCCACACGTAGAGTACTGTGTACAGGTCTTTTGGCCTCATTTTAGGAAGGATGTAGAGTTGTTAGAACGAGTACAAAGAAGGGCAACAAGATTAGTGAGGGGAACAAAGGGGTGCTCTAATGAAGAAAGGCTTAAGTTCTGCAAATTTCAGCACCTGGAGAGTAGGCATCTACAAGGTGGTCTGATTGAGGTGTATAAGGCCTTGAATGGGTTGAGCAACCTGAATGCTGATGAGATTCTTCTTCTTGCTCAGATTAAGAACCTAGGGGCCACAGATTCAAATTGAGGAAAGACAGTTGTAGAATAGATGTGCAAAATTTGCCTTTAGCCAGCAGGTAGTTGATTGGTGGAACAAACTTCCATCTTTTGTTGTGGAAGTTGATAGCCTAAATAAATTTAAGGCTGAGCTGGACAGGCATTTGTAACGAATGGAGGGGTGAAATGGGGGGGGGGGGTTTGGCTGATGCTGCATAAGCTTGCTTTCTTGCATCGTATGCCTCTGCTAATGCTAACACAAGAAGGAAAGTGAGATGAAAATTACCAAAGCTGTGACTAGTTTTTTTTCTGTAATAGTAAGTTCAAGTTGAAAATAATACAGTGTGTAAGAAGTGAACTTTTGACCCATTGTTTGCCACCATTTGAATTTCTTTAAACTGATGCTCTTCAGCAGTCTGCATTCCATACACTCTTGTGTTGTTAAGAAACATCGGCTTTCAAAAGTAAGAGAAAAACAAAGATCGAATTTTGATGTTTCAATTTTTTTTCATTAAGTTAACATTCAGTTTAAAAACAAATTTAAAAAGAGGGAAAAAGTTTGTACAGATATTGGTAATCCCCAACGACTTCCCGACTATAGAGATTAAGAGTCCAAGACACCTGTAACATGTGAATGTGCAATTTAACTTTTATTATTGTGGTGAGAACCAAAATGTCTAACTTAACACTGGTAATTTCCAATTTAACATCTTGTGTTAACTAAAACCACAAAATTAGAGAGAGAGTGAGCGCGCGCGCGCGCCCCCCGGATGGCTCAAACTGTCCACTTATGTGTTTTAATCATAATGTCACAAGGAATTTCTTTCATAGCAAGAAGAAAGATTGTCCTTTTTCTCTGATTTGAATGGTGTGGATTGAGCTTGAAATTATATGCGAGCAGGAACCATACAATCTTTGCACACAAGGGCAGTCGACAGAATAAGAAAAAAAAAAGTAAATTGCAGCCATTATCAACCCACTGCAGGATGGAACCCTCCACAACAATTCATGCTGAGGGAAATGGACCATAATCTGCCACGCTGGTCCAGTGCGGGTTGGCAGATCAACCGTATTTAGCAGTCAGGGGCTTGAACTCCGGTCTACTTAAAGAGCGTGTGCCACTGCACTCCCACTCCTGACCACTCGGCTATGGATGACAGAATGTAAGTTCATCATATTGTCACTGTTTTCTGAAATTTTAAATTTCAGAAGTTTGTAAAATCAGACTAAGTTTACTTTGTGAATCTCTTTAAACAGTTAAGTTTATCTTCTTTAGCAGTTAATTTTAAAAATTTTATTCTGTCAACGCTTTCAACTACTTATATACCAGTTAAATGGAATTAAATTCGTTGCAAACGAGCACACCTATTGGCCAGTTTCAATGTACTGTGTGAGTGTTGTTCATTTAGAATTAAGCTACAGACAATAAGCGAATGAATTAATTCTGGCTTTTAAATTTGGATGGCGAAGTACGGACATATGTCTGAGTAAAATTTCAATGGTGGTTAGTTATTACGTCTTTGAACTTAACAGCCAAAAACAGAAAGTTTAATTTCGAAACAAACACGTCACTATTAGATGTGAAAAGCTGATGTTCTGAAAAAACAAAGTGATTGGCCTGTTTGAATTTTTGTAAATTTTTATCTGTCTGTGATTCCTAAATATAAGTGCAGAAGGCCGGGTGTTCGTGGTGGCCTGACATGCACAAAACATACCCAAGAATAAAATGTATATCAACAAATAACTGATTTCTGAAGCTTAAAAATTTCCAAAATTTGAAAAAAAAAACACTTTTCTATTTTTGGGAACAAGAGGCATTATTTGAGTTTTATTATTATTATTAGCCATATGGTGCAAGGAAGCCTGAAGCTTATGCTGCACCAGCCAAAAAAAAAAAAAAAAATTTCTGAATTACGAGAGAGAGAGAGAGAGAGAGAGAGAGAGAAGAAGGGAATCACCAAGAAAGAGAAGAATGATGATATCCAGCTCAGAACCCTGGGTGTGCCAAGCCCATACTCACCAGATCTGAGCCCCTGGGAAATTGATGTTTGGAACCATACACTGAGAAAAGTGTACATGAAATATCGTAAATTTTACAAAAAAATGCACTTTGGTCCAATCACAGTGCTTGATTTGTTTTTAAAAAGAGATCAATCAGTGTTCATGTTCAAGCTCAGTTCAGGATTGAACTTTCCTAACTGCCATAATTACAAACGACAAGACACTGTCTATACATTACACAGAGTAAAATGGAAGCGTCAGCAATGAAATCTATCCATTAAAAATGAGTGTTTCATAATTTCCAGAGCAATAATTGCAGCATGACAGTAGTATTTTCGAATTTTGACAAGAATCAGTTCCAAAGTCATAGTTCTGAGAATGTGCGAGCGATATATGGTTTAGAAAGCTGTATTTCTCTAATTGTGTGTGAAGTTAAGATGTATATGTAATTACTATCTTTTCTTGGTAGACTGCAAACGTGTGCGAATAGTTAAAATAGACCCTTGTGTTTGTTTTAAATATAAAGCGGTAACATCATCAGTTGGGACCAACTGATGATGTTACCAACAGCAAATTCAAAATGGGAAGCATTCAAAGAACTTATCTTGGAAGCTACTAGGCTTTACATACCAACTAAGAAATATTGTTCAAGGTTTAGGCCTAAATGGATGTCAGATGAACTAATGAGACATGGCAGAGAAGCAAAATGCATGGGATACATATAAATTAACATGTGACACAGAAGTCTATGATAGATACAAGTTGATCTGTAACCAAGTTACAAAGGAGGTTAGGCAAGCGAAGGCAGATTACGAGAAATCTTTGGCAAGGGATGCAAAGAAAAACAGCAAAGAGTTCTTTACTTATATAAACTCTAGAAGGAAGGGGGTGAATCAGATTGGTCCACTTGATATCGATGGTTCAACTGTTGAGGATCCTGCTCAGGTAGCTAACAAACAAAATGAATATTTTGCATCAACATTCACACGAGGAGTTATTCAGTGAGGGGAATGCCAGAGGTGTATTCAACTCTGGCATTAAGCTAGATATTCTTGTAATAACTTAAAGTGGAGCAGAAATTGTTGAATATAAACACAAGAAAGGCACCTGGGGTGGATGGGATCTATCCAGTTATATTAAAGGAGGCAGCAAAGGAAGTAAGCAAACCCTTAGCCATAATTATGAGAGCTTCCTTGAACTCAGGGGAGGTACCCATACACTGGAGATGTGCAAATGTGACCCCAATTCACAAAGGAGGTTCAAAGGCTGACAAGTAATTATAGAACTGTGAGTTTAACTTCTGTTCCAGGAAAATTAATGGAGGCACAGGTTAAAGAAGCATTGCAGGATCATCTAGACAAGACTTCAGTTATAGCTCGGACACATCATGGTTTTGTTAAGGGGAAGTCTTGCCTGACCAATCTGATTGGATAATATGAAGCAGTCACAAAAGAACTGGATGAAGGGAATAACTTTGATATTATATACTTGGATCTTAGAAAGGCTTTTGATACTGTTCCACATGGAAGACTGCTGCTATGGCTAAAAGGGGTAGTGGAGGGGGAGAAGACAGAGTGGTAATCAATAGACACTGCTCATCATGGACTAATGTTATTAGTGGAGTCCCTCAGGTTCATTGTTTGGTCCATTATTGTTTTCTGTATTTCTAAATAATATTGATGGTGGTATGTCAAGCTTAATGTCCAAGTTTGCAGACGATACAAAGGTTGGCAGGGTTGTTAAGGCCACTATGACGCTATGCTGCTGCAACAGGATCTGGAAAGGTTGAGCAGATGGGCTGAGAGGTGGCAAATGAAGTTTAAAATTGACAAATGTAAAGTACTAAATATGGGAAACAGCAAACCCAGAGCAACGTATCAACTCTGTGATACTACGCTGACAGTGGTAGAGAATGAAAAGGACCTGGGGGTAATTGTGCAGGCAGATATGAAGTTCTCTGAGCAGTGCAGACAGGCTGCAAGAGTAGCTTATGGTGTCTTGTCAATGATATACAGGAATTTTTCTAGCACGGATAAGGAGGTGGTTATTCCCTTGTATAAGGTAATGGTCAGGCCACACCTTGAGTATTGTATACAGGTCTGGAGACCGACCTCATTTCAAGAAGGATGTAGAGCTGCTGGAACGAGTACAGAAAAGGGCAACAAGATTAGTGAATGGAACAAAGGGTTACTCTTACGAAAAAAAAGGCTTAAGTTTTGCAAATTGTAGTGTCTGGAGACTAGGCACCGGGGAGGTTATTTTTATTATTTATTATTATTAATATCCATATGATGCAAGGAAGCCTGAGGCTTATGCTGCACCAGGAAAAAAAAAAAAAAGTTCCCGAGTAACCCTGTGAGAGAGAGAGAGAGAGAGAGAGAGAGAGAGAGAGAGAGTCAAAAGTAGAAGGGAATCACCAAGAAAGAAGAATGATGATATCCAGCTCAGGACCCTGGGTGTGCCAAGCCCATACTCACCAGATGGGAGTCCCCGGGGTCTGATAGAGGTGTATAAAGCCTTGAATGGTTTGAGCATGCTCAATGCTGATGGGATTTTTGCTCAGAATAATCACCTGAGAGGGCATAAATTCAAATTGAGGATAAAATGTGTGGAAATTTGCCTTTAGCCGGCGGGTAGTTGGTTGGTGGAACAGACTTCCATCCCCTTGTTGTGGATGTTAAATTTAAGGCTCAGCTGGACAGGTATGTCGAACAGACGGAGGAGTGAACTGGAAGTTTTTTTTTTTTTTTTTTGGCTGATGCTGCATAAGCTTTCTTTCTTGCATCAATATGCCTCTGCTAATGCTAATGGAGCATGTTTTTCTGACAGGCAAAAAGCAGATTTTTAATAAGCTTTGAGTTTTTAGATAGAGCAATAATATCAATTTATTATGATAATAAAATGAAAAAGCATTAGTTCATTCAACTCATATTAGGAAAAATGTACTTTTCGTATGGACTAACTTTTTGGATCTATCAGTAATCTTATTTATATGTCTGGAAAATAAAAACTTCATGTTCACACCTCACAACAGGTAGTGCCTCTAGGAGGGTCGGTAAAAACTTCAAAAGCTATGTTCAGGAACTGCCGAAAGGAAATTAGTCAGCTGAGAGATCAACGTGTACATGCTTGTTTTCGCTAGTGATATTCAAGTGAACAAGGAGAATTTAAAGAAACTGCATTCGGTCTGTCGGTTGAAGCTGTATATGTGTTGTGCTTTTATCCAGATAAGTGAAAAAATGTGTTTTCTTGTTTGCTTAATATGTAACCTTGTGCTATAGTTGACATGGATATGAATATATTTCCAGTGAATAATACGAAAATCGATATTATATATATTTCCAGTGAATAATATGAATGTGAATAATCATTTTGTGTGTTTGTGCTTTGCAAAGCAACTGCACACTTCTGCTTGCACACTTCTGCTTCCATAGTGAACAAGTCGTGGTGAGTTTTTGTATTTAATTTGACTGTGTGATTCCAAAACAAAAGCTGTAGTGACTATATCCTTATTAAGTTGTTAAATAGTTTTTGGCTTTTGTAAATCTTATCAGCACCTATGTTTATTAAGAGTAAGCCTGAGTAGATTTTAAATTCAATATTAAACTTTTAACTTTAGAAATTGTTACCATTACGTTGATCTAGAGATTGTGAAAACACACAGATACACGCGCTCGTGCACTGCAGATACAGTGGAATCATTCATGAAGATGTGTTCAATCACACACACGGTGGGGCAGTGGCCCTCCTCATAACCACTCCAAAATAAACTTCGCAGAAGATGACCCTCCTCCACAGCATAACTACACCCAAGGTAGACCTTCCCCATTAAGACTCACAATGCATTGCCACATAATTAACGTTAAAATTATTCACTATGATGTCACAATCGATACATTCAAAGACTACATCTAAGCCAAAGCTAACAGGGGAACTTGCACAGTCGTGAAGAAACATCTCTGCTCACCACACATAATGATTGTAGTTGGCGCACCGGCCCAAATAATAAATTGAAAATTAAATTCTGAAATTACAACTAACGCCATCTATCAAAAGAAAAACAAACCATTTATTTCCTGCCTGATTAGGCGGACCACCTAATCATGACTGCAAAAATCAGTTAATATTGTTGGGACCTGTCTGTGCAAAATCGCTTAGTATCCCATTCCAATACTACTTCCATAAAATGGAAACTACACTCCTAGACACATACGTCGAATGCGAAAGAGCGACCTTGCGACTACAAGCATCATTAAATGTGGGGAAAACCAAATGCCACAGCACACCCCCACATAAGCTCAAGTGCTGAGGACTTCAGCTTATGTGGGGGATACCCCTTGCAATACAAGCATTTCAGTATCATGCATACTGATGCTGAAACCTCGTGGGAGGCCATCTTAATCAGAAATCCAGATTACGCAGTGACCAAAATGTCAAAGTACTGCCTCCCCTGGGCTGCTTGTGCCCACATATTCACTGCACTAGGGGAATTTTACACTGTCTCCATATAGAGTCGACTGGAGAAAAGACATCCTCCCAACCTACAGACCATGCACACAGAATTCTCGAACACCAAAATAACTGTAGGCGCAGATGTAAACTGCTACTCACCGGCATGGCATAGCAATACCCCAAGACCAAGAGGTGCAATTGGACAGTCTAGAAGAGTAGCTCACAAACAGTCACTATAATATACTTAGCTAGGCAAACACCTCCCAACATTCTCCAGCACTATGTGGGAGACAATAATTGATGTCACCCTTGCCACAAGATCCATCACAGCCTGGAGTAATGGAAAATTGTACAACGTTGGACCACAGAGCAATAACCTTCTAACTAAACTGATAGCCAGAAGAATAACTCCCAGACAAATACAGCACTGATACGCCATAGGAAAAGCAGACTGGCCCATATTCCAATAAACCCTATGAGTGGCTGCCCACACATTCAACACAGAAGAAACAACCCCCCAGACCAACACCAAGCAAAACTGGTGAGACTTATCACAGAAGCGGTGGACAAATCCATCAAAAGAAAGAAACCTCTGGGGGTGGAACCCTGAGCTCCAGCAACTAAGGCAGGCAGCAAACACCTGTCGGAAAAAATTCCAGCAGGCTAGACGTGATTGGCCTATCGCAGAAGTAGAGGTGCTCAGAGAATGATACCTACTACAAGGAATCAATGCACAGCAAAAATCAGAAAGAAAACAGCATACATGGGAGCACCTAGTTTCCTCGACAGAAAATAACCCCTGGAGAGTTTATATCAGGTGACCACAAATAGGCTCCCTGGAGGGGGGAGGTCGTCCCAGCAACGAGCAAGCCGAGTTCACAAAGACGTGGCACGAAACAGTGAACAATATTTTGGATGCTAAGCTTGCGGAGCACATCGATCCCACAAAGACCGAACAAGTACTGCTGTGCCAACAGAACAGCACATACACAACCCAGCAAATTGAGGAACCTTTTTCCAAGATTGAGGTGGAGATCGTGGCAGCCAAGCTGAGAAACAAAAAATTCCCGGAGGAAATATTGAAACTAAATAACAAATGCTGCAAAGAAGGCTACTTCCCATGCAGTTGGAGGGTGGCAATGCTCCAGCTAATCTTGAAGAATCACACGGAGGCAAGACCTCCCAAGGTCCTCTCACCTGATAGCCCTGCTGACAGTTCTCATCAAGCTTCTTGAACATCTGCGAAACAGGATAGAGAAGCACTACACAAACGCAGGCCTCGAGTCACAAATACAATTTTGGATTTCGAAAAGGACACTCCACCACAGCTGCCCTATGCAGTATCATCAGTACTGCAACAGAAACAGATCGCAAATACTTTCTTGCCATCGCGGTTGACTTCGCCAGGGCGTTTGACACCCTCTGGTGGCCAACCAAACTTAACAGCAGGCTCCATGAGGCAAAACTCTCAAGTAATCTTTACAAATCCATCAGCACTTACCTGTCCGACAGACCAGTAAAAGTCCCCACTCCTTACTGTACAATAAACAGACACATCTAGAGAGGATGCCCACAGCATCCTGGCCCCACTGCTCTGGAACATGGTCCTGGACGGATTCCTCAACTTCGGAGATGCAACCTTTCAAGTGTATGGGATGAGAGAGAGAGAGATATAATCTTTATTGCCCTTCAAGGGCATAAAGCCAGGGGTTTACAGCCTCCCTTATTTACAAAAAAAAAAGTAATTATACAAATGAAAACATATTTTAATACAAAGAGGAGAACTCCTCACGAGAATTAAATCTGATTGAGCTGGCTTAACATCGCGATAAGAGCACCAGACAGGAACGGATGCAAGGTACACATCAGTCATTGCTGATTAGTCCTGCTAGTCATAATTTTTTTCCAGTAAGTCCGGTCAACAGCGAATTTGTTCAGGTCGGTATTAAGTGCCTGGTTTGTATGTTTGTTATTTGGTTTTTTGGGAGCATTAGTAACTAAGGCCATATTGCTCCGGGATATGCGGTCGTCATTCCCTCGCCTTTCCGCATCCTCTATATTTGGTGGTGACGGGCTCGAACCTCGGTCTAATCAAGAAGCGTGTGCTACACATTGCTGCTCCTTCCCACCTGGCTATGGAGGCGCCTTAAGTGCCTGGGTTTGCTTGAGCATTTGCTGAGGGAGGAACCTGCCCGAGAGATGGAGCCGTGTTGAATGCGAGTGGAGCTCGGGATTGGCCCTAAAGGCAGCAGCTGGAATCTTCCAGCCACAGGTATCCCAGAATGAAGGTTTTGCAATTATGCCTGTTATCATCTTGACTGTTGCTAGGAGGCGTTGGTTGGCGATTAGGTGGGAAGCCGTGGAATCCCGAGAGAGTCGGCAAGCTATGTGGTGCAAATCAAAGCTGGAAGGTTGTGCTTCCTGCTGGCCCTTTAGGAGCCAGAATTCTGCAGCAAGAGTGGTTTCTTTATTGACGGTGCCGCTGATGCCCAAATTTCAGCAGCATAGAGTAAAGGTGGAAAGATAACTGTTCTTATGTACCTCACGCTTGTCTTTTTATCTGTGATATGAAGGAGATGTTTTGCTATCCACCGGAGTCTTGAAGCACGTATGAGGAGCATATCTATGTGGGCATTGAATCGAAGTCTGGAGTCGAATACAACGCCGAGATCCCGATGGCTGGACACAATTGGGATGAGGGTGTTGCCGACCGAAGGCTGGAGAGAAGGAGTTTGCTTCAATGAATAGACTATGAATTCGGACAGCAGGATTGATCTCGAGCCAAACTGGCAGAGGTAAGATGTGACTGCGGTGAGTGTTGTTAATTTCCGCTTTTACAAGATCTAGGTCTTGACCGGGGATGATGGGAGTGAGTATCTTGATATCATCCGCATAGCTCAGTAGACATCGAGAATGTGGAACCAGTGGGAAGATAATAGAAGAAAACAGAAGGCCCGAAAAAACCCCTTCTTGTGGGACTCCTGCAGTGACGGATCTTGTAAGGGTGCGATCTCCTGTATTAAGTTTTATAACTCTGTTTTGCAGAAGAGAGGAGAGAAGGCATTGCATTTTCCCTGAGATCTGGAAGTGGCATTCCAGGAGAGTGAGTAGTTGGTTTACTTGGATGGCATCAAATGCAGCCTCAATGTCCAAGTAAGTAACAGCTAGTTCTTGCCTCTTCTCAAATGCTGACAAGATAGTATTCGTGGTCGCTAGCAGATTGGTGATCGTTGATCTGTTTGGAAAGGAGTAATGAATTTGGGCTGGATTACTGAGCAAGATCTGCTTAGTGAGGATGGGGAGTAAGACCTTCTCCAGAAGCTTCATCAGGCTGGAGGAGTTGGAGATGGGTCGGCAGTGTTTAGGTTGCGATGATGACTGAACTTTAGCTAAAGGTTTGATGGGATAGTTTTTCCAGTGCTGTGGGAAAATCTGGTTTGAGAATAACTGGTTGAGGATAATTAAAAGTGGCTGAATAATGTACGGACTTATGAATTGGAGAACTCCATCATCACCGGTGGTTGACAAGGCAGGTAGAGAACTGATGGCTACGATCACTGCTGAATGATATTCAACACTTCGTGCTGGATGGACTCTGTTAGTTGAGCCAGATCTGAGTTTGGCACAGGATTGCGGTTAAATCTTGTGACGAAATCGAGCCACAATTCAGGATCAAGTTGCAAAGAAAATGAAGGTGCACTTTCTTGTATAGAAATTTTTCCTTTAGCCAGATCACGGTTAACGTATAATTTGATTGCCTCAGATTTCAGGCGATTAAATTGAGCCCGTGCGCTTGAATAAACGATGCAATTATTGACATTTTTGCGACTGTTTCCATGTAAGATGGAGCTGTTTCTTCAGCTGGAAACTCATTTTGAGTTCTGAATTCCACCAAAGTCTTGTATATGGACTGATTGTGATTTTTCTAGAGGAAGCATATTTCGCAACTGTGTTGATCCAGTTTGTGAGAGTGTTCACAGCTAGTTCTGGGTCACAAGTCACTAAGGCCACCCAGGGAATGAGAGAGGCGGCTCTGATGCACTTATCTACATCAAGTAAGTTGGGGCTAGTGATGTCAACCTTTTTTGTTGTCCTTCTGGCTTCTAATTTGGGGGCTGGCAGATATTCAGTCACATGTATTGGGACATGATCATAGTCAAATGACGTTTCTGCAATGTAGTAGTAGTAGTGGCATGTGATGCAAGAAAGCAAGTGTATGAGCTTATGCAACATCAGCCAAAAAAAAAAAAAAAATATATATATATATATATCACACCATTCCCTCCAAATGCCTGTACCGTTCCTCAAATTTATTTAACCTATCAACTTCCACAACGACAGATGAAAGTTTGTTCCAGCAATTAACCATCCGCTGGCTAAAAGCAAATTTCCGCGCATTTATTCTACATCTGTCTTTTCTTAATTTGAATTTATGCCCCCTTAGATTCGTAATCTGAACAAGTGGAAGGATCCCATCAGAATTCAGCGTGCTCAACCCATTGAAGACCTTATACACCTCAATCAGATCACTGCGCAGGTGCCTAGTCTCCAGCCACTGCAATTTACAGAACTTAAGCCTCCCTTGGTAAGAGGATCCCTTCATTCTGTATAATTGTCAAGGCGTGGCCTGACCATTATACAGAGGGACAATCACCTCCTTCTCCCTGCTAGCAAAATTCCTATATATCATTGAGAAAACCCCATGACCTGCCCTGGCAGCCTGTCTGCATTGCTCAGAAAACTTCATATCTGACTGCACAATTACTCCCAGGTCTTTTTCATTTTCGACCACCTTAAGTGTAGTACCACACAGTTGGTACTACATGTAATCCGAGTATTACACCCATGTAATCAAGGGTGCAAGGGATAGAGGCTAGAACTAAGAGGTTATTCCCCTGGTTGGAGCTTCATTAATAAGTTTTAGGTTAGCACATCTCAAGTGTGCAAGAAGATCCTTTTTAAGATTAGATAGCTGAGGAGGTAAATTGAAATCACCACAAACTAAGTGAGAAGCTATAGGATGCAGCTGATTGATTAACCATTTGAAACTTCAAGGATGATTTGCTGGGAAGGCGTTGCGGGTATATACACCACACAGACGTCAAACGTCACGAAGTTGTATCCTAACGTAATGAGGATTGCTTCATAATTGGGGGAGTTGCTGGATTTATTATCCAATAGCTTGAAAGCGGATTTCTTGTAAAATATTGCGACGTCTTCACCCTTGCGTTCAATCCGAGATGTGAATACGACCTCATAATCAGCTGGGGCAGTTGCCGCTAGGAAATCTTGACCAACTCGGACCCAACCAAGGACCTGACACAAGCATACATGCAGCTGCCAGGTAATACGGGGACCTGTGCCAGCCCCCTTTTCCTGGCACACTTTCCTCCCTCCCCTGGCAGACGGGGGAGGCGACAGCCATCTTGTTGCCTCCCCCTGCCACCCCATTTTTTCTTCTCTGGTGGGGCATGGCTCACTGACACATGTTGGGGTCGTCTACTCTATTTACCCCATTACTTCCTAGATATTCTCCCCAGGTTTCAGTCTCCTCCCCTCTCCATCTGTACGCCAGTGCAAGATCCACACCAGAATTCTAGCTGCTCTAAATTATTTCGTCCACTTCTCGGCCATTAAATTCTCAAACGCAACCCCTTCAAACCAGGTAACATGTATGTGATTAACATGCAATGCGGAAAAAAAAAAAAAAACCCTTTTTTTTTAATTTTTTATTTTTAGGTCCACGCCACTGAAATCTCAGGAAAACAGGAGGCAGGACCTGCTAAAGTAAATACAAACTACTGGGTACCTGGTCTGACTCCACGGGGTGAAAGTGGGGCAACGTCGGGCCTCAGCAGGGGCCTGGCGGCTAAATGGCTAGAACAATAGTACACAACACCACACATTTCAAGATCCACACACTTTTAAATCTCTGGCCTTTACAGCGAACTGAATCACCACACAAAGTAAACTACGCGAAGAAGGGGAGGAAATCCCTGGTGTCGTTTGATCCTAAATATACTTTACCTAAACATCACTGCTGACCAGGTACACCCATTCATCGCAACGGTCTTCCCCTCTGGCGGTGCCGTCTTTCAGCAGGATAATGCGCCATGCCACACCGCCCGGATTGTTCGAGAGTGGTTTGCGGAACATGAGAAAGACTTCCAGGTATTGCCCTGGCCTCCTAATTCCCCAGATATCAAACCCATCGAGCTGCTGTGGTTTGTGTTGGAACAGCAACTCCGATCTGCGGCGTCTCAATCACAGACCTTACAGGAATTAAAGGATCTGCTGGTTACATATTTAGAAATCTTGTAAGATTTCTAAGACACATTTAGAAATTTTGTAGCGTCCATGCCTTGCCAGGTACAAGCTGTTTTGGCTGCATGTGGAGGACCACCATCATATTAGGTAAGCGGTCATAATGTTTTGGCTCAACGGTGTATATTTAGTAACAGTTAATGAAACTAATATTTGAAATTGTGCACTAATATAAATGACCTGCTATAATTATAAATAACACACAGTCATTACTGTTCTAGCCATTATGGCCGTACAGAGTGTTTGTAACTAAACTGAGTTAAATATATGAATAAAATAATTAAGGTGTAAAAGCATTGAAGAGATTGGATAAAATGAATGAGAAAGGTCTTTCTTTCTCTCTCATATGAAGTCTAAGGAATAACAGAAGGGATTTCATAAAGTTCGCCTATGGGTAGCAAGGTTGTAAAACATTGGAATAAGTTGTCTGACAAAGTTTAAAACAGAATTGTTGAGTACCTTGTGAGAGTGGGAATAATATGAATATTCTGCTTTATTTTAATTATTATTATTATTTATTTTTGGCTGATGCACAAAAAGTTGCCTTACTAACACTATGAGAATTAACAAAGTCAGCTTATATAGATCGCTTTTGAATTTAAGATGGACAATTATTAGAGAATAGTACAAAAGGTGACGGGTGTATAGAAAGAAACAAATACTAATAAAAGTTTTCTATTTATAATCCCCCATTGTCTTGCTCACACACCCCTTTTATTCAACATATAGTTCATTCAATTAACTATTTCAATAAATATTGATAATATCCTAAATTCCTTCTTTCCCCCCTCCCTGAAACCCCCATTAAGGAATCCTCTCTATCCCGGAAACATCGGGACTCACGTGAATATCTGGAGCCCCAATCGTTCCATGCTAACGTTTTCCAAACACACCACTCGATTCTCTTTGATCAGTTTTCACATGACCATTTGTACACACACTGTCCTTGTATCTTTTCACTATACGGTTGGATTTGTAAAGTTCACCCGTGTGGCTGTCGCACGTAAATTGTATTTATGACATTCGACAGTTACGCATCTTTGAAATACCGTGAGCTTCATCCAGTGATGCATTCTGCTGTTTATGATATCTCTGCCATTGCCTGTACACTATTAAACCTGTTCCTGCTTTGCATATATTTTATTCGCTTTGTCACTACATTTGGAAAGGAGGTGATCCAATACTTTTCATAAGGTAGTATATATCACTTTCTCTTTTTACAGAAAGAAACAAATTTGCATTTAGTACCTATATTTTTGCAAATTAGGCTCTCAACCCAATACAAACTAATTTCTGCATCAATTTAAACTGAATTCCGGATCCGCGATGCTTTACTGTTTTCACAGTTGGTGCAGTTGAGAACATTTGTTAAACTCAACTACTGAATGTTACACTCCAAAAACCAGTCCACCGATCAAGATTTTAGTATCTGTCGATTATCCTAGTGCGAACTTCATGGAATAGAATCGGACTACACACTTTTTTTTTTCTTTTTTTTTTGACCGCTCGGAGTTAACATATATTCTTCGCATGTAGGCAGAGAATGAGAAGCCTACAACAAGACTACTTCCTTGCTTAATTTTTTCAATACAGTAGTAATACTGAATGCGAATTCATTATAAAAATAGATTGAATTCTTCTTCAAGAGGAGTATTTCCATTTACAGTGGGTTTCCTCAGTCTACAAGTTATTTCTCGTTAGGAATTTTTTCCCGCCATAAAGTGCGGTTCAAGGTGTCTTGGTCGGTTAAGCCTCGGGCTGTCATGCACTCCCGTACTCCATCCATCCATGTCCTCCTAGGTCTTCCTCTTCTCCTTCTTCCAGGAGGTATCCATTCCAGGATAGCCTTTGGATATCTGTTTTCTTGCATCCGTTTTACATGTCCATACCACGTTAGACGCTTTTCTTTGATGGTGTCAATAACAGTCTTTTTCACTTCCATTTTTTCCCTTATGTCTTCATTCCGTTTTCTGTCTCTTCTAGAATTTCCTGCTGAGCGTTTCCAAAAATCCATTTCTGTGGATAGCAATTTGTTTTCCGCTTGCCTATTCAATGTCCAGGTTTCCGTTCCATACAATAGAAGACTTTGTACAATCGTTTGAAATATAAGTTTCTTTATCTTCAAACAGGCCTATGGGGCTGGGAAATTCCATACTATAATAATTAATGATAAACACCAGCCAAGAAATTAAACTGAAAATTTACTATAAAATAAAATATACAGTAAAATGTAATGAAAATAAAATAAAGATTAAAATATAGTTAAAAGCAGTAAAATTATCTAAAATAAACTGGGTTAAAAGCGATGAAACCTGAAGCTTTCGGAGACTGCCGTCTCCTTCTTCAACAGCATACTACTAGTGCTAAGACACATCCTTAAGTAGCAGGTCCATGGCACTCATGGCCGTAGTCATCAGACACATGATCTACATTCTCCATGCGCGTGTCGGAAACGGAAGTGGCTCGGGAGCGTGTCAAACAGAACCGGTCATCCCTTCTGAGGACAACTGCCTCAAACAGGGGGTGTAAACGGATCCCCCTGTCCCTATTAATAGTATTGTGACTGGATGAACCGATTCGCAAGCTCTCGAGCCACTTGCGTTCCCAAAATCCATGGGCGCGGTCAGTAATGACCGCGTCTTCAGGGGAGATCCGATGCTGCTTTTCCCAGAAATGCTCTGCCACAGCAGACCTCGCATAGTTAGCAGTCTTGATAGCGGTCGTGTGTTCCCCCAGACGGTCCTTTAAACGTCGCCCCGTTTCATTACATTATTTTTTATTTCCATTACATTTTACTGTATGTTATTTTATTTTATAGTAAATTTTCAGTTTAATTTCTTGGCTGGTGTTTATCATTAATTATTATAGTATAAGTTTCTTTGTTTTATTTAGGATATTTTTGCTCCACAGAACAGAGTTTAACATGCCGATAGCCTTTCTGCCGTCTGTAATTCTCTTATTGATCTCTGCTTGGGATGATCCATCACTTTGTAAGATTGATCCCAAATATTTGAATTTATCGACTTGTTTGATTTTAAAACCTGCAATATTTAGAACGTGTCCTGGCCCTGAAGACAACATTTCAGTCTTGCTAAAATTGATTTTTAGACCCCATTGTTTATATTCCTCAAACAATTGACGACATGCATACTTTGCATCTTCTAAGTCTTGTGCTATCACCACCTGATCATCTGCAAAAAGGAAATTGTGAATATAGGTGTTCTTATTAATCGACAATCCCATTTTATTACATTTTTTTTGACCAGGATCTTAGGCAGATGTCGATATAAATTTTGAAAAGTGTTGGTGACATGCAACAACCTTGTAATAAGCCTTTTGAAGTGTGGAATTCAGATGACAAAGCTGATCCCACTTTAATTCTGCATCTATTATTCCTAAATTGCCTTAATAATGTTAATCAGTTGTCCATCAATATTTGCCTCTTTCCGTGCTTCCCATAAGAGGTTTTTTTTTTTTTTTTTTTTTTATGGAAACCCCAAACACAAAAGGTATCAACACCTATAGTACTTAGTACCGTGCATGGGTTGAAAGAGAAGTATGGAGGGAATGCCGGAAACTTTGCTCTAGAGACTAAACGTGGGTTTCACCACTTCAAGCCTCCAATAAGCAAAGTGGTGGTATTGCACCGGTCAATGAGAGTCATCTACCACCTATTCTTGGAACACTGTCATATGCCTTTTCAGGGTCAATGAAAATCATAAAGATTTTTTTTCCTTTTGATTGGCATTTTTCAAGGATCTGTCGTGCTGTTGAGATATGATCTATACATGACCTGCCAGCTGAAAAACCACTTTGTTCTTCTGATACCTGGATTCGGGGTTTCTAAAATGGTTCCTGATCCGTTTTCCAAGGATCTTTAAAGCGGGTTCAGGACGCATATTCCTCTGTAATTTGAACAGCTTTTCCGATCGCCCTTCTTATAAATTGATGTAATATATCCTGTTATCATTGCTTTCGGTATTTCTTCTTCTCTCAGTATACTATTTAACAGTTTTTGTATCAGAACAGCCACTCCTCTTCCTCCATATTTCAGAAGGTCCAGGTGATTTGCCATTCCTTCCTTCCTTCCTTCAGCAGGAGTTCCACTTCCCTAACAGAAACTTTTAAGCCCGAGTCTTCTACACCAAAATCCTCCATCGTCTTGAACTCTTCCCGGTCTTCTTTTAAAAGTCCTTCATAGTACTCCGTCAAGTCTTTCAAAGGTATTAATTGCAAACCAGCATTGTGTTTATTCTGTTTTCTCAAGTCTTTAAGGACCTTCCACGATTCCGCTGATTGCTTGAAGCCCAATTTGCTATTAATAGTTGCGCATTTCCTTTCCCATTCTTCGCTTCTACTACCAACAGATTGGCTATTTTCTTTTTTTCAACATAAAAGTTTCTATATGCATCATTCCTATCACCCAGCCGTTTCTGATATGCAAGTTTCTTTTCCTCTACAGCAACTCTTACTTTCTCTGTAATACAGGTCTTTTTTGATCCTTGGCTCTTCTTTTTGCCTAGGATTTCATGAACTATATTTTAACAGTATTTTTTAAATATTCGTAGATTTATTCAGTATTACCTTTTATCTCTATGTTAATTGCAGCATCCAGTCTTTGGGTGAAGTTGTTTCTAATGCTGTCCTCCTGGAGTAGGTCAATGTTAAATTGATCCACTTGTAGCATTTATCCTTCCCTGCACTGTTGGTTGTCCACACATATATTCTTAATCCAGTTCCACCTCAGTGTTGTTTTAACAAGAAAATGGTCAGATCCACATTCAGCTCCTCTATAAACTCTGACATCTTTCAATACGTATGTCCCTGAATGTTTTGAAATAATGTAATCTTTAACTGATCTAATTTGTCCTGTCTCCTGTGACCAAGTATATTTATGGATATCCTTGTGTGGGAAAAATGTGTTGTTTATTCTCAAGTCGAACTGTTCACAAAGATTGCATAATCTATCTCCGTTGTCATTCCTCTCTTTCTCTCCAAATCTTCCAATAACTTTGCTATTTTATTCAGTTCCTACTCTTGCATTGAAATCTCCCATTAGAAATATCTCTTTGTTCTTAGGAATTTTTTCTATTAGTTCTCTCAGATCCTCCCAAAATTCATCCTTCAAGGTATCGGCGGTATCATTAGTCGAATTATATTCCCAAAATACGTATTTCTCTCCCGTATATTTTCAGTTCCAATGAGATCATTCTTTCATTAATAAATTGCCAGTTTTTGATGTTGTCTCTCAATTTCTTTTTAACAGCAATAGAAACTCCTGCTCTTGCTCTTTCACTCTTATCAACTCCACTCCAAAAATGGTAGTACTCTCCCATTATTTTCTCTCCACATCTCCTTTTCCTTGTCTCTGATTAAAATAGATTAAATACACTAATTAATTTCATACTCTGATTCAAGTATGTGTATTCTTAACTCATTTGCAATTTATATACGTTCGAAGACCAACGATGCCTGATGGTACTTTTGCTGCAAATGCTAGGTAGATGAATAGCGAAGTTTATTGGTACTAACACTAGCTATAAAATAAAATAAGCTTCTTTTTTAAGGTATTCATGATGCAATCACTTATCTCTCTCTGTTTCTCGGTACAGTATATTGTTTCGTTCTGAGAAAACGAAGTTTATTATACTGATTCCTGGTTTTGCAATGTTACAGTAATAAGAAAAGGCGTGTGGGATTACAGATCAATACACAGCCTTCCACGAACATGGGTAACACCTAGGTAAACGCAGGCAAAGGAGATATAAGTAAAGAGGTCTATCCAGCGCAATCCAAAGTAATTTTAAGAACTGAAAATTTGTTTAAAATTACTTTGCGAGCCTTTTAATCAAAGGTGTTCCCGATGGTTCAAAATGTATGTACACTGAGTGGACAGAAATCATGGGATACCTACCTAGTAACAGGAAAGCCCACCTTTTGTCCGGATAAGGGCAGTCACAAGGCGAGGTATTGAGTCCACTAGTTCATGAAAGCGTTCCACAGATATTTCCATACATGTTTGTGGCACAGCTGGCCTTAATTCCGTCGCATTCCGGGGTGGAAGATTCAAAGCTCGAACGGATCTTTTCACAGATTCCAAAGATGCTCCACAGGGTTCATATCCAGCGAACGGGGAGACCATTCTATGGTGGTAAAGACTGCGGAATGCTCTTTGAACCATATTCTAGTCACCACGGCTCTGTGGGGAGGCGCATTTCCTGCTGGAAGAGTCCATTGCCCTGTGGGTGCACGATGATCACGAAGAGATGCAGATGGAATGCAAGGATGGACACGTTAACCTGGACCGTTCAGAAATGTGTCTAGATGTACCAGACGTCCCAACGTGTGCCAGTTGAACACGTCCCAAACCATTGCCGACCGTCCACCTGCCTGAACAGTTCCTTGTTGACATGACGGATGCATAGCTTCGTGCGGTTTCAGCCAGATACGCGCCCTTCCATCCCCTCGAAATAAATGGAAACGGGATTCATCGAACGAGGAGACCCGTCTCCACTCATCCAAGTTCCAGTGCCGATGTTCTTTCGCCCAATTGAGGCGTACAATCCTCTGCCGTGGTGTTAGCAATGGGACTCTGGTGGGTCGGCGGCTCCCATAACCTACTGGGATTAATGATCGCCTGATTTTTTTTAACAATATCATTTTATTTCCACATCAGTGGGCATCCCTGAAACAGCCTGATTCGGCTAGAAAGGTGTACATTATGCAAATTCCAGTTGATTAAATTCATTGGAATTGCAAGAGATCAAAACAGATTGAAAATACACAACAAAGTAAAAACCAATACATAAAATAATAAACAATAAAATAAATAAATAACAAACAATAAAAAAACACAATGGAGAATCCAGGAAAGCCTTTTCTGGGAATTCTTTTCACATAGCGCTTATTGTTCGTGTTTATAGAGTTCTTTCACTATGTCCTGTATATAGCGCTTCGAGCTGCAGAAAGATGAGGCATCAAGTCCCAGGAGTTATACATTCCGAATGTATTTGCCGGGAACACAACTAAGGTATTGCACATTTTTCAGACAAGACTGTACACGAGGTGTTGAACTGCACCGGATTCTTTTTGAGGCCCAGGGTTTGCAGAAACATCCCATATGTCAAGGCGAATCCAATTGGCCGCATAGAAGTTGTGTAGATTTCTCTCTTTGACTATGGTCTCCCAGGGTTTCATGTCCAGGTTTGAATAGATCACGCTTCTAGAGATGATGAAAGGGTAGCCCATCTTCCTGTTTAGCCATCTCAGGAGTCAATATTCAACCCCCAGAAATCTCTTCAGTTGGGTAGAGAAAGCTCCTGATCAGAGTACCGAAGCGTAGAGCGGTATGGGTGTTAAATTTCTTCGGACGTATTCGATGGTCCTGGTGAAGACGTTTCTGCCGTTGAAGTCTGCTGTGATTTGTGCCACTGTCGCTCTCCGGTTGGCTGAAACAATCCAAGACATATCGACGGCCACGTTCATCCACCACCTTTCTCCGCCCATAGCGCTGTCCACGATGAGATGTTATTCCGGAAATGGCGTATTCCCGATACATTCTTGATATTGTCGAACGGGGTAGTGCAATTTCTGTACCACCACCTCCGCGATATAGTGACTCAGGCGTTGGGCACCACTATCATCCCTCTTTCAAAGTCGGTTAACTCATGACGTTTATTCATACTGACATTGTTTGTTTGTTTATTTGGTTTTTTTAGGAGCATTAGCAACTAAGGCCATATTGCCATATCTATGAATGGCCAATGATATTCATAAATATCATTGATAAATAGAGAAAACAACAATGGGCCTAACACTGAACGCTGGAGAACTCCACTAATAAGATTAGTTAACGAAGAGAATTGCCCATTAATAACCACTCTGTCTTCTTCCACTTAACTATCCCTAGTAGTGGAATTGTAGGTTTTTAAGTGTGGTGAACAAGTAGCTCGTAGGTATTTCAAAAGTTCGAATCGCATAGGTTGGCGTAATGAGATAATTTTATTTCCTGTTATAATTAACTTATTACTTTACAAAAGTATTGGTATAGCAAAATACATATAATGTAAACTTGATAGTGTAATAGTTATAACGTAATCTTGATAGGGAAATATGTATTGTTGATCCATAACTGATGAATTTATTGCATTCAAGTATAATAATGTTAGTGTGGTATTTTTGATTATATTGAATATAAACAGAAATCATGCTCTTGACTAGAGCAGCAAAACAACAGAAAAAGTAGCACGAGTGCTGTGGCTCCGAGGAGAACCAAAGGGGGGAGCGATTCTCTTACGAATCACGGCATAACGAAACGTACAACTTGTGCAATGTTTGCGGACACGAGAACAGGACATGATACAGCCAAGGGGAATGTCTGTGTGTGTGTGTGTGTGTGTGTTATAGATTCGGTGCAGAGATTGTGAAAAAATTGGGTACCAACTAAGCGTTCTGATAGGAATTTAGGAGGGCTTGAAGAGTAAAGTGGATGGCCTCAAAGGAATTAAAATGGGGAGACCAAGCTCTCGACTGCCCAACTCAACACCAGAATTCACACTTGTGAATCAGGCAACACACACAGCGGCAACTCCAATGCACAAAGCGCTGGTCCCACAGAAGGTACCTATCGTTGATGACTACTGTCAGGGAAACTGGAAATATAATGTGCAAAACGGATAACTGGAATAAGACTAGGGTATGTCTGCCAGCCAGGGGGGCAAAAGTTCATGACTTTGTAGAGCAGATATATCTTCTAAGGGCTTAAAAGGTGTCATTATTGCTAACATGTACTGTACATGTTAGCACTAATGATATTAAGAGTAGGTCTGCAGCCTTAACAAGTATAGGGCAATGTTGGAAAAAAATCACGAGTTAGGGTTAAATTTCAAACTGTCTGTAATTCTGGGATAGACACGATAGGCGGGACTACATGATGAGAGCCTTGTCAATCAGTTCGAACCTGAAGAGACTGTGCAAGGCTCAAGGGGTAGTATTTTTCCCAGCATGGCCTGCTTGTTAACAGGAGAGACTGCTTTCTACAGGGATGGGATACACTTAAATTGAAATGGTTCCAAGTGGAAACTTTCATATGCTTTTCCTCCATGAAACCTTTAAGTTGTTCTAAATCTCTAGCGTTTCAAAGTCCCAAACTATTAGTTGAATTATGAGGGAGCAGGATTTCCCCTGCGCTTTTTAAATACGGCAATAGAATGTGCTTATATATAAATGCTTGAGCCATATAAACAAGGCCTTCGACACATTTTCGCTTCCCCTTTGAAGATGGTAAAAGCGAAAAGCCGTTATTAAGCTTCAGGTATTTATCTCGCTTTGTACCTCCAGTTATTCCGCCATGCATTGATCTAAGGTCAAATCATTCTTTCATTTTTTGTCCAGTTACCAGGTTCTTTTATCTTTAGGCAAGTCTTCCAATACAATTTCCATCTATTCTAATTATGCCATACCTGGATGCAATGCAAGGATTATCAAAAAAAAAAAAAAAATTGATAATCTCAGGTAAGAGAATTTCTGAATAAAAAAATCAAAAAATAATAATAATAAAAAAATCAAAAAAATCTATATTTATAAGATTTCTATTAAAAATCTGCTTGAGATCTTAGATTCTTAGATTGATTACAAAATTTAATTCAAAATTAGGATACAGATCCTACAACAGAAAATTACAATAAATTAGCATTTGTCAGATTTTATGAATATTAGGGGGGTTCTTGATCACACACGTCTGTCCAACATGTCTTAAATAGAAAGGGTGCAAGAGTATTTATTTTTTCATGCTATCGAGGCAGTGTTAGGTGGGGAGGGCTCAGGCCTAAATGGATGTCAGATGAACTAATGAAACGGTTCAGGGAAGAAAAATGCATGGGATGTACATGAATTTTCAGGTGATACAAAAGCCTATGATATATATATATATATATATATATATATATATATATATATATATATATAAAAAATCTGCAACCAAGTCAAAGAGGAGACTAGGCAAGATAAGGCAGATTATGATAAATGTTTAGCAAACAATGCAAAGAAAAAACAGCAAAGATCTGTTTACTTATGTAAACATTAGAAGGAAGGGGATGAATCACATTGGTCCGCTCCATACGATGATTCAACTGTTGGTGATCCTGTTCAGGTTCATGAAAAACTGAATAAGTATTGCATCTACATTCACTCGAGAAATTTTTGAGGGAAGTGGAGCCGACCGGGCTAGCCGAGTGGGTAAAGTACCTGCCCGGCAACCCAAAGGTCGCGGGTTCGATTCCCGCCTCGGGCTTGGATCAAAGTACTGCAAAAACCTTGGGAGGTGCAATATGGCCACAGAAGCTGATGCGCCAACAACTACCAAATCAAAAAAAAAAAAAAAAAAAAGGGAAGTGGATGACAAAAATTTATCAAACTCTAAAACGGAACTAAATGATTTTGTTATAACGGGAGGGGGAGAGAGAGAGGCGGAAGGGAAATTGTTGGAGTTAAGCATAAGAAAGGCATCTGGGATGGATGGGATCTATCCAATTACATAAAGCGAGGCAGCAAAAGAGGTAAGCAAACACTTAGCCATAATTATGAGAGCAAAGATGCTCTAATAATTATGGCTAAGATTCCTCTTTTAATAAAATCACCATTTGATTCCTCTTTGTGAACTAGAGAAAATAATGGAATCAATGGGTAAGGAAATAACGCAGGACTATCTAGGCAAGACTGCAAATATATTTAAAACGTAACATGGGTTGGTTAAGGGTAAAATATTATCTGACAATCTGATTGGATACTACGGTGCGTTCACAAAGGAACTGAATGTCAAAAAAATAATTTTGATATCATATACTTGGATTTCACGAAAGCTTTTGATACTGTTGCACGGAAAAGACTGCCATGCAGAGCAGCGTGGTATTAGAGGCAAGTTATTGTGATGGATAAAGGAATAGTTCAGCGGGAGAGCACAGAGAGTGGCAATCAGTGGACACTGCTCTTCGTTGACTAATGTTATTAGTGGAGTCCCCCATGTTTGCGTGCTGGGCACAATGTTGTTCTCTATATTTAATAATAATATTGATGAAGACATATCAGGCTAAATGTCCAAATTTTGTGATGATACAGAGGTTGACAGGGTGATCAATGACTGCCTGCTACTGCAATAGGATCCAGAAAAATTAGGTAGATGGATTGAGAAATGGCAACTGAAGTATAACCGGGATAAATGCAAAGTATTTCATACGAGTAGCAATAATCCTAGAGTAACGTACCAACTGTATCGTATTACAATTTAAGTAAGTCGAAAATGAAAAAGACCTGGGGCAAATTATGCAGTCAGATATGAAGTTCTCTGACAGTGCAGGCAAGCTGCCAGGACAGCTCCTGGATTTTGTTAATGGCTTACAGGAATTTTGGTACCAGGTATAAGGAAGTAATTATCCCAAAGCGTAAGGCAATGGTCAGGCCACATCAAGTACTGCACACATCTCTGGAAGGAGAAGAGCTGTTTTTTTTTTAATGAAAACCCCAACCATGAGAAGTATTAAAACGCATACTACTTAGTACCGTGATTATGTTAGAGGTTGAGAAGACGAAAGAAGATATTTGTTGACATTACACTTGAATTTCTGTAGACTGTAATTTTCAGGAAATGTGTGAAGGAAGGTTGTTCCAGAAAACGGCAGTTGAAAGAATAAACGAGGAAGATGAAAAGTTGGTTCTGTGAGTTTGAAGTTGGACAGTAAACGGATGTTGGCTGGTAGCAGCACGTGTTCGGACTGTTTTGAAACAGAGCGGGAATTATAGAAGCCAATTCAGCAGAACAGTGCCCATGGAAATATCTGTAGAAAAGGCATGCAGCAGAAACAGTATGTCTATGAGACAGAGAGTGCAGAGACTCTGCTAGAGAGGATTCGTTAATTAACCTAACAGTCCTTCTGAATGGAATCTAGAAGCCTGAGAGGTTTTGGGGGCCACCGCCCAAAATGTGGGACCAATATTCCATGGTAGGGCGGATTTGCGATTTGTACAGAGTGAACAGCTGTTTGGAAGAAAAGTAATTCTGAGCATGAAAGAGAAAATCAAGTTTTTTGGATGCAGAGGAAGCAATATTTGTAATGTGCTTCAGACAAGAGAGATTAGAAGTCAGGGTAACCCCAAAATATATATATCATTTTGCCTAGAAATCGGAGTGTCACCAAAGATAAGCATAGGAGCAGAAGAATCCTTTTTGCTAGATATAAGACAAGACTGAGTTTTAGAAGGATTGAAGTCAACTAAGTTGTCTTTGCCCCACTGGCGAATTATCTGGTATTTCAGGATTGGTAGCGGATAATCGAGAATTTGAAGCTAATTGAGCAGGGCAAGGCTTCCCAAACCGGAAATTAGAATGCAATGTGCTATCATCGGCAAAACTAGGGATAGGATTTCCAGTCAATGGAAACAGGTCATTAATTTACAAGAGGAAAAGAGTAAGGGAGAGAACTGAATCTTGGGGAAAACTAGCATTAGTGGAGAAGTTTAGAAGACAGAGAACCATCTACCATCACCCTCAGTGAGATCAGAAAAAAACTTGATAACCAATTACAAAACACAGTTAGCAAACCATAAGATGGAAGCTTGTTTAGAAGATCGTTAGGTCAAACACGATCGAAAGCCTTTGAGATGTCTAGAGCAACTGTTTGTGTTTCACCGAACTTTTCCATTCAATTTGTCCATAAATGGTAACATAAGCCAGGATATCATCAGTGGATCGACTTTTACGAAATCCATACTGGCGATCGTTGAACAGACGGAAGGTTTCTAGGTGGTTTAAGAGTTGGCGGTTAATTGATTTCTCCATTACTTTAGAAAGAGTAGAAGTAATTGCAATGGGACGGTAATTGGATGGGAGCGATTTGTCACCCTTTTTAGGAACTGGCTAGATATGAGCAAATTTCTAAGCAGAACGGATAAACACCTTTGGAATAAGAAATTGGAAAAAGGCGGAAAAGAACAGGAGTAAGTTCAGGAGCACAGGTTTTGAGAACAAGTGGAAAAATACAATCAGGACCTGGAGCTTTCTTAGCATCAAATTCGTCAAAATCCTTCTGACATCCTTTTGACGGAAGGTCACAGGAGGCATTGAATGGAGCGTGTTGGGAATGGTGGGAGGTGTTTTACCAAGATCATTAATACATGAGTTGGAAGAAAAATGGGATACTAGCAGGTCCGCTTTATCCTTGGCTGAAGTGACAATAGAATCAACTGGTTTTGGCAGAGGTGGGAGCAGAGATGGGCAAAAGTTGCGGCCAATAGCTTTGGCAAGAGACCACAATGCTCGGCTACTATTAGGGTAAGAAGCAAGTTTTTTACTCTTAGCCTGTTAAAAATCTAGTTTGGACTGTTTAATGACCGCTTTACAATTGTTGCGAGCTTTGGTGTAGGCAGAAAATGAAACTGAAGAGTTGGAAACAAGCCAATTACGATATGCAACGTTCTTCTCTTGAACAGCCTTAGCACATTTATTGGAAAACCAAGGTTTAGATAAAGGATGAGATTTTAAAGTGAAGTGTGGAATATAGGATTCCATTCCTACAAGAATAATTTCACTCACACGATCTGAGCAAACGTTGACATCAGAAGTTTTGAAACAGTAATCCGACCAAGGAAAAGAAAAGAAATCTCGCAGGTCATGCCATATTGCATTCTTGTAATGCCAAACAATACGAGGTTGGGAATAGCCATGAGATAAAGGCTCCATTAGAGAATAGACAATCACTAAGTTGTGATCTGAGGTGAATAAAAGACCACTCACTTCGACCGTCTATTTAGAAGGTTGTTTGTGAGAAAAAGATCAAGCGTATTGGCTGTATGATTAGGATTGTCCGGTATTTTTGTAGGTAAATGAACAATCTGTGCCAGGTCATTAGTAATTGCAAAAGCCTCAGCATCTCGACCAGCTGGGTCGGTGTGACTAGAAAACGGAAGCCAGCTGGAGTTGCGAACATTAAAATCACCAAGGAAAATTACCTCACTGTTAGGAAAGTTGGACTGGAGAAAGTCAAGTTGCAAAGAGAGAAAGTCAAAGAACTCCAAGTGATTAGTGGATTTGGGAGAACGGTAGAGACAACAGATGAATTTCACACAATGAGGTAGTGAGACTTTAGGCCAGAGAAGATCGAAAAGAGGAGATCCCAAATTACCAAGTCTCTGACAGGGAATATCGGAACGGACATATGCACAAGTACCACCTTTGAGGCGAAAGGAATCATACAGTGAATAATTTGGGCAACTGAGATGAGCATTAGTTGAATCAACTGATAACTGAGATTCTGTCAGAAAAAGTACATGGGGTTTGGCAGACTTCAAGTGAAAATGGACATCGTTGAGATTAGAATTGAGACCACGTATATTTGTGAAATGAATTAGGAAGTGTTTGGGAGGTTTAGATCTTTTTGCAGATAAGCTTACTCTATTAGCTTGACACCAGATTGGTTAAAAGAACAGACGGGTGCTCTTATCAGGAAACGTTTCAGTTCTGCAAATTACAGAATCTGATGACTAGACACCTGCGATGCCATCTGACTGAGGCGTTTAACGCTTTAAATGGATTGAGCAAGCTCAACGCTGATGGCATTCTTTCTCTTTTGTAGACTACGCACATAAGTGGAAGGGGACATAAATTCAATGTGAGGTAGCGTGGTAGTTTGCCTTTCGCCAGAGGTTGAACAAATGTCGGTCTGGTTTTGTGGAACTTGATAGCTTAAATAAATTTAAAAAAAAAAAACTAGATAACCTATTGGAGGGAAAGTTTTTCTTTTTATATTTTATTACTAGTATTGTTTTTTTTTGGCTGATTCTGAATAAGCTTGGTTTCTTGAATCATTTCACTACTAAAATTAACAGAACAAAATGTTTTTCATGAATATTTTATCGGGAACGGTGCCGCGAAAGGCGATTATTTGATATAATAAGCATCCTGGAATGCAATTTCCGAATATCCAATAGAAATCGATCTACATGCTTATAGAATCGCACATTATGCAAATTACGTACGCCTATAAGAACACTGGTTGCGACCACTTCACTTCATTTAAGGTTTTTGGCTTGCTCAGTGTTATAGACACATCTCCAGTACTCAGGATGGCAAGCCACCGTTGTTTAGATGATTCTTTGAGATCCTATCGAGATTAGATCCTATGATACATGCCTAGGACACAAAGCGTATGTTCTCGGAAGTGCTGAGATAACTATTGGGGTTCTACCCTGAGAATTGTGTATC
Source organism: Mastigoproctus giganteus (assembly GCF_048544385.1). Classification (NCBI taxonomy): domain Eukaryota; kingdom Metazoa; phylum Arthropoda; class Arachnida; order Uropygi; family Thelyphonidae; genus Mastigoproctus; species Mastigoproctus giganteus. Next base: position 41,386,694 of record NC_143582.1, on the reverse strand, counting down.
TAGCATACACATCGTTTGTATTAACCTGCCTAACGGCTATAGCGCATCGCGCGATGGCATGAAATCTTGACCACGTGATACTCTGCTTAGAATCTTTAGTGACAGAAAGACCTTGTCTCAAAATAAACCCTCCCACACAGGAAGAAGGGCATAGCAATTATTCACTAGTAAATGGCTCTTTTTCCATGTTTTGCTAAATGTGCGAAGAATGATTGATTGATTTGATTTGGTAGTTGTTGGCGCATCGGCTTCTGTGGCCATATTGCACCTCCCAAGGTTTTTGCAGTACTTTGATCCAAGCCCGAGGCGAGAATCGAACCCGCGACCTTTGGGTTGCCGGGCAGGTACTTTACCCACTTGGCTAGCCCGGTCAGCATGCGAAGAATCACCAATCAGCTAACTCCATTACAATATGCCCTACTTTTGCATGAATTTCATTTCATAACACTGAAGGAAATCTCGCTAACCGGTAATAGGCACCTTAATTTTTAAACAAAGGATTTAGGCTTTATATGCAAGAATAATGGAGACGAGTGGAGTAACCAGAGCTGATAAAAGTAGGGAATAAAGGAGCTAAAGCTCCCTCTTATGATCGAAATAAATAATATGCATTTCTATTGCTACATGGTTCCCTGGAACACTGCTCTAGTCCTCCTATAACTTCTTTCGCCTATCCTTTAGAAAATCCGGTTACCCCTCCTGGGTGTAGCCATAGTATTAACATCGTACTGCGTCGTAGCCATGGTATTGCTCCGTGTACCTGCCACCAGATATTTTGAATGAAGCAAGAGACGAATTACTCACTTCATTTTCTAAGAACAGAACCTCACACCTCCAACACAGTGTTAGCATGCGCGCGTATGTGTGTAGTCAATATGAGAGAGCCAACGCTGAACTTAGAAGTGGAGAACTTTGGCTTAAATGAGGAAGACACTGGACCAACAAGAGGGAGCATCCCTTGACTTTCTATTTCACAACCTGAAAGAACTGGAAACAGAAAAGCACCCATTTAAATTTGACTGATCACAAGCCTGTTATCTCTGGTTTTCTGGGGAAAATAGTAAGGACAGATGAGGTGTCCATCCTATCTAATGAATGGATAACGAAAAGAGTTAACTCATTAAAATTCTTAAATCAGATATAATTATCCATCACCTTTAAAAATGATAGCTGATGAAAGGGGCTTCTGAATGGATTGTTATCGTATAGAAAACTAACCCATTGTTTAACAAAGTTGGCGAAACAAGATTGGCATTTCAATAGAAACAAAGCGGCTACGGACATTGGTAGAGGCCATGAAATCGCGACCACCCACTGCTATACTATAAAAGAGACTATGTCCTCTTCCTAAGGACAAAAAGGAAAGTATACCATCAGAAGGATCTCGAAAAGATTAACTCCTAAGAGAATTGCAGCGAGCCACTTAATAAATAATCTTCATAAATTTCAATATTTATTTCATGTTTCCATCTTCACTCTCAGTTTCTCTATTCACCAGGTCTTTCTTGTGTAAAAATCGATGCAAAGTACCTGTTCAATTCATTTGCAATATCGGCTGGGTTATCTACGATTTTCCCGCACCCATTACACAAGGGTCCGATCTGATTTGTTACACCAGGGGTTTCCCCCATCTCCGCGTAGTTTATATTGTGGGTGAACCAGAGAGTTAAAAGTGTATGGACTTTGTATACGTGTGATGCCTTGTATCGTTGTTCTTCTGGTCATTTAGCCGCCAGACCTAAATGGTGGCAGGGGAACAGCAAACTGTCCCCTTCCCCCTGCCACTCTATTTCAAACAGCAAACTGTCCCCTCCCCACCATTACAGGAAGAGGTGAGAAAGTGAGCCAGACAAGGGAGCTGGCTCCGGTTGCCAATGTGGCCTGTGTGCATGGGTGGGAGCAAACCAGACCGCAGGGTCAGGTCCACACTAGGGTTGCAAACCGGTTTTATAAACCGGTTAAATCCGGTTTTCATATTGAGTTGTTAAAACCGAAACCGAGCTTCTAAAACCGGATTCGAATATTTTTTTAGTTAGCCCTCGAATATAGTTTTTTGTTACGCACATTTTCTGTCGTTTGTTCGTTTGTCTGGATCGTTCAACTGCTTTGTTTTAAACATGTTTTTTATTTTAAATTTTATTTTATTTTAAGGTACGAATCTCATGGGCAAGTGGCCCAAATCTAGGAGGGGTACCTTTTATCTTCCCACCTGTATCATGGCTCGATGCAGGTGTACTCATTTATGACTGAGTGAGTTGTGGAACGCGCCTTATTGATGGTTACCCACTAGAAACAGATTCGCTGAATATTGCATCAAATTTCAATCGTAGAAAGTTTTTTGCTTCTTTATTCCTATTAAATTTGCGATCAAATGTTCTCCAAAAAGCAGCTTCACCAAATTTAGCTTTTATGTAATTTTGAAAATACAATAGATTTAATTGGGGAAAAAAAAATGCGAATAAATAAATAAAAAATTTCTTTCGTGAAAATTTTGAAACTTGCCTCGTTTAGATTCTGCATTCAGTGCTTGCGGGAGTGACGCATAGTATTTTGCCTTTGTTATCTTCAATATTTTTATTTAAAATTGTCGGTGATATAAATTCCTAATAATTAATATTTATTACTTTTAATATGTCTAAGATGAAGTCAAATGTATGGACTTATTTTGCTCGAAAAAGCAAAGATGAAGCACAATGTTCGAAATGTCAGAAGATAATGAAGTCGTCTGGAGGATCTACATCATCTTTAACGTTGCATTTAAAGAAAATGCATCAGATTGACATTAAATAAGATAACAGTGAACCTCCCCGTACAAATGGTAAGAACATTAGAAAACTTTATCGTTAAAAAATTTATAGAAGAAGAGATTTCAAAATTAGCTGCTTTAGATGGATTTTCTTTTAATTCAATTGCCAAGAGTGAGTTTATACAATCAAGCCTTCACCTTCACAGAAATAAATACGATAAATTACCACCAGCCTCAGTGAATGGAATTAAAAATATGATTCTGAATTATTATAAAACTAAAGAAGAACTCATTCAGCATTTCAAAAATTCATTGGTTTTGGGTGCACGGTATTCATTGACGAATATACGTCTATACAAAATAAAATGTATATGAATATAAATGTGCATTCAAAAGACAATCATTGGTCGTTAGGTCTTATTGAGATTAATGGTTCACTTGATAGCAGAAGAACTGAGCAAATTGTGAATGGACACTTGAAGAAATTTGGTTTGAACTTGGATGAGGATATTGTTGCCTGCACCACCGATGGAGCAGCAATGATGATTAAGTTTAGCAAGCAAATTACGCCTAATTATCAACAATGTATAGCCCATTGTATACATCTGTCAGTTATAGATGTGGTAGATGACTTTCATCAACCGGTGAAATACCACCACTTTGCGTATTGGAGGCTTGAAGTGGTGAAACCCATGTTTAGTCTCTAGAGCAAAGTTTCCGGCATCCCCCCCCCCCATACTGCTCCTTCAACCCATGAACGGTACTAATTACTATAGGTTTTGATACCTTTCGTGTTTGGGGGTTTCATAAAAAAAAAAAAAAAAAAAGATGTACTTTATGAAAAAGGTTTATCAGTTATGGTGCCACAGTCTCTGAGTATCCCAAAGACAATGAAGGAAATGAAAATAATGAAGAAAGTAGTGATGATGAAGAAGTTGACGAAAGACAGCAAGGCATGCTTTATCAAACCGACTTTACCGATGAGCTCATTTATTTCTTCAATCCAATGGCCAATATTGCACAAACTATTAACAAAGTCAGAAAAATTTGCTAACTTTTTCGAAAATCGCCTACCAAAAATGACATATTACAAAATTTTGTTAAAGCAAAATTTAATGGGAAAGAAGATAAACTTATATTAGATTGCAAGACTAGATGGGATAGCACATTCTATGATTGAGAGATTTTTGAAATTGAAAAATTGCATTCCAAATGCTCTATGTGCAGTACTGTCAACTGAAGCTGTGTCTGACGGTGACTGGAAAACACTTGAATTGCTATGTGAAACTTAGCGACCAGTTGAAATGATTCTGAAGGCTACTACCTCAGAAGATAGACTTGCTTAAAGCCGAGTCTTCGATAGAATTTCTGCTTGCTAAGCTTGATACAGCAGAAAACCCATTTACTTTAAAGTTTCACCAAAGCCTTTTGCAGCGTTACAATGCAAGACGAAATTGCCAAACTGTGGCTTTGCTGAGCTATCTACACAACCCCAAAAAGTTTAGGAAAGAAGATTCAGGTTCAAGAACTTTTGATTTTCCAAGTAAGCAAGTTTTGAAAAAGCATGCTGAAGAGATTTATCAGAGATTATTTGCAAAACATTCCGAAGGAGTCTTAGCGTTGAATGAAGAAACTGAAAATAAACAAACTGTTCTTTTGGAAGAAAACAAAGACTCGTCTAGTTCCGATGTTGGAGATACACTCATGCGAGAGTATGATAGTGTAATAAAGAGATTAACTGAAGAGCCTTCAAAATATCCGAGTGAATTGGAAATCAGCGAAGAATTCAAACTTTTGGAGGCAACTAGCCATAGAAATGAAAAGCTGGAGAGAGTTTATAGAGCACTGCTGACCATTAAACCAACAAGTGTCCAATCTGAGAGGGTGTTTTCGATCTCTGGTCTCTTTAACACAAAAATAAAGTCAAGTCTATCAGGAAAAATGCTTAATATACTGTGTTTTTTAAAGGATCATTTTCAGAAAAAAGCTGAGCAATAAATAGTAAAGTAATTTCCCCAAACTGTTTTTTTTTCACATTAGTTTTATTTATTTATTATTATAGGGCTTATCAATTTTTTTGTTTACTATACGAGAAGATAGTTTTTATTCAAAGGATTTGAATACAATTTGTAATTTTGTATAATCTCAAGCTGGTTACTTTTTTGGAGCATTTTAATTTTTTTATTTTTTTTACTATAAGAGGTGATAGATTTTGTTTAAAATATTTTATTACGATTTGTACAATCTACCCAAGATAAAATAAACACCTGTGTTATAAGCTTTTAATTATTTTCCCTAAGCCTGAGAAAATCGGTTTTAAGAGTAAACTTCGGTTAAACTCGGTTTTGAAATTTCTCGGTTTTATGCAAGCCCTAGTCCACACCATCCAGAAAAACTTGAGGCCCAGCAGAGGCGATCCAATGTTGGTTTGGCTGAATAGGTTGTACAAAATGTCATAGTTGGGAGTCATTCATGGGACTGTTGTCCCGTCCGGTAGTCAATGTTCTGGGAAGTGGAGTTTTGTCACTTCTCAGAAGAGTTCCAGTTTTGTCCCGCATGAAGGATCAAGCAGTCAAACCTGACGTCTGGTTGGGGGATCTCTGAGAAGCTTTGTTTGACACGTGTATTCGAAGTTTGCAGGCAGAGGAATGGTCAATCGTCTGGCATACAGGTTCTGGGCAAATTTGGTGAATGCTATATATGAGGCTTCGTCTTCCAGTAAGTAGTGTTCCCGGTTTTTGGGATTAAGGTGCACTTGGATGATTAATTCAACACGAAGATCTTCAAAAAGTTCGCAGTAATACATCTGGTGTCCCCAGGTCTCCACAGAGCCACATGCATACATTGGGTTGTTTTCGAGTCCGAGAAGGTGTAATTTGTGGCGGATCGCTCTATGTCTTGTTAGGAGATACGTGCTGTACAATCCAGGGCAAAGCCATGCCGGATACTGTGTGTATATTTGTTGTAGATCGGGGAGGAACCTCCGCGTGACTTCCCCTTTTGTGGAGGTCGTCCAGCGCTGTTGCCATATTGATCGCAAATAGATCTGGAGTCTTTTCTTCTCCACTGTCCGATTTGCAGTTGGTTCTGTGGTGTGATCCTGGAAGGCAGTTGAATTTCCGCGTCTAAGCTGCTGTAACGTGTGTGTGTGTGTCGCTCTAACTTTTCCTTGCCATCTTTTCTTCTCAATTAAATTGGCTAGTTTGTTATTCATGCATGGCGGAATTCTACTCGTGCTGTACTACTTTCTTAGCTGTACAAACACATTTAAGGATTCTGTGACTATAGCTTCAAAGCTTTGCCATAATTCTAATGTATTTTAGCTTTGTGAGCTATCTCTCTAGTTGATAGGGGTCATGCGCCCTGCATAATAAGCTATAATAATAAGCTTTCCTGATATTAAAACCCATTTCTTATGCCTTAACAACTGCTATCTCTCTATCCTCATCATCCAACTTAGAACTCCGTATGTATTGTCCTGGATGGGATGAAAAATGTATGACCTCGCTAGATAGAAGCTGCGATCGAAAGTTGATCGTTCATTCAAAATTGGAATTAACTGGTCACACGATGCAGCAAGTATATACTGATCAGCTTTCAAAGTAGGTTAACGTCCACCATTCGCGGACATTTGTAATTCGTATTAAAATTGAAATATCCGTAAAAAAAAAAAAAAAAAAAAAAAAATCTGCATTTAACAATGGCGTAGCTAGAACTCTGTGTCTAGCAAAGACCAAAGAAGGTCCGTCCTCTCTATTTTTATTAACATGAAACCCGACTACCTTCCTCGTAAAAATATTATTTATAATGCACATTAAGTAGTATTCAACAAGTAAGAATCATCTACAAAACTAAACCGTGGTTCGACAAGTATTTGATACAGGCATTTGTAGCCAGGCAAAAGGCTTATAGGAAATGGAGAAATTCAGGATTTAATGAAGACCTCACGGACTACAAGGAGAGAGAAAAAAAAAAAAAAAAGAGCCATATTCTTGAAAATGAGGTTATAAGAAACATTCGACATTCAAAAATAATCGTGAGCAAAAAGACTGCTAAATTTGAAATGGAAGAAACCACATTCATACACTGGGCTAGGGAGTGCTTTGAAAAGCTGCCAGTTGAAGGTAAAGCAAAAAAATATCCAAGAATATCAGCTGAAGGATATGGCACCACATATTTTAGCGAGAGAAGCGGCGTCTGCTTTATCTATATGGGTATGTTTTATCCAACGTCACTATTTCTAGAGAAGATATCATCAATGCGATTAACTCTTTGCCTAAGAAATCTACGATCCGTCCCGACGGGTTCCCTATATTTATAATAAAAATATGCAGTGCCTATTGCCGGATGTGTTGTTGCACATATTCCGAAACATCCTGAAAGATGGAGTCTCCCCCACCGGAGATGGAATCTACTTTGTGAGGTGGGTGTCAAAAAAGATTGATTGATTGATTGATTGATTTTGATTTTACTGGAGCAAAAACGACTACGGCGCCAAGAAAAGATTAAAATATCAGCCTATATCGATCAGTTATTCTCTGTTAAAGTTCTTTGAAAAAGCTATCCTCCCTGCATTAACCCTATAGTGCTTTGCGCACAGGCCTCTCTACCTCCATACCGTTGTATAGAGACGATCCACTACCTACTAACATGTTGGAGAGCCTCTTCAACAAGCTTTAAATGAAAAGGCACAAATTGATATCATATTTCTTGACATTAAAGCAGCTTTTGATAACTTATCGTTACCTCCACTCGAAAATATATGAAAGTTTATTTCAGCATTGAAGGCAAACTATTACAGATCATGAAGACCATTTTGAAGCCAAAATGGCACCTAATTGTACAACGTGAAGAATTTCGTGCAGAATAAACCCTCGCCTGGGGCATCCCTCAGGGTGGTATTTTATCAGCGTTGCTGTTTGCTGCCGCCCTGGAACCTTTTTGATCGCAGAATCATAGTTTTATTTCATACGCCGATGACATTAAATACTTTGTTGTCTCCAACGAAAGAGCTCTTGTGTCCGACGTTAATATCCATGCCAACGCTTTATGAACTCCATTTATACTTAGGTAAAATAAGTTTATGGCTAAACCGACAATAACTAATAAGAAAATAAAGAATTAAATCGAATTATCTATTAATGGAACAGGTTAATAAAGTCAGCTCATGCACCGACCTAGGAGTGACGTGGGACGAGGTCCTCATCTTCCAAAGGCATTTTCATAATACCAGATCAAAAATTCTTGTTGTCATATGGGCTATAAGACAGGAGATAACCTGGATTCGAAACCAGCAACTAGTGACCCAATACACCCAAAAATATATTGTGCCTGTATCCCTTTATGTTTCAGTAATCTGGTTCTCTGCCCCAAATACTTATATTAGGAAGTAAGTTTCTCCGCCTGGAATACTGGGTGCTTCGGTGGTTGAACAGGATTGTCGGGAAGCCATTTACAATTTCAAACTTAAAAGTAGATCTGTGGATTCAGATGGTTACCTTATGTAACATCTGCACTCTAGCACAACTTCTGACTGGAAGTTTAGATGCCTTCAAATTGAAAATCTCGTGGTCAGGTCCCACCCTGGAGCACGCCTCCACTACCCTCGTTGTCTACGTAGCGCTCTCCATAACACGGACGGATTAAGGCGGATGTTTCCTGTCAATACTCCTGGAGCTCTTTAGAGACTTCAAAATAGACCCAGACAGGTATTGTAATGACAGAACTTAAATGGAAGTTCATTGAAGCGGATCTGTTTACTAAACTTCAAATATAATGAACAAAGAAAGAAGAGTTCAAAAGAGCCCATGAACTCATAAAAATCTCTACTGAACGCTTTATAGGTCTTCAAAATATTCTTACGATATTCCTTTTTGGTCAACAGAAAGACTATTGGATTCAATTCTTGGAGTAAATGACTGTAATTTTTCTATGTATGTATTGATTTCTGTATCTATGTAATTTTTTCTCTATTTATTTATTTTATGTATTTTGTGATATTTTATTCTATGTTACTCTCTAGTAAGTGTTGTTGGATGTATGTATGTATGAGCCATCCTCCTAGATAATTGCTGTACAGGGGCGTTTGTTAATTTTTTCGTATGGTGGCTCTCCACTATTATATAATAATAACATTATTATTTTATGGGATTTTCTTCCTATAATATTTATAAATTATTTTATCGGGACAGACCCGCGGGCCCCCCGTCTACATGGGTCCTTTACTTTTTGCTATTTTCGCGCAGCGTTAGCTTTGGCTCTGCATATTTGAAAGAAAATGTGATCAGCAGTAACTTCATTATGATTTCAAAAATTAGGCTTTGTTATAACTGAAGTAAATTTAGAGAACAGCTTAAGGAAAAGGAGGGATAAAGCACAATGTACACGAGCTCCTTATTTATTAAATACTGTGTTTTGCACCTGCTTACTCTCCAGTTCAGTGTAGTCTACCTAATTTTTAAACAGGAATTCTATAAAGTCCAAACAGATCATCTTATCTCGAGGTTGCAGAGTGATTTATTTCCATCTACTCCAATGCCACTCGGCAAATATTTTCAGCTCGGAAGGTGGCAGTGTATTTCCATTACTCGAGAAATCTCTTTGAAATGCGAGATTGCTCTATGACATAATTACACTAGTTTAAGGTCTAACCACATAATTTATATCGCATCTACCACAGTTATTATCGTCCTACGTGAATCCTATATGAAGAAATAAACCGTTCTGGTCCCCCTCCCCGTTCCAACAACAGAGCTTTTGTTATAACATTCACGATCGATTGTCAAGGAAATGTTGATGTGAGACTCCCACATTAACGTTCAATGTCGCTGCCAACTACGCGTGCTCAGACAAAGCCCGATAGATGTGAATAAAAGTTTTCCAGCGACTCCAGCCCTAAGTTACTACGACAACAGGTGTCACAGCAGATATCGAAGAAGATGCCACCACACGAGTTGCGCTCTGCTGATAATCTTGAATGGACGGGAAATGGCACGTGCTTGTCTCCATGCCAAAAAGGTAACTCTAAATATATTGATTATATAATCTATCGCAATAATTCGCGTTTTAGTCAATCTTAAGCTTTTTTTCTCCATTTTTTAAAATATAATTTTCGTTATAATTTATGACAACGTCGAGAAACATTTACTTCTGTCTCAGATGCATTTTTGAAGGGCGTTCAAATCAACTAACGACACTTCCATTGTGGCTATTCGAGGTAGAGTATTTACAGAACTTTTATGATCGCATATACAAAATAAATAATCCTGTAATCTATGTATATCTCCTTATCCACGGGGTCAATATAAATAAATCCTCTTTATACGCCATAAGCGACAGAGAAGTTTGCGAGTCACGATGGTTTATGATAACTTGACCTTTTTTTGTGGTATCATGTGGATTCGAACACGTACAATATACAGTTATTGTTGTTGCTGCTGCTGCTGTAGGGTGTTAGGGCATCAGCGACTAAAGCCATATTGCTCCCGTGTTTATTGTCTGTAAATTTCTGGACGAAAAACCACGTTACCCTCGCCTGAGACCGATTAACTCAGCCACGTTTTGAAAAAGGCCCATTAAAATTCCTCACGTCATCGACGGGAATCGAACTCAGGTCTTTTCTACCTGGTGTGGGGAAGTTGCACAATACAGAGACAAATAACTGAACTTGTATGGGTCTGTGAGAGTATGTGTACCACAGCCTGCGAACCTTCCCCATATAAATCAAGTTACGGAACTGCGTTGACCAAGAGATTTCAGATTTCAAATCCTGGAAAATATCTTTCATATTTTCTTACAGCATCAACATATCTGGATGCGCCTGGTCCAAGAACAACGTTCGGTTCACTTTGACATCAATACTATTCACCAACGAAGAGACAACATTGGAGGCTTGCGCACTGAAGGCACAGAAGAAAGAGTGTTTCACGTGAAACACTCTTTCTTCTGTGCCTTCATAATTTTGATTTAGAGTGAAATATAACCACTTTTTTTTCTGCGTCTTACTTGTGCAAGCCACCGATGTTTTTCAAACGCTCAACTCAAAATAATGCAACTCTTAGGATTAGTTAAGAGAGTTGGCAAAACTGCTTAAACCATATGACTCAATAGTTATAGAAACGAATTGTTTATGGAAATTAGTGAGAAAACATTAGTCCAAGGAGATGTGCCCACTCATAACCACTTTGTCTTCTTCCACTCAATCTATAATTGCACTTATTTGCCAAACTGCTTCCATTTGTACAGCAGTCTTCCGTGTGCAACAGTATCAAAGGCTTTTAGGAATTCTTTAGGAAAAGGAATGTCAGAAGTTTATCAAACTAACAAGGAGCTAAATGATTTCATGATAACTGCAAAACTGTTTAAGCTAAACATAAAAAAAAAACCCTAGCGGGGATGGGAACTATCCACGCTAGGCGTGTAATGGGCAGCAAAGGAGGTAAGCAAGGCCTTAGTCCTAATTATGATTATCAGAGAATCTTTGGATTCATGGGAGGCTGCTGTGGACTGGAGATGTAAGAATGTATCCCCAGTTCATAAAGGGGGATATGAGTAATTACAGACCTGTTACGTTAACTTCGGTCACAGAGAAAATAATGGAGTCACTGGCTAGAGAAGTAATAAGGGACCGTTATGCAAGAGTGCAGTTATACTCCAGTTATGCAGGTGTCATGAGGTAGTAACAAAAGAACTGAGTGCAAAAAAATAATTCTGACATCATAATCCTGTATGTCTGTACATAAAAGAGTACTGTACCGGTTGAAGCAGTGCGGCATTATGAGCAAGTTACCCCTACGAATAAAGGGTTGGTTTGGTGTGAGAAAACAGAGTGCTTATCAATGGGCACTTCTCTTCGTGGACTAAATGGTATTAGTAGAGTTCTCCAGGGTTCGATACAGGGCCCATTGTTTTTTTCTGTATTTATTAATGATATTGATGAGGGTATATCAGGCTTAATGTCTAAGTTTGCAGATGATACAAAGGTTAGCAGGGTGATTAATGACAATAAAGTTGTCAATGTTGATAATTAAGTTCTGCAAATTGCAGCGGCTGGAGACTAGGAACCTGCGAGGTGATCTGATTGAGGTGTATAAGGCCTTGAATGGGTTGAGCACGCTGAATTCTGATGGGATTCTTCCGCTTGTTCAGATTACGAACCTAAGGTTCGTAATCTGAACAAGCATAAATTCAAATTGAGGAAAGGCTGATGTAGAATATATGTGCGGAAATTTGCCTTTAGCCAGCGGGTGGTTAATTGCTGGAACAAACTTCCATCTGTCGTTGTGGAAGTTTATAATTTAAATAAATTTAAGGAGGAACTGAACAAACATTTAGAGGGAATGGTTGTGTGGAATTTTTTTTTTTTTTTTGCTGATGTTACATTAAGCTCATACGCTTGCTTTCTTGCATCACATGCCACAATTACTATTATTAATATAATCAAGGTAAGCTACTGAAACAAGACCAAAAGTATTAGGCAGATGGTTTGAGAAATGGCAGTTGAAGTTTAACAGTGAAAAATGCAACGTAATACATATTGCTAGCATGTCCTTCTACTGTTAACAAAAATTCAACTGTTAGCAAAGATTTCTTTTCTACTTTTCTTTGCATTCTTAGGCGGAGAACTATATACTTACCTCCAGGGTCTAAAGCCTAAACACTGTTTTTTAATAATTTACAATCAATATTGCATGAAATGCGATACGTATTTCAGGCTCTGATTTAATAAATTATACAATCATAGTATACTGTCAACAATTTCTTAATGCAATTTTACTTTCTTCTTCGACTTTAATAACAATTGAGTTGTTAAAAATTCTTATTTATTACTGATAGTAAAAAAAAAAAAAAAAAAAAAAAAAAAAAAAAGAGCAAAAAAGCAATGACTTGTGTGCGAACCGAGAACAGTTCGTTTCTGCGTATTAGCTATATTATCCATTCATTCCTCCAATTCCGCACGGCTGCAATCCAATATTTCAGATACTAGATATCATCTTATTTTGGATATTATACAGTATAATGTGTAACTATGTGACTTAAATAAAAAATAATAATAACAACAACAATTAATAAATGAGAAAAAAGAGAAAGAATAATAATTGCCGCATTTTTGTTGGTCCGATTTCAATGGAATTTGATGGTTCCACAAAACTTTCTAAAAGGGCGAAATGTAAAATTTCATCAAAATCCATCCACTGGAGTTCGACTTATTGTATGGATGGGTGGACTGACAGATGGACATGTGTGAAGGCAACAAGCACTTCACGCATGTATCAACACCTAAAACCAGGCATAATTCACGAGGAACTATTCTATAGGATCGAAATCGGCTATGCTGAAAAAGGCTACGGCGCTAGAAAAAGCCAGGAGAGGTTAATGTGGTTCAGGTTTCAATTAAGAAACCGTTAATTTTGATTAGTTGCGTGGGGTGTACGCTGGCGTATTAGTCAGAGTAAGGGGAGAAACTTGAGACTGGGGGACAGACAGAAATATGGGATCGATAGGGAAGGAAATCCCAGGTGGTCAGTAAGGTATACCCATGCCTCACTAGGCGAAGTATATGGGGTGGCAGGGGAGGGAGGAGACAGGTAGACCATCTCCTTGAATGTCTTTGGTTTCCTATCATCGGTTAGTACATTTGTCAGTTTCACTTAAGTCTCATATTTGTTGGTAGAAAATCTCCTCCTCCTCCTCCTCCTCCTCCCCCTGCCAGGGAGAGGAAAAAAGGTACCAGGCAAAGGAGCTGGTACAGATCGCCATTTGGCTACGTGGCAGTTAGGCTGCAGCAGTCGTAGTATAGTCATATAAGATCACGTGCGGTAGTAGTCTCTCGTGGGACAGTGTCCCGTCCCAGGTTGAATGTCCGTCTTTGGTTCCCTATCTTCGGTTAGTACATTTGTCAGTTTCACTTAGGTCTCATATTCGTTGGTACATAGGCAGGGTTTCTTGGTTCCAGCGTTGGTTCGTATCATTGTAAAAAGTGCACAGTCACTGTTCCTAGGCAAGACAGTAACTTCCACATAATTCTCATTCCGGGGTGTGTCCGAAAGGATGTTTTGATTTGTTATCTGGCTGGTCGTCTTTCATTCCTGGTGAATTGCATTTAGCGTTCTCCTTCTTGAGAAGAGTTTTTAAGCGAAGTTGGTAAGGGCTCTGTATTCCTCCTCTGAATCCAGTAGGTGAAACTCTTGCCCTTTGGAGGGGGAGGTATCCTATACTCGTGATTAGAATGCACCTGAGATCCTCGTATTGCGGACAGTCGTACATGAGGTGTTCCCAGGTTTCGATCTCTCCACATGTACGATCATGGGTCATCGACAAGGGCGAAGTTCATTAACTTTGCGTTGAAGGGGCCATGTCTAGTTAGCAAGTACGTCGTTTAAAACTCTGGAAAGAACTAAGTAGGCGATTTTGTATAATTTTTTTTCCAGTTGCGACAAGAACTTGTGGGTCAATCGATATTTCTGCCCACCTGTCCTGCCACACCTGTAGCAGGTGAGATTGAACCCGGATCTTTTCTGCCTTGTGGTTGTTTGTTGGGTCTATTGTAAATTCCAGGAAAGTGGTGGTTATTCCCTTAGATAAGTAGTAGAGAGGTCCTGTTCTTGCGATTTCTAGATCAAGAGGAAGTACTGCTGCTATCACCTGCAGCGCTGGGTTACACACCGTTCTGCAGGCGCGGGTGGTAGTGAGCAGGATGGTGCGTTGAAGTGCATCCAGGGTTCTCTTATTTACGACCAAGGCAGTTTTGTCGTACCAGATTGCTGAAGGGTATGTAATTAGTGGGAGGAAGGTTGTCTTGTAGTATAAGGCTAGGGTACGCTTTTTTGAGACCCCAGTCTCACCTTGGGACCTTAGCTACCATGGCAGAGTAGTTTCTGATCTTTTATCTTAGAAATTTGAGATGCGGTTGGATGGATAAGTTATGGTCTAGTATGACACCCAGGTATTTTAGTTGACTGGCGAACTTGATAGTTGTCTCATCAATCTTAATCTGGGGTGTCATCTCAGTTCCTTTAAACAGCACCGACGATGTATTTGTCGGTGACATTAAGAAATTCTTCTTGGCCTACTGTTGGAGAATCTGCAGGGACTAATTAGCTAGGATTTCTAATTGGGCTCTGGAGTTTGTTTTCACTGTTAAAATCAGGTCATCTGCGAAGGCCCACCGCTCCTAGGTCCATCCTCAAGAACTCATCAAATACCAAGTTCCAGAGGAATGGGCCCAATGCAGATCCTGCGGACATCCTCTGTGTACTGTTCTTGCGATCTATTTGTGTGGAGTGTTTATCTCCAATTTTCGTGAGAGATAGGCTTCTATGACTTTATAGAGGTTGATGGGTACTTTAGCTTCCCTGAGTCTGCCCAAGACGCTCGCCCACCAGAGTGAGTCGAACGCCCCAGCAAAGTTAATCGATGTTACGAGGAAATACTTTTCACATTCTTTGACCTTATTAAGTAGTTTTCTAAGGGCTTCTGTTATGGACGATCCCGGTTTAACTCCAAACTGATTCCCAGCTGGGAGATCAGCTGCTTCGTAGTGTTGGAAGATTCGTTTGTGCAGTAGCTTTTCAAACAATTTGCTTACTACTGAAAGAAGTGCGGTAGGCCTGTAAGATTTCGGGCACTCTGATTTTTTAGTCGGACCTTTGATGATAAGTTTTATGGTGGCCGTTTTCCAATTTGTTGGGAATTTCCCTATCTCTAGGCATCTGTTGAACACGGTCAATAGAAGTTGCGGTGAATATTCTATTACTTTTTTAAGTATTTCGGATTCTGTCATGTCTAGGCCGGGATATTTTCTGTTTCTTATCCGGGGGCAGCAGCACTGAGCTCCTCCATGGTGAAGGGGGCCTCCGTCGTTTTCGTGTTGTAGTTCCGCTTTTCTTGACAGAGATGATTTTGTTCCTGTAGAGTTGGAACCGCCGGTTCCTTGAATATGGCATTCAGGTTGTTATTCACCAATTGTTCCCAAGTTGTCATTTGACCTTGTGGGGTTTGTGTGGTAGTCATCACTCCCCCCCCCCACCTAGGGAATTTGTTGGTAATAATTTGTTGGTTTGGTCCTTGAGGTTGTCACAAACATTCTCTCAGATATGCCAGACAAGCTATACTTGCTACCTGGGAGTCTAAAACGCTGATGGAACTGATATTCGGGTGACACTCAAGTCAAGTGGACCCAATTTCGGCAAAGTCCAGACGGTCTGTGACAGCCAAATCCTCTGCTTGCACCTGCACGATGGTGGGACTGTTAGTAATTCTGGGTATAACCCCCATGCACAAGTACATGGTGGGTGACCACCCAGGTGTGAACCAACGTAAGCAGGGGTCAAGGTGTGGCGCCCACACCGCATGGAGGAACCCCGCCCCTCTATGTTACCAGACAGTACTAGGTGGAAGATGACTCTCATCAACCGGTGAAATACCACCACTTTGCTTATTGGAGGCTTGAAGTGGTGGAACCCATCTTTAGTCTCTAAAGCTAAGTTCCGGTCAACCCTTCCCTATCTCTTCCATCATGCAGTATGATTGATGACTTGAGGTTATGATGAACGTCGTGGCGAGATCCAATATTCCTTACATTTCGAGGGTACAGCTCTAAAACGGTTTTCTCAGGCCGGCTGCTAGTTAATACACCGGACCGGACCTATTGGTAACTCTCTAGGAGGCTTCCGGATCAGCTAGTGTATAATCTTGCTAGCTCTACTCTGCCAGATAGTGACTGGAGGGAGTCCGAGTAGTGTGTATGCGAGGAGCATTGTCGAGGCCACGTTATGTCAAGGATCTGGGTATATTCTTACCACATGTACGCCATATCCAAAAATTTTATTACTTCATACAGCATGTCCCACCCACCTTTTCTTACTATTGAATACACCATGAATTGTCAAACTAATAGAGCAAGCTTATCTGCGAAAAGATCTAAACCTCCCAAGGACTTCCTAATTCATTTCACAAATATACGTGGTCTCAATTCTAATCTCAACGATGTCCATTTCCACTTGCAGTCTGCAAAACCTCATGTACTTTTTCTTACAGAATCTCAGTTATCGGGTGATTCAACTACTGCTCATCTCAGATGCCCAAATTATTCGCTGTATGATTCCTTTCGCCTCAAAGGTGGTACTTGTGCATATGTCCGTTATGATATTCCCTGTCAGAGACTTGGCAATTTGGAATCTCCTCTCTTTGATCTTCTCTGGCTTAAAATCTCTCTACCTCATTGTGTCAAATTCATCTGTTGTCTCTACCGTTCTCCCAACTCGACTAATCACTTGGAGCTCTTTGACTTCCTCTCGTTGCAACTTGACTTTCTCCAGTCCAACTCTCCTAACAGTGAGGTAAATTTCCTTGGTGATTTTAATGTTCACAACCCTAGCTGGCTTCCGTTTTCTAGTCACACCGACCTAGCTGGTCGAGATGCTGAGGCTTTTGCAATTACTAATGACCTAGCACAGATTGTTCATTTACCTACAAGAATAACGGACAATCCTAATCATACAGCCAATACGCTTGATCTTTTTCTCACAAACAACCCTTCTAAGTTCACGGTCGAAGTGAGAGCTCCTTTAGGCACTTCAGATCACAACTTGGTGATTGTCTCTACTCCAATGGAACATTTATCTCATGGCTATTCCCAACCTCGTGTTGTTTGGCATTACAAGAATGCAAAATGGGATGACCTGCGAGACTTCTTTTCTTCTTTTCCTTGGTTGGATTACTGTTTCAAAAGTTCTAATGTCAACGTTTGCTCAGATCGTGTCAGTGAAATTATTCTTGCAGGAATGGAATCCTTTATCCCACACTCCACTTTAAAATCTCGTCCTTTATCTAAACCTTGGTTTTCCAATAAATGTGCTAAGGCTGTCCAAGAGAAGAATGTTGCATATCGTAATTGGCTTGTTTCTAATTCTTCAATTTCATTTTCTGCCTACACCAAAGCTCGCAACAATTGTAAAGCAGTTATTAATCAGTCCAAACTAGAGTTTGAACAGGCTAAGAGTAGAAAACTTGCTTCTTGCCCTAATGGTAGCCGAGCATTCTGGTCTCTTGCCAAAGCTATTGGCCGCAACTTTTGCCCATCTCTGCTCCCACCTCTGTCCAAACCAGATGGTTCTGTTGTCACTTCAGCCAAGGATAAAGCTGACCTGCTAGCATCCCATTTTCTTCCAGCTCATGTATTAATGATCTTGGAAAAACACCTCCCACCATTCCCAACACACTCCATTCAATGCCTCCTGTGGTCTTCCGTCAAAAGGATATCAGAAGGATTTTGATGAATCTCGATGCTAAGAAAGCTCCAGGTCCTGATGGTATTTCTCCACTTGTTCTCAAAACCTGTGCTCCTGAAATTACTCCTATTCTTTGCCGCATTTTTTCACTTTCTTATTCTAAAGGTGTTTTTCCTTCTGCTTGGAAATTTGCTCATATCCAGCCAGTTCCTAAAAAGGGTGACAAATCCCTCCCATCCAATTATCGTCCCATTGCAATTATTTCTACTCTTTCTAAAGTAATGGAGAAATCAATTATCCGCCAACTCTTTAACTACCTAGAAACCTTCAGTCTAATCAACGATCACCAGTATGGATTCCGTCAGTGTCGATCCACTGGTGATATTCTGGCTTATGTTACCCATTTATGGACTAATTCAATGAAAAGGTTCGGTGAAACACAAGTAGTTGCTCTTTACATCTCAAAGGCTTTTGATCGTGTTTGGCATAAAGGTCTTCTAAACAAGCTTCCATCTTATGGTTTGCCAACTGTTTTTAGTAATTGGTTATCCAGTTTTCTCTCTGATCGCTCACTGAGGGTGATGGTTGATGGCTCTCTGTCTTCTAACTTCTCCACTAATGCCGGTGTCCCCCAAGGTTCAGTTCTTTCCCCCACTCTTTTCCTTTTGTATATCAATGACCTTCTTCCATTGACTGGAAATCCTATCCACAGTTTTGCCGATGATAGCACATTGCATTCAACTTTCAATTTTGAGAAACTTGTCCTGCGCAATCAGCTTCAACTTCTCGAAAATCTGCTACCAATTCCTTAAATGCCGATCTTCAGGTAATTCTCCAGTGGGGCAAAGACAACTTAGTTGATTTCAACCCTTCTAAAACTCAGTCTTGTCTTATATCTCGCAAAAAGGATTCTTCTGCTCCTATGCTTATCTTTAGTGACACTCCAATTTCTAGGCAAAAGGATATATCTCTTTTGGGGGTTACCCTGACTTCTAATCTCTCTTGGCACAAGCTCATTACAAATATTGCTTCCTCTGCATCTAAAAAACTTGGTTTTCTCTTTCGCTCTAGGCGTTACTTTTCTTCCAAGCAGCTGTTCACTCTGTATAAATCCGCCCTGCCATGGAATATTGTTCCCACATCTGGGGTAGTGCCCCCAAAACCTCTCTCAGGCTTCTTGATTCCATTCAGAAGAGGGCAGTTAGGTTAATTAATGATTCATCTCTAACAGAGTCTCTCCACTCGCTGTCTCATAGACGCACTGTTTCTGCTGCATGCCTCTTCTACAGATACTTCCATGGGCACTGTTCTTCTGAATTAGCTTCTATAATTCCCGCTCTCTCTTTCAAAACAGTCCGAACACGTGCCGCCACCAGCCAACATCCATTTACTGTCCAACTTCAAACCCACAGAACCAACTTTTCATCTTCCTCATTTATTCATTCAACTGCCGTTTTCTGGAACCTTCCTTCATACGTATTTCCTGAAAATTACAATCTACACAAGTTCAAGTCCAATGTCAACAAATATCTTCTTTCGTCTTCTCAATCTCCAACCCAAGCACGGTACTAAGTACTATAGCTTCTAATACCTCTCATTTTTGGGGTTCACATAAATAAAAAAATAAAAAATAACCCTGCAGACTGTTCCCCAGGGGTCATCATTTCCAGTTGTTGTCACTAAGCGTTAAGTTCGTTCCTTACTTTTTCGGATGGCATCCGTGTATCGGTTTCTGGCTTCCCTATAATGTTGCCTGAGGGCTTTCACTTCAGCTTCTGGCCACGTTCAGCGCGCTCGTTGAAAGTAAGGTAACCTTTCTTCTTTTGGTTACCACTTTGCGGAGGGCATTGAATTCCGGAGTCCACCAGGGGATGGCTCCAGGTTTCGGGTTCTTTTTGATAGTTCTTACTCTGACTTGGTCGGCCACCGCTCTGGCCCGTTGTGCATTTGTCTGGAAGATCTTTATCATTGTGGAATTAAAGTTTTTAATTCGTGTTCCCCATAGTTAATTCTTCCTTGGTAGACACTCTTGGCTTTCAGATAGATCGGGCATTTCGGGTCTCTGATGGAGTGATGGTCTAGTTTCTGCGACTTACAGTTTGCGCATACAGAGTCGTCTTGGTTCTTGTTTGGGCAAGCGTTGTAGTCATGCCCCTTTCAGAGAAGTGACATGTCTTGATGTCCTGGGCGCATCTGTGGGAGGTGTGGCCGAACTTGCAGCATTTGTAGCACGTGGGAACAGCCACATGCTCCCTGAAGCGACAGGATCCCCAGTCTATGTAGATTCTTGATTGATTTCTTATTACTTGCCAGGCTTCCGGCACTAGTTCTACTATCCGGTTACTGCTGAAACCATCCCTTGATTTGATGGAGTATTTAGGAGTTATTAATTGTTGCGATTTCCTTCCCGGATATATCCCCTGGAGTTTTTCCTCTGTCAGTTCTGGTGCGGTAATATCTTTGTTTACATCATAAATAACTATAGATGGGCCCCTACTTTTGGGTGGCTCCGCACTCAGTCCAAGGCTTACAATCTTTGGGTTTTCCATTATTTCCCGTGCTTTTTTTTTTTTTTTTTGGTCCGTCTCTATAACTATACCCACACTTCTTATTTTCCTTATATCCTTTACTCTCGCTTGCTTTAGGTGCTCTTTTAGGTTTGTCATTATTTTGGTTTTAATTTCATCACTAGTTTTTACTTCTTCCAGGTTTTTTGGTCTTATAACGACCAAATTTGGCATTGGTATTATAAGATGTGTGAGATCTAGTGAGGAGGCTGAGCCTCACCCGCAGTCGGACATGCTAAGCAATCACCAAGAGTGGCCAACATTTTCACTCAGCGCGCCAAACATCATATTAAAAATGCGCCGAGTGCCACTCAGAGTATATTCATAAGCTACTGGAATCAATACAACCATCCGCGACACCAAATGTTTTGACAACTGATGTCAGATGAACTAATGAGACATATGGCAGAGAAGAAAAATGCATGGGATACATACAAATTAACACGTGACACAGAAGCCTATGATAGATACAAGTTGATCTGTAACCAAGTTGCAAAGGAGGTTAGGCAGGCGAAGGCAGATTACGAGAAATCTTTGGCAAGGGATGCAAAGAAAAACAGCAAAGAGTTCTTTACTTATGTAAACTCTAGCAGGAAGGGGATGAATCAGATTGGTCCACTTGATATCGATGGGTCAACTGTTGATGATCCTGCTCAGGTAGCTAACAAACTGAATGAATATTTTAAAAGCATCGACATTCACACATGAGGAGTTATTCAGCGAGGGGAATGCCAGAGGTGTATTCAACTCTGGCAGTAAGCTAGATAATCTTGTAATAACTGAGAGTAAAGTGCAGGAGAAATTGTTGAAGATAAATACAAGAAAGGCACCTGGGGTGGATGGGATCTATCCAGTTATATTAAAGGAAGCAGCAAAGGAAGTAAGCAAACCCTTAGCCATAATTATGAGAGCTTCATTGGACTCAGGGGAAGTACCCATAGACTGGAGATGTGCAAATGTGACCCCAATTCACAAAGGAGGATCAAAGGGCGACACAAGTAATTATAGATCTGTGAGTTTAACTTCTGTTCCTGGAAAATTAATGGAGGCACTGGTTAAAGAATCACTGCAGCATCATCTAGACAAGACTTCAGTTATAGCTCAGACACAGCATGGTTTTGTTAAGGGGAAAGTCTTGCCTGACCGATTTGATTGGATACTATGATGCAGTGACAAAAGAACTGGATGCAGGGAATAACTTTGATATTATATACTTGGATCTTAGAAAGGCTTTTGATACTGTTGCACATGGAAGACTGCTGCACAAATTGGAGCAGTGTGGCATTGGAGGCAAATAGCTGCTATGGATAAAGGGGTGGTTGAGGGGGAGAAGACAGAGAGTGGTAATCAATGGACACTGCTCATCGTGGACTAATGTTATTAGTGGAGTCCCTCAGGTTTCAGTATTGGGTCCATTATTGTTTTCTGTATTTATAAATGATATTGATGATGGTATATCAAGCTTAATGTCCAAGTTTGCAGACGATACGAAGGTTGGCAGGGTTGTCAAGGACACTACGCTACTGCAACAGGATCTGGAAAGGTTGAGCAGATGGGCTGAGAGGTGGCAAATGAAGTTTAACATTGACAAATGTAAATTACTACATATGGGAAACAGCAACCCCAGAGCAACGTATCAACTCTGTGGTACTACACTGACAGTATGAAAGTAGAGAATGAAAGGGACCTGGGGGTAGTTGTGCAGGCAGATATGAAGTTTTCTGAGCAGTGCAGACGGGCTGCAGGAGTAGCTCATTGTGTATTGTCGATGATATATAGGAATTTTTCTAGCAGGGATAAGGAGGTGATTATTCCCTTGTATAAGGCAATGGTCAGGCCACACCTTGAGTACTGTATACAGGTCTGGAGGCCTCATTTCAAGAAGGATGTAGAGCTGCTGGAACGAGTACAGAGAAGGGCAACAAGGTTAGTGAAGGGAACGAAGGGTTGCTCTTACGAAGAAAGGCTTAAGTTTTGCAAATTACAGAGCCTGGAGCCTAGGCATCTGTGAGGTGATCTGATTGAGGTGTATAAAGCCTTGAATGGTTTGAGCATGCTCAATGCTGATGGGATTCTTCCTCTTGCTCAGAATAATCACCTGAGAGGGCATAAATTGAAATTGAGAAAAGACAGATGTAGGATAGACGTGAGGAAATTTGCCTTTAGCCAGCGGGTGGTTGGTTGGTGGAACAGACTTCCATCCCTTGTCGTGGAAGTTGATAGCCTAAATAAGTTTAAGGCTCAGCTGGACAGGTATTTCGAACGGACGGAGGGGTGAAGTGGAAGTGGTTATTTTTTTATTTGTTTTTTTTTTTTTTTTTTTTTTTTTGGCTGATGCTGCATAAGCTTGCTTTCTTGCATCAAATGCCTCTACTAATGCTAATACTAATTACGTAAAGGAATTATTGCAGAAGCTAAGGGCGCTTGTAATAATAATAATTTAAACAATTTTACGGCTACCAAATAAATATCTTTTCAGAACAGACGTAATGAATTGCTCATTAAACCCTACATGCACTAATACTCTAAAAACCGGTAAATGTGAAACATGGATTCCCGCCATGTTGAATTCCGGGTTATAATTGTTTTAAAAAAAAAGTTGAATTTAAACTGTACATGTATTTCTGATTTTTTATGTTATTTATTTATTTAGTCCACCACTGGCGATCCCTGCAATATTGGTCTTGCCCACAATACAGCATCCCTATGTATCTGTCCACCTGCTTTATATCGGATGGTATGAACATGATTCTGTTCCATTTCATGAAAAGGATAGGTATACCTAATAAAGTGACCACTTAGCGTATGTAAAACAGAAGAAATGATATTTAAAAAAAAAAAAAAAAAAAAGATCAGGAAATGAGATGTGGTAAATTTTGAAAAACGTCATTACACCACGCAAAAGTCAATATTGAAAGTACGGAAGGAGATGATTTCCATTGCAAGAGCCTATGCCTACCCCAACAAGCATATTGAAGTTATCCTGATGGATGGCGATCCAAGAACAAGCGCTGTCTCCAGAAGCTAAATACCATGCCAGTCCAAAAGCTGAGGGGTGTTGCTGCTTCCAAAAGTCGGAAGGTTGTGAATATAAAATGACACATGCTGCTTGCTAATGCATCTATGTGGCAGACGTATCAAATAAGCGGCCCTCAAACTTTCTGCATGGTTTAAATTTTGCCAAATTCTATAAGGAAAGTTTATCCAAGCGCAACGTGTTTCCCCTCTATTTTATAACTATTGACACCACTAACAGTTTTGGTTGATAAAGAGCCTGTGCCAGAAATGCTTCCGGCAGGCACTCTATTTTAATATTTATGTTTATTTATTAATTTTAATCTTATTTTAGTGTGTTTTATTCAGTATTAGTTTCTTTAGTTAACCACATATAAACTGGCTAAATATGAACTGGCCATATTCATTGACTTCTAGGGAGCTTTCGATTCTCTTTGGTGGGAGAAAGCTCTCAATTGTCTTATCAAAGCCAAGTGCTCTCAGCAACTATTCCAAGTTATTAGAAGCTACTTCTAAAATAGATTCATCCAAGTAATCCCGAAACAGCAGTCTCTCTCAAAGACCAACTCAAGAGGATGCTCCCAGGGATCAGTTTTGGGATCCCTCTTCTGGAATATAGTTTTAGACAGCTGGCACATGCAAAAACTTGACAAATCTCTGCCTTTGCCTACGCCGATAATTTAGTTCTTCTAATTCCAGGTCAATCGCATCTTCAACTAGATCAATCAGCCAATATAACTCTTGAGCTAATGAAGTAGTCTAGTATAAATAAACCGCGAATATCTGCCACAAAAACAAAACTGATGGTTTTTAAGGGCAAATTAGATTACAGAAGACCTCCTAATATAAAGATAGACGGTAAGCAAATCCCTTTAGTACCTGAATTAAATCATCTTGGCGTAATTTTGGATGACAGGTTAACCTTCTCCTCTTAATATTAATCACCTCGCCTCGAAGATTAAGAAGTTCACTACAGAAATTGTCCGCATTTCCAAATCGGACTGGGGACTAAATAGGAAGATTCTCTTACTATGTTATACAGCAGTATTCATACCAATAGCATAACAACATATGCTTCGGGAGTCTGGTTCCATAGAGCCGTTAATTTTAAACTCCGTTCCAAGCTCATCTCCATTCAACGGATTATGCTGCTTGCCATGCTCCGGGCCTGCAGGAGCAGTGTCCTCTGCTGGAGTCTTACCACTAGACCTGCATGCCACCTTCAAAGGACTATGATATCGTCTAAAGCACAGAGTTCCTGGCATCTCATGCAACCTAACTGCTAACATCAAAGACGAGAAACGGAGAATTTGGAATGAACCTAATGTGTAGCAATCACGATGGGTTTCCAGTACTACTGTTCAAGTCACCCGCTCTTTTGTTCCTGCAGTTACCTTCCCTCTCAACAAGAACGTTCGCCAATGGTTTTCTCCCAGCTTATCAACATCATATATACTTACTGAGCACGGCTCCATCAACTCCAAACTATTTCAATTAGGCTTGTCTGACACCAACCTCGGCTTGTGTGGTGCTGAGGAAACCTGGACGCACAATCTGCATCGCTGTAAACTGTACCACGACGATAGGTCTACACCACAAACTGCTATTGGCAAGTTTTCTGAAGGAAAAGAAGTGGCATTGACTTAAAATTCACAATCGTTCTCAGCTCTACAACAATTTTCCTCTGCTGTTTTCACCAAAAGAAAGCAATTCTTCTGGAGTCTATCATCTCAACAACAAGGAACCAACCCAACACCTGTAATGTCTATCGATATCTCGAAAAACTGATATCACCTGCCTTCTTTGTTTTTTTAGCTGGTACCCCAGTTTGGGCAGCTGTGGGTACGGGATTAGTTAAAACCCACTGGTATACCCCCTACCTCTAATGGGTGCGGTTTTCATCCTTCAAAGGCCAGAAAAAGACTGCTGTCTTGTGGTTCCTTGTGCCACAATTCATACTTCTGATTGGTTGCGGGATGTGATTTGCTGTGTGGAGAGGTTATATGTTCATTTCACTTATGACGGGACGGGCACTCACCTTTCTACTAACGGCCATGGGCCCTTCCAATGACAAGCTCACCACGCTAGGGCTCCTTGATGACCCACGCTGCATCTGTGGAGATGTTGAGAGCTGGTCACATCTATGCATCAATGGCCAAGGTATCGATGAATACAAAATCCTCACAAAATACGCCCAGGACCTCTTTGCGAGAAGAGGAACTCGATACGCGCTGACAAACTAGCAAGTGACTGGAACCAGTTGAATTCTCCATGCCACTGTTCCTCTAACAGAAAATGACTATTAATCAGAATGGTACATTCTTCGAAGAATGATTGCAGCTCTGGACAATGCCTAAACCCCAGATTGAACCCCAAAACCGTCACAGAAAACCACACTTTGCCCAATCAACAACCTGGATGGGATACTCTCCGAAAAGAAAGACGGAATCCCTAACAAGCCTACAACTAGGAATGGACCGTGAACTCCTAAAAAGGAAAACTTTACTGAACCCAACTACTGGATTCCTACAGCAGACTCTGGCTCAGATATCAGCTGTGCTGCACATGCATCATTGGAGATCCATCATAGCGACCACTATCTGGGACTGACCTGTGGAAAGGGATCAGACTGACCTTCTGGACAGGACATTGTCCTACCTCTGGCCAGGCCATGATACTGATGTCACCGGACTTAAAGGAAACGCATCGGATTCGACCAACTGCAGCCTTGCTGCCCATGTGCTATTTGGCGATCAGTACCCTGCTCCCTTGCTGGGTACCTTTATTCCTTTTTTCCTGGCAGGGGGAGGAGCTAGACTCTTTCCCCCTCCCTCTTGCCGCCCTCTTTTCTTTCTGGTGGAGTATGGGCCTGCCTCACCGTCACTACCTGGGAGCACCTTCTCTATCGTACCCATTCTTCTGACTTTCCTTCCCCCAGCCTTCAGTCTCCCTCCCCCACTCTGCCGTGTTGGAATGAGTTGCCTGCCACAGTGTGGCAGGCAACTCATTCCAAAACGCTGCCAGAAAGTAAACTGAATAAGATACAGTCGTCTATTACGTCCCAAAACTTTATTTGTGTCCCCTGATTCTTATCTTTTCTGCCACTGAAAATGTACCACCCTCGTTAATTTTACTGATTCCCTATTCAGGCCTTTAGCACCCATTACGATTTCTAGCTGACAAGCATTGCAGTCCGCACTTTGTAAGCAGTTCTTCATATGCACATCGATTAGCATCCATTGCCAAACTGGTTGCTCTTTCTTTGAGACCTTCGAATAAGTTCTATGGCATTTTTTATTGTTTTTTCCCCCCTCCAAGATGCGGTCTCACCATAAGCTATACAAAAAGATGATGACAACATCATCTTCCCTACTGGCGATGGCCCTATACGTCACAGACAAGACAACATGTGCCTACTAAGTCGCCTACCTAGATAGCTTTACACTGCATGGAAAATTTCGTATCTGACTGAATGGCAACCCCTTTAGTCTTTTCCGTCCTGGAATACCTGTAACTCCACTCCAGGATTTCTTATTTGAAATAAACAAGCATGCTTGTTTGTTGTTTGGTTTTTAGGAGCATTAGCAACTAAGGCCATATTGCTCCGGGATATGCGGTGGTCATTCCCTGACCTTTCCGCATCCTCCGTATTTGGTGGGCACGGGCTCGAACCCCGGTCTAATCAAGAAGCGTGTGCTATGCACTGCTGCTCCTGCCCACCTAGCTGCGGAGGCGCCTACAAAACCTTGCATTTAGAAGCATTAAAATTCAACTGCCCTCAGACCATTTGTGCAACCAATATAAGTCATTCTGAAGCAAAAAGACTTGGTTAACCATCCTTTCTACCTTTAAATCATCAGAAAATTTTGCTAACTTCCCCTGTACAGGGGAAGTTGGTAAAGTTTCATAAATGTCATTAAGAAAAATATGAAATAGAAGAGGTCCCAACACTGATCTCCGAAGTTTATTTATTTATTTTAAACAGCTGTCTTCTATCATTTAGCCAGCCGTTGATCTAAACGAAGGATCTTGCTATTAATCTCAATTTGCAGTTGAACTTTTTTTAAGCATGGAAATTGAACAAATATTGAAGAACGACAGCCATGTTTTTATAAATAATAAATAAAAAATAATAAAAAAATCCAGACACGGACTGTTTGATAGAATCTATTCTTGAAGTTAACCATTCGATCTCGGTGTTGTCTACATAGTAACAATTTCATTATAGTATCATATAGTAGTTTCTACGGTCTTTTATTATGGTCAAGGTGAAAGAAACTCCTAACTACAACTAAAGCGTTGATCGAACATAAATTGTATGAGTACTTTTGCGTATTGGCTGAAATGTCAACATAGCTAAGAGATTTCTGATTTTAGGTAATAGAGATGCAGTTATCCACGCTCTATAAACTTAAAGAAGCTGCTCCGATGCATCTTTAATAAGAATAACTCCAAATGTCAGCTATCTGCGATTTTGAGAAGCTGATGATATTTGTAATAAGTCGTGCGCATGCGGAGGCACTAAGACTTCAAAAGCTCCATACATTTGGGTTTAATGCACTACGAAAACAAACCTCTAGAGCCATAAATTGCCACTAATCCCAATCTTTACTTGTCCGTTCAATTTCCAGTCTTCACCAATTGATTTACGGTAGAGAAATCACGGTCAGTTAGCGCACCGCGCCGATGTAAACCACCTATTCGGGTTTGACCTTTACCGACTAACAATTTTCTCTTTTTGTCTCCTTTCTGCAGGAACATTCCCGTTGTTCGTGGGCGTTAGCGTGGGAGTTGGCGTGCTTGTTGCTGTGGTGATCCTCATCTGTGCCTATCAAAAGAAGCGGTCCTGGGCAAGCGGCAAGGTGATAAACACAGCATCCCCAGATTCTCTCAGAGATAACTGGTAAGCATAAATAGAACGAAGTTCAAGGGCAGTACGATGTTTATATTTCGAAATTGCTCTCACAAAAATCCTGTCACTTAAAGATTCTTATAAACGGCAGTAAAAACAAAGTCCAAGTTTACATTCGATGCTCTATTACTCTTTGCCTGAACCTCAGATGCAGTGAAGTTGCCTAAGTTTGAGAAGCACAGAGATTTAGTACATTGAAAAACATTCCACTTACGTAAAATATATAAACGTGTGTGTGGGGGGGGGGAGTATGTACAAGCATCAGAATCTCTAAAGTTACATCGAAATGTGCATACAATGATGTATTTCTAAATTCTTCTTCCAAAGGGAGCACCAGTAGGACGAAAGTGTCCACATCGATGCAATCTGTGCACCTCTGTAGTCGAAAAGAGACGTTATGGTCTTAGGAGAACAAAAGACGGAACTAAAAATTTCTCCGTATACGAGCAAGAGCAATTTTGTATTTAGCTGAAGTGAATTTAAAAAAGAAAAAAAAACTTATGATTCTCTTTTTCTGTAAAATTAAGTGATGGTACTACTAACGAAAACCATTAAACCCAAATTCTTCACAATTACTGGTTTTGGTGAGGCGTATAATAACAAAATGCAGGATAGGTAGGAACAGTTATTAGACTTAATTAAATTTGAAAAAAGAAAATACCTGAACATATTTTTTGGTAGTCACTTTAAAATAATACTGCATATCTCAAAGATGTATATATCCCTTTTTTTGGATAAATGAAGTCTGAAAAATAAAGCATCATCCATTAATTTACGTAAAAAAAAAAGGTTTGTTAATTAATAAAAATTTAATAACATTCTTTTGTACGATTTGATAGACAACTTAAGGTAACAATCATAATAAAACATTTTCATACTTTTTTTTTAACACTGCGAGAGTGCATTGATAATATTCTGTTTTGGATTGAATTTGAACGCGCGCACATTCTCAGTGGACAATTTATTATAATTCTCCCTCCTTGTCCTAGACTGAACGCCAATGTCCGTGTCATTTACTCCTTGTATGGGCTGAAAAACCTAGGATAACTCAGGGGAATACACCCCCACCACCTGCGTCGTTAACAGTACTCTCAGTAAAGTGCCAAGCAATAAACTATCCAATTTTGAAAATGAAAGAACCGTGAAGACGGATTGGACCACAGAATGAACTATTATTTCAACAATAGCTTTTTCGTGCATAATAGCATTAAAGAGTAGTAGAAGTGGCACCACTGAACATCAGTATAATTACTCACAATCCATAAAAAATATAATAAAAAAACACAAGGGGTAAGTGTTCCCATGGCTTTAAACTAATAATAACAATAATAATTCTCTCTCTACCAAAGTGAGACATGATGATTCCTGGTCCGAAAAACAAACCCTGTATCTCAACATCAGGAAAAACATCCATTAGCCAATGAGTAAGAACATGCAGTTTCAAACTTCAGATTTGAATTTTAATTAGGGCGTGCTAGAGAAGCTGCGATAGATTTTCAAATGGGTTCTGAGGAATTGTGAAGTTTCTTAAGATTTCTGAGAGCGAGAGAGATGCTTTTACGATCTTTGTTATGTTTTATATAAAGCAAGAGATACAAATGACGTGGAATAAAATCGGGGTAAAAGTTTTTGATGTATTGGCAATATTTTAAACATGTTAACACAAATCAAATCAGTTAAGACATCACTGTTTATAGTAGTGGTTTTTTAAGTATATCCCGCGGAACCATGAGGGAGGGTTCTGCAAATGTTCAGAAATGTATGTTCTAAATTCGTTCAATGCATGTGTTGTTTTTAATATATTGTTAATAATTATGTTTTTTAAATATTCCGATCTACAAAAGGTTTCGCAGCCAAAGTTTTAAACCCTGATATGGAAAGGGAGGTCTCAGTAAGCGTCCTACTGTTCCGAACCGGCTAAAAAAGCAAACCCAAGATTACCTCGAAATCATGAATCGAAGCACCGTAATTAAACTGATATAAAATAGACGTGGCTGCAGCCTTGACATTCTTGTAACTTATTTCCCGAATGCCCTTGAAGTTCAGGTGCCTGGAAACACCCACGCAAAAATTCTGCTCTTATTTGAAATGCAAAGCATTACGAAATTCATGGTTCCTTTGTAAATTACTTTCCGGTTCCCCCTCCGCCGCACAAGTACGATTGGGTGGGAAGTAATGACTCGACATCCGGGCTGTCTTGTGCAAAATTTTCTACAAGCCAAATATAAACATGAGCGAGGAGACCAGAATTATAATTGTTAACAAATGATTTCCATTAGTTTTCCTCTTCAAAGATTAATACTTTACAAGTTCCACCGCTGCCATCGGTTTTGCAATCATGAAAGAAGTTGTTTCTTGAATAGAGGGCAACATAAAAAGAAAACAAAAAAAAACTTTACCATGATGAACACAATCCAATCTGTTCCCCAGTTTATCTCTGAAACGGAATAATCACTTCTGGGTCTCCATGGTGATCGAGCATCCTTCGCTTTTCCATCTCTTGCAGGAAGCGTGTTTTATCTTCTTGCACGACGATTTCAAACTGCTTTCATGTTCTGTATGTTACCAACTACATAACAAATTGTTGTATACTCCGATTTAACACATATTGGCCGTTAGCACTTGCGAAGCATTGAAGCTTTTATATCAAGTATCGACTTCCTCGCTGGGAGGCAGATTTATTCCTGTTTTTTTTTTTCCCATTTGTTTCGCCCACCTTTCTCTCTCCTCATTTTGCTCTGTTTTTTACCCAGACAACCTTTCTGTAATGCGATCATTAGGTTAGCTCTACATGTGGACCTTTTCTTGATTCCATGCTAATTTTAAATGTCTGTTTCCATAACAACCTTCCTACATTCAACTGTGCGTCATTTCCAAGGCAGCACAGTGATGACATTTTACTATTCGTGGAATTTTGCACTACCATAATAAATTCAACGCTCTTTCTATAAATAACGTGGGGGTAATAAAGTACAGCGTGTAGCAAAAATTAGGACATTTTCTGTCTACTCAACGAAATTGTGTTTCACATAAAATAGACGATGTTTATTCCCAAAAAAGGGCATCCATTTGAGCATGATACATATACTGTAGTTTCAGAAGGTTGGACTGTTTATAATAAATGCAGATGCATTTTATATATCGACATATGCTCTCTCATCTCCATCTTCTTGACAGGAGTAGACAATAGTTGGGAATCATAACGAAGGCTTGGGTTGCGGTCAGTTCACTGAATCCTGGATATGGTATTGCCTATAACGCCTTTCTTCGAGTGGAGTAATCCTACGTAACTAAGAATTAAGTCTTTTAATGGTGGACTCTTCGTGTAACTGAATTTTGTGGTAGTTTATTTATTTGTGCCGTGCCGACAATAATTATCGCAATGTTTTCAAATTTGCTAAAAGCAAGATCGCACTTGAACATAATCAGCCAAACTGTACAGAGAAATAGAGTGGGCCAGTAAATCAGAGAGTCTTATAATGGGGGATTTTAATTTCCCAGATATTGACTGGAATTTGGGGACTGGTCACTCACACACTAGCAAGGCTTTTGTGGATTTATTGGATGATTGTTTTCTACATCAGCATGTTCGGGAGGCAAGTAGAGGGAGTAATACTCTTGATTTGATTATCAGTAGTGATTCTTCATGCATTAAGAATCTGCAGATAAATGAACCACTAGGTGGTAGTGATCACAGTGTTCTGAAGTGGGAGTTCTTCAAAGAGGTAACTACCATTAGGGGTAAAGGGAAGGGGTATTGCTTTCGTAAAGGCGACTACGATGGACTGAGACAGTATTTAAATTCTATACAGTGGGACCAACTGATGATGTTACCAACAGCAAATTCAAAATGGGAAGCATTCAAAGAACTTATCCTGGAAGCTACTAGGCTTCACATACCAACTAAGAAATATTGTTCAAGGTTTAGGCCTAAATGGATATCAGATGAACTAATGAGGCATATGGCAGAGAAGAAAAATGCATGGGATACACAAATTATCACGTGACACAGAAGCCTATGATAGATACAAGTTGATCTGTAACCAAGTTGCAAAGGAGGTTAGGCAGGCGAAGGCAGATTACGAGAAATCTTTGGCAAGGGATGCAAAGAAAAACAGCAAAGAGTTCTTTACTTATGTAAACTTTAGCAGGAAGGGAATGAATCAGATTGGTCCACTTGATATCGATGGGTCAACCTGTTGATGATCCTGCTCAGGTAGCTAACAAACTGAATGAATATTTTGCATCGACATTCACACATAAGGAGTTATTCAGCGAGGGGAATGCCAGAGGTGTATTCAACTCTGGCAGTAAGCTAGAAAATCTTGTAATAACTGAGAGTAAAGTGGAGGAGAAACTGTTGAAGATAAATACAAGAAAGGCACCTGGGGTGGATGGGATCTATCCAGTTATATTAAAGGAGGCAGCAAAGGAAGTAAGCAAACCCTTAGCCATAATTATGAGAGCTTCCTTGGACTGAGGGGAGGTACCCATGGACTGGAGATGTGCAAATGTGACCCCAATTCACAAGGGAAGATCCAAGGCTGACACAAATAATTATAGACCTGTGAGTTTAACTTCTGTTCCCGGAAAATTAATGGAGGCACTGGTTAAAGAAGCACTGCAGGATCATCTAGACAAGACTTCAGTTATAGCTCGGACACAGCATGGTTTTGTTAAGGGGAAGTCTTGCCTGACCAATTTGATTGGATACTATGATGCAGTCACAAAAGAACTGGATGCAGTGAATAACTTTGATATTATATACTTGGATCTTAGAAAGGCTTTTGATACTGTTGCACATGGAAAACTGCTGCACAAATTGGAGCAGTGTGGCATTGGAGGCAAATTGCTGCTATGGATAAAGGGGTGGATGAGGGGGAGAAGACAGAGTGGTAATCAATGGACACTGCTCATCGTGGACTAATGTTATTAGTGGAGTCCCTCAGGGTTCAGTATTGGGTCCTTTATTGTTTTCTGTATTTATAAATGATATTGATGATGGTATATCAAGCTTAATGTCCAAGTTTGCAGACGATACGAAGGTTGGCAGGGTTGTCAAGGACACTACTGACACTATGCTACTGCAACAGGATCCGGAAAGGTTGAGCAGATGGGCTGAGAGGTGGCAAATGAAGTTTAACATTGACAAATGTAAAGTACTACATATGCGAAACAGCAACTCCAGAGCAACGTATCAACTCTGTGGTACTACGCTGACAGTGGTAGAGAATGAAAGGGACCCGGGGGTGGTTGTGCAGGCAGATATGAAGTTCTCTGAGTAGTGCAGACGGGCTGTAAGAGTAGTTCATGGTGTATTGTCAATGATATATAGGAATTTTTCTAGCAGGGATAAGGAGGTGATTATTCCCTTGTATAAGGCAATGGTCAGGCCACACCTAGAGTACTGTATACAGGTCTGGAGGCCTCATTTCAAGAAGGATGTAGAGCTGCTGGAACGAGTACAGAGAAGGGCAACAAGATTAGTGAATGGAACAAAGGGGTGCTCTTACGAAGAAAGGCTTAAATTTTGCGAATTACAGTGTCTGGAGACTAGGCACCAGCGAGGTGATCTGATAGAGGTGTACAAAGCCTTGAATGGTTTGGGCATGCTCAATGCTGATGGGATTCTTCCTCTAGCTCAGAATAATCACCTGAGAGGGCATAAATTCAAATTGAGGAAAGACAGATGTAGGATAGATGTGCGGAAATTTGCCTTTAGCCAGCGGGCAGTTGGTTTGTGGAATAGACTCCCATCGCTTGTCGTGGAAGTTGATAGCCTAAATAAGTTTAAGGCTCAGCTGGACAGGTATTTCGAACGAACAGAGGGGTGAAGTGGAAGTGGTTATTTTTTATTTATTTATTTTACTTTTTTTTTTTTTTTTTTTTTTTGGCTGATGCTGCATAAGCTTGCTTTCTTGCATCAAAGGCATCTACTAATGCTAATGCTAAAAATAAACGAACTGTGGCATGAATTTAATTTGATTGGATTCGGTGAATAGTAGAATAGAGAGTTTTAAACTAAGTGGAATTAGTTTTAGTTGCTATAAGTAAACAGAGATTAAGCTGTTAATATTAATAGATTAGCTATTATTGTTGCCTTATTTTCATTATTAAAATTACATTGTTCTTGTTGTGAAGTGCATTGGCATATATACATAGCAGTGGGCAAAATAAAGGATACACATAATATGAAAGTACTCTCTCACTCTGCCTCTGGAACAATCGCTTACATCTCTCTCTCTCTCTCTCTCTCTCTCTCTCTCTCTGAGAGATTCCCGCCATATGCTATCGCAAGTTGAAACCCTTGACGTAGAACTAAAGTTTTCAGATCGTGCTATAGACAGGCGATGACGCTCGGTCTTAATGCCTACCTTCGCTTCTTAAAGACCCTCCTGGGTCGCATTGGTTGAATCGCCGTCCTTCCCACACCGAGTGGAAAAGTCATGAGTTTGAGTGCAGTCGATGATGGGAAGAATTTTTATGGGTTTTTTTTACAAAATGACTGAGTTATTCGGTCTCAGGCGTGGTACCACGTTTTTTTTTTTTTTTTTTTACCTCTCGGAAATTCGGGTTTCTTGTCCAGCAAACACAAAATCGATCTCAGAACAAACACACGAAATTTACAGACAGTATACAGGAACAATATGCCATAGTCGTTGATGCTCCCTAAAACCCTACTACAACAAGCTTCTGAAAGATTAACACCTGCGTATTTGAGTATAATTAACACCTGCGTATTTGAGTATAAGCAATGCTTTATATGATGCATATACCTTAACAGTTATATTTCGTTCTCAAAATAAACCGCGTAGTAACAAGATTACTATAACATTATTATTATGTAATGTCCTTCACAAGTATTTTCTTTATATAATGTTCCATTTAATATTATTTATACATTAATCTGCTTTCTAGTTCTAGGTGTGGAATTTTGCTATGGACGTTGTGATAATTTCTTTCGTTTTAACTATTAAGGGCCATATTGCAACGTATATATAAATGTAACTGTTATAATAAACATTTCCTGAAGTGGTGTGTATATGTGTGTGTGTTTTAAATAGAAACTGAGAATTTCTTTGGACGTGTTAAAGTCGGAAAAATAAATTAAAGCATGTGCACCTTGGACGCACGAAAGATGTTTAATGTGAAAACATCCTCAGCTTGGAAGAGATTAGCGAAATCCATTTGTAGAATAGTATGACGTCACAATCATACTTCCTGCAGTAGTAACTGTAGGAAGTATAATTGTGACATCGAGACTACATCAGCACAATCATAAGGAAGTATGATTGTGACGTCAGTCATACTTTCTTAGTATGACGTCATAACCATGCTTCCTGCAGTTACTACTGCAGGAAGTATAATTTCAATACATAAATTTTACCACAACATTTGCATTTCCGTTACACTTCCGTTACATTCCATTGTTAGGTGCCGCTATAGATATTTTCACATCAAAAATAAATAAAAGTAAGAACAAGTACCTTAACAATGCAATTAGCTGCCCCATTTGCAAAATGTGGTCCCGTTTTTAAGAACATTAGCATGTATGCATAATACGCCTATTGCCTTCACAAAAATGTTCGCGTAAATCGTGAATTATTAACGTTTGCTAACGCGCCTGAAATGAAATGCTCTGAGAACATTAATTACTTTTTTTGTAATGAACTTATATTTTGCAGCAGGCGCTAGCCCCAGAAATCCATTTTTTGCTGGACAGCATAATTATTCGCATTTTAATCGATGGATTTTAGCTGCAGCAGAGATCCACTGTCTTAGTGCATGCAATGCATTCTTTTAAGGAGCAGAACATGTCTCTTAAATAGACTGCCCTCAACACACCTTATGATGGTGGCGTGGCTGCACCACTTCTCTGAAGAGTAAAGTCCAAAGCGAAAACGCTGCGAAGTTTAGTCTACACGCGTCCCTAGCCCTACCAAATTTTCGTGTAGTCCTCGTCGCGAATAGCGGTTTGTCTGTTATGAGGAGATAACCCTCACTACCATGGTTTGATACCGCCAAACTCAATGCTGGATAGAAAATTCTCATAAAGGTAGCAACTAGAATCGAACAGCTATTCAGCAAGCCAACGTTGCCACAAGGCTACCGTGGCCCCGTATGCTATCGCTTTAATTTCAATATTTCACATCATTTCTCACCAGTCGCGTGGGTAGTGTGACGTCATTGCTAAAATTACATTATTAAGTTCCCCTATAGATGTTTTCGCATCAATCCTGAAAGCTTACAAGACGAGGGCTGTAATATGACACAAACTGTATTTTGTTTCTCTGTCACTTTAATTTTTTCTGACCATAAAGTGAATAATATTAGTGACGAACACAAAAAAGTCTACCAAAATATCTCTGATGTATGGAAAAACATTACCAAGTCAAGTGAAATTTGTTGGCTGCTACTGTTGGACTCTTAATTAAGAAAAGCTCAAATATCAGCTGTTAAAGCAAATAAATTAGAAAACGTGTTAAATGACTTCATTGTCACTTTGCTCTATTTTAAAGGTAATGCATAAATTTATCAGAATCGCATCTTTTAATTTTGAAGAAAAGGGCAAAAATCTTTTTGCTGAATTTTGGAAGTCTGATTTTATTAAATAAGATAATTTAACGTCAAGTTTATTTACGTATCATTTAAGGCTACAGTTCTATTATGATTACGATTGTTTATTATTATTAAACTGAATGGGTATTCCAATTACTGTATTTCGTTTTGGCTTTTATTAGTTATCGAATATGTAAACTAAGCTTAGCTTTTATTTTGCTTTAGGAAAGGACTTCCGCCAAATGTTGTCTCTAATGGTTCAGTTAATTACACGTACAGTGCTGCTCATCGGCGTTTGTTCCAGTCTGCTTCAGTTGATGTGCCCTTAGTTCACCAGTTTCAACATCGCCATATCCAGCCGTCATTAGGATTGCCTCGATGGAACTCGCTCGGAGCCACCCACACAACACGTTGCTCCATAGGCGAAGTTCAGCCTCAATTGTATAGGTAAGTAGTTACGATGCGATTCCGCTGGAATATTAATTAACCTTAATGATAATGGGGCAGAGAGAGGAACACGTTGGGATAAAGTACACGACTTTATTTACTTTTCTAAGACGCTTAAAATTCAGGTTTCAGTTTATAATCGGTGTCTCCTGGAATACAGAAACAAATTTCATGCGGAAATGGCTGAAACATTTAAAATTATTTTTAAACGTTTTTGAAATGATCGTTGTGGACTACACTCACCCTAGTGTAATAGGCACTAAAATTTTTATGTACAGGTAACCATAGGCATCAACAACAAATTTTCACGAGTTACAATGATAAAATGCAGAAGCGAAACTTTCGATTGTGATATTCCATCTTTTTCATTTTCTTAAATAAGAAAATAAAAAAAAAAGCCCTAGTGCAAAAACCAAGTGATCTTCACGTGGCAAAACATGAAAAACAACCAGTTCATCAACAAAGTGGGTCAGTATTAGTATCAGCAATGGCGACATGGTGCAAGGAAGCCTATGGCTTATGCTGCACCAGCCAAAAAAATAAAAAATAAATAAAAACATAAATAACAAAAAAGTATCCTGCATTATCGTATATCTACTCCATCCCTAGCTGTAACGTTGTAAATCGCTCCACAACAAGGCTTCGGTGGTGGGGTGGAGTAGATCTTCGATAATGCAGGATACTTTATTTTATTATTATTTATTTATATTTTTATTATTTTACAAAACTGTATACGTTCTTTTAAGAAGATTATTTCTATCTAAATGACTATATTTCATTCTTAATCATTGTCTCCATGGTTTCCTCTACCACTGAAGTCAGACAGATTGATCTGTAATTGTTGGGGTTTACGGGGTACAGCAACTTCGACCATATTGTGTCACTGTTTATTACTCGTATATCTGTACAATGGTGTGAAAAATACTCTTTGCGTTGAGTCAGTAATTGAAGAAGTTCCTCTCTATTGAAGAGGACTTCAAAAGTTCCTTCAGTCGTCAAAGGAAATCGAACTGAGACCACTCCAAAACAAATGAGAAGTGCCGAAAAAACCACAACACTATTGCCGAAGATGACCCTTAAGTTACCTACTTAGATCTTAGATCCACCTTTATGAATTAGCGATGTATTGGCTTGTGAAAATTTGCTTTCAACCAGAGAGCAGTTGATTGTTGGAACATGCTGTCATCTAGTGTTGAGGAAGTGACTAGTTCGAATAAATTTAAGGAAAAATTAAACATATTATTAGATGGGATGGATGAGGTGGATAGTGTTTTTTTTTTCTTTTTTGGGGGTAATGCTGTATAAAGTTTGCTCCTTGCATCATTTCCCAGTACTACTACTAATAATAATAAAGACTGACCCACATCTACCTCCCCCCGTATTGATGAGTAATTATTTATTACGGCATCTTTACTGGAAGTTTGGAAAGTGATCAAGGTTCCAGTAAAGGGACTGCAACGTATTGCGGAATAATAAATGATTTTATCCTGGTATAAAGAGCGTCGGTAATTCATATCAATCTTTATTAAAAATGGAACTTACTTTACAAAAGTGTTCAGATTTGCGTGCTGCTATTCAGACATGTTCAGTATAGAGGAACTTCCATGGTGTTGCCTCCTAATTTAATTACTGCGACATGAGCGGCTTACGAGAGAAATTTTAAGTCACCATCACGAAGTCACCTTATAGGATTGTGCATAGTTTTGAGTCGCATAGCTTGATATCTTAAGAAATACTTGTTACTAACGTATGGGACGCGATTCTCTGGAGGACCCATATAGCCTAGAACGATGCTTAATAAGATTATTAAATTTGGATGTTAAATGCGATTAAAATAAACTTTAAACAAAAACACATACAAATTAACTAGCTCTGCTTTACTAGCCATATTCAATTAAAATTCCCAAAAAGATGAATTATTTCTTATCTTAGGAGTATTTTCCAAAGTAAAAATTAACAGCAGTTTTTTTGTCCCTACAGTTGTCCTCCAAACGAAAAAAATTCCCCACCTCCATGTAGATATGGCAGGATTTGGTTCTCCGTAATTTATCGAGATCAACGGCTTGAAGTGAACCTAATGAAAGCAAAATATTTAACAAGTGAGTAGCAAAAGATTTTTATTTTGCTATATCTACTTCGCTTTCTTCTTGCTACTTTGTTACTATTATTTTTTTTAAATTCAGTAGTTTTAGTGTAATTTACACT
Source organism: Mastigoproctus giganteus (assembly GCF_048544385.1). Classification (NCBI taxonomy): domain Eukaryota; kingdom Metazoa; phylum Arthropoda; class Arachnida; order Uropygi; family Thelyphonidae; genus Mastigoproctus; species Mastigoproctus giganteus. The sequence goes on along the minus strand of NC_143582.1, from coordinate 41,347,013 downwards.
AAACTGCTTAAGGTAAAAAATATATTCTCTTGTATTACTAATGGCCGCATGGTGCAAGAAAGCCTATGTGTATGCTGCACCAGCCAAAAAAAAAAAAAAAAAAAAAAAACGGAATAAAACAAATGATAAAAAAAACTAATGATTACTAAAAGAAAAGAAATTTAAACCTATCATCCTATGCGTTTCCCCTCACCCGAAGATACTATCCAGATGACCTTTGAATTTCCCCAAACTGTCAGCTTCTACCACCCATGTAAGAAACTTATTCCAGTAATTTATAACTCGCTGGCTAAAATAAAACTTCCTGCAATCCAATCTAAACATCTCCCCCCGTAACTTGAATTTATGTCCTCTAGTTCTAGCATCATTTGTAATCTAGAAAATTTCGTCCTCATTCATTTTACTGATGCCTCTCAGAGCCTTAAACACCTCAATCAAATCTCCTCTAAGGTGACTAGTTTCCAAACTCTGCAACCCACATATTCAAAGTCTTTCTTCATAAGGACGCCCTTTTGCCGATTTCACCAGGCGAGTTACCCGTCTTTGCACCCTTTCAAGAAGCTCGATGTCTTTCTTTAGGTGCGGTCTTCATACTTGAACACAGTATTCCAAGTGTGGTCTAACAAAAGCCTTATATAATGGGATTATCACGTCCCTATCTCTACTTGCAAAAGTTCGATAGGACACCATGGGCCTTCCTTGCAACCTGTGTACAATGCTCAGAGAATTTAGTGTCTGACCGTAACGTAACACCAAAGTCCCTTTCCTCCAGTACTGGGTTTAGTTGAACCTCCATCAAGTGGATAAGTTATTTTGGGATTAGTTTCCCAGGTGTAATACCTTACATTTTGTTGGATTAAAGCATAGCTGCCATTTTTCTGACCATTCCTGAAGTCTATCTAGGTCTCTCTGAAGAAGCTCAGCTTGACAGTGATCATTAACTACTCTCCCAATTTTAACATCATCTGCAAATTTAGACATCACGCCCTCTATCCCTTCATCAATGTCGTTTATGAAAATTAAAAACAACAGTGGTCCTAATACTGATCCTTGGGGAACCCCACTTCTTACATCAACCGAATCTGAGGAATAGCCATTTATCACAACCCTCTGCCTCCTGCCCTGAAGCCATCCTGCGATCCATGTAAGGATTTTCCCAGTGATTCCAACCTGTTCCAGCTTATAAAGCAACCGCTCATGTGGGACTGAGTCAAAAGCTTTGCTGAAATCTAAAAACAATGTCGAAATTATTCCTTAAATCCAGCTCATGAGTGACCCTTTCAAAATAGCAAACCAGATTTGTTAAACATGATTTTTCCTTTACAAAACCATGCTGAGTATCCTTGAGAATTTCAATTCTATCCAAATGATCCTGAATTCCACCCTTGATCATTGCCTCCATGATTTTCCCTACCACTGAAGTCAGACTGACAGGTCGATAATTTCCCACTTCACTCCTAGAGCCACCCTTATGTATGGAAGATACATTGCCACTTTTCCAATCTAAAGGAATCTCCCCAGAGTCTAGCGATGCTCGCATAATTAGCCTCAATAGTTCAGTGCACTCACTTGCCGCCTCAGTTAAGATTATAGGGTATATTCCATCAAATCTAGGAGTCTTACTGGCCTGTAGGCTTGAAAGTTTTTTCATTAAATAATCTTGCGAAATTTCAATATCATTAATTACATATTTTTCAACTTCGATCCCACAATTTCCCATTGCCACAAAAGGTTTTTCTTCTGTAAATATCCACGCAAAATAACTGTTGAGTTCATCTGTAACGGCAGCTGGTGTGTTTAATACTATCCCCTTTCACTTACGTAAAAGTGTACGATGTGGTTTATCCTGCTCTTCTTAGCATTTATTTTTGTGAAGAATTCTTTATCCTCCCCCCTCTTTGCTAGCGATTTCTCATAAACTGCCTTTGCCTTTCGAACCTTTTCTGTGGCTCTATTACAGATCATCTTGTAGCTGTTATAGGCTTCAGTACTTTTTATTGCTCTAACTTTTCCATGCCACCTTTTTCTGCTCAAGAAATGTGGCAACTTCACTATTCATCCAAGTATTTTTTTAATGGTAAATACGCATTCAAGGTTTCTGTGATTAATGCTTTAAAAGCATACACAGTTCAATTGTATTTGTTCTCTATGCGATATCTACCCAGTTAAGAGGCCAGTAGCACCTTAAGGCATCGTAATTTCCTTTTCTGCAATTATAACCCATTCCTTTGCCTTTTACTTCTGCTACCTCTCTCGTCATCATCCAACGTAGAACCCGTGATCACTTCCTGTTACTGGTTCCTCTACTGTCAGCCCTGTTATGTCATCTGATTCATGTGTGATGATGAGGTCTAGGATATTCTTTTCTCTAGTACTTTCCCTGACATGTTGATACAAGTAACAGGTCATCTAGTTGATTTAAAAATTTTGTTCACCATGTCATGTTTCCTTCCCATTTACTCCAATCAATTAGAGGCAAATTGAAGTCACCCATAATAAGACATTGACGCTTACTTGCCCATTTATTTGCATGTAGAGGCTTTCGTCATAATCTTCACAATTACCTGGTCTGTAGATTACTCCTACTCGATTTATACCTTTGTTTCCAACTATCTCACACAATGCAGATTCTATACTAGCACGTGAAACGTCTGAATCCGGGAAAGCTATCATTGCACTCAGGCTGATTCTGATAAGAAGCATTACCCCGCCACCCCTTCTAACTACCCTATCCTTCCTAAATGCATTATACAAGCCGTACTGAAACTCATCATCCCCTATTTTTAGGCTCTCTTCCCTGGCATTAGCTACCCGCTCACTTGAAACGTTTCTGCCCCCAGAACATCTAGATAATATATCCAGTTAGGGTAACAGATAAGAACTCTTGAGGTATGTGCAAGAGTTACTTTGACCAATATTATCATATAAACGCGTGTCAGTATTACCCATATCCCCCCCCCTAACTAGCAGTTTCCCTGAACCTTTAAGATATCCTCAATAATACTGGCAAAAACTTTTGCACCACCTTTGTTTAAGTGTATCCCGTCTCTACAAAACAAATTCCTTCTACCTACAAGTGTGGGCCAAGCTGATAGAAATTTTCCCCCCCAAAGCCTTGCAGAGTCCTTCAATGTACTCGATGTACAGTCAGTTTAGCAATACAGTACAGATATGTAAAATTAATCTTTTTTACGACTGTACGCTCTTCCCAAATATTTATCGTCACACATGAGATACAAGGTACATTCAACAGAAACCATTTCGACAGCACTTTCTCATGGTCCATTAAATCGATTCATACAAATGTACTTAACCTCCAGATATGCAACCCATCATCCATCAAACGACATACTGTCATACACTCTTTTGCATCGTACATGAATCTCGGCCATACGAACCATCTCTACCACTCCAAAAGTGGTCCTGTTATTTATCATGATGGCGGTATCTGATACATAATAATTAGTGGTTGCCTGCAGGTCACGCAAATGATCACCTTCTCTCAAACAAATGACTGACACTACCTATGTTTCTTTGAACCTCCCTTATACAGTATACTTCTCCGAATTATAAATAAAAATAATTCAACCTCAGTTATATATAATGTCAATCTCTGCCTCAAAGTTGCCAGGGCTAATAGAATAAAACATTATTTTTGAAGATCATTCAAGTAGGTCTTCCTAGATCATTACCTATATCACTCATTATATAGATATCACAGCCTCTGAATATCATGAATACGCAATGCGCAAGAAATTAATGAGACTGGAATAAAATTAAAATATTCACCATAATTCCGCAACAGTTTCCTACGGACGTACTGAAATGCGACGTTCTGCCAGCCATGATTAGTTGGGATTGCACTGTCGTCGCGTGTGGACGTGTTTTATGCATCGCGAAAACCCCAAGATGGGACAACGTATAAACGTCAAATTTTATGTAATTCTGGGAAAAAATTGCGCTGAAACACATGACCTGATACGACGAGCTAATGGAGGTGATATATCCCGAGCACAAGCACTTCGATGGTTTAAGCGTTTTAAAGAAGGTAGAGAGGATGTAGAAGATAACTCCAGCAGCGGACAACTGCAAACGACCTCCACTCCAGAATTGGTGGGAAGAAGTGCGGAATTTACTGCAGGAGAATGCCGAATGACACTCAGAATGATGCTAGTGAATTAAATGTGAATGAATTGATAAATTACACGATTACCACAGGCTTTGGCAAGACAAAAAATTGTGCTAAGTTTGTCCACGCTTTATATGATAAAGAAAAACTCAAGCGACTGGATTCTTGCAAAGATTTTGTGCAGACTGGTAACAGTGAACCTGCTTTTCTGAACACCGTCATTACTGGGGAAAAATAAAAGCGTTTCAAGCGTTTCGTGCTGTGTATGTCTACAAAACAATAATGCTCGTTCAAGCCGCAGGAACAGAAACAAATTCAGGAGGCAAATTTATATGGAAATTGCAGCAGTGACTTTGGTTTCTACAAAAACCGTTAGATGAGCAGATTGAATTTTAATATCTCTCTCTCTCTCTCTCTCTCTCTCTCTCTCTCTCTCTCTCTCAAATTCAAGGCGGATTCAGGGTTTATGCTTGTGGGAGACATATGGGAAAGGGGGTAGCAGCATATGATCTAGCCTTCAGGGAAAAGAAGCAAACAGAAAAATTCGCTCTTTAGATAAATCAAGAGCAAAGAATGCGTTTAGAATGATTACTCCATTTCGGATTTCCCCCCGTCAAATTACGGTAAGAAATGCTTAACTGGACGTAAAGTCTGTTTCCTGCTCCGCGGGAGGTGGTTCCCACTATCCATCCTCATCTTGCTATTCGGTTCATTTCCTACAGGGGTGCAAATTGTATTAATGAATTTAGTCCAAGGTTTCCGGTTATATATGCAATCAGTCCTGGAACTTTAAAGACGGAGACTGTATTTCAAAATTTAAAATTATTCATTTTTACAGTTGCAAAAACATAAGCAAATTCTCGAAAAAACTGAATTTCTATATTTAAAGTTTTCAATTTAGACTGAAAGACATCTTTATGGCCGGAGCCTTAGACTACGAAGGAGTTAGTGCAATCGCAGCATTTTTATATGCAGTAAACTACCAAGGTAGATGAACTGGCATCTTCACAGCGAGTTACCATGATATTGCACTACCTCGAATAAATAAAGCTTCACCAATGGGAGAAGACTATTTTTATTTATTCTCCCCGGACACCACAGTCTTGAGGATCGTGCAGTCCCATTCAGATAATCAGTCTGTTTACTGGCTATGCTCTACTATAATTGCGTATTAACACTATTCGAAAGAATCAGTTTTACTGAAATGGATAGAATAGCAGAAGTCTTAATACACACATGACGGAAGTTCAAAAAAGAATGAAAAATTGTTGTCCGATTGCAGCTGCATTGACGCCCACTACAACTCTTTCGACCTAAGTTTTTGCTTGCTTCCTGAAACAGCACGTTTGCCGATATCAATTAAAATCGTGCCATTATATTATTGGAGGATCGCTGTTTAAAACAAGCTGCATGATGCACGTTTCGGATTCGTTGCCACCAATCACGATTTACAGCAACCATCATTCAAACTGCACATCATATTAGACTCTTTAGGGACGCACAATAGCTTTGGATGCTGATAAAACTCCTAACAACCAACCAGACTCTTTTAGCAAATATCCGTAAGCTAATATAATGAAATCCATATAAAAAAAAAAGTTAGTTGTGCAATGTCAACTACTAGGAAACAAGCTAAGGCAAAGAAACACATCGTATCTTATTTTATTTGTAATTAATAAGCAAGACACTATTAAAGAAACATGCAACTTTTGATAGTCAGAGCCTAATAAAAAAAAAAGAAAAACCAATAGTCTCAAATTTTAGTTAACCTAACCTTTTACAAACAGGTAGTACGGTTTATAAATCAGTCTCTTATTTCACAGTATTAATTTGTAAGAGATTAGGTTACCTAACTGTTAGGGTTTATTATTATTATTTATTTATTTTTAAACTTAGATCAACACAATAGTACATTTTAAAATGTTAAGAAACATTTGATTGACGTAAACGCCTATTATGACGCCAGTTTGACTGATATTAGATGCTAATTCCAATCAGGAATATGCACCTCAGAATTTGAACACTAGCTAATTATACAATAATATCATAGCGTAATTTTTATTGGTATTGGCAAACCTACAACTTCAGGAAGTGAAAACTTGAGGTCGATAAGTTACGCAGCTACACAAATAATCACTTGGTTTGCAGGCGAAGTTTTATGCAAAGTAACAATACTAGTTCATTATCTGCTATAAACTCTCGTTAAATACTGTTAAACCTTTTGATTTTGCATTTGGTTGCTATGCCACATACACTGTTCCAACAAATGAAGTTATTCTGCAAGAAAGTTCGCCGAAATGCATTTAAGGTTCAACTCCATTATGTGAGGCCTACCCATGGACCTTTGCGACAGTGACTCCTGACTACTTGTAGCTCCTCCCACTGCTTCTTGGTGATTGGTAGATGTACTGCTGTCAATAGTACTGCCAATCACCGAGAAGCAGTGGACGGAGCTACAAGTAGCCAGGAGTTGCTGTTGCACAGATCCACGAGTGAGCCTCATATACTAGAGTTCAACCGCATTTAATGCTGCAACTCTATGGCTTAAGAATGAGGACAGCAAATTGTGCATACCTCTTGTTATTCTGTTAAAACTTCGCCATTTTTATGGCAGCCGATACAATAGCGCCCAGTTAACATGGACTGGGTTGCAGGCATTCAAAGCTGAAAACTGCAACGTACGAACTGGTGATCACATATGCCCCTCCAGACCACTATCACCCCCCCCGTCCTCAACTGAAACTAGAGCACTGCTCCGTCATTTTGATAAACTACAACGAACTGTCAAGGGAAAATTTATCGACCTACACCTACTGAATGACTGAAAAATTAATAATAAATAACTAATTAAAACTGTATTAATGATTATTAAAATCTACAGGTTTTAATTTCGACAGTCGAATAAAGTTTGTCGAATAGAAACCCTCTGTATGAATGAAGCCATCGAATTAATACACTTTTTAATAATAATATAATTTGCAATATTTCTGTAATCCGATTTATTCACTAAAAATTAAAAAATTTCCTAAATTTCTGATCTTTATTTAAACGTGCTACTCAATTATTTACTTTACTCATCTCATATTTCCTTCTGATTTAAGACCGAGAATCAAGAAGCAGTGGAAGTGACTTAATAGTAACAGGCTGCCTTCTTCCCGATGAAAACTGCATCCAACAAAGCCAAGTGAGGAGAAAAATTTCTAGTCCAAAGTTTCGTGACATTTTTGTGTTTCAGGTGAGAGATTGTTTTCAAAACTTTTATTTTTGTCATACAGTTGAAGTCAGTGGTAAAGGATTCTTATTTATTATTATTAAAGATTTAAGAAGCTACTATTTGAACGAATATTGGGGTGGAGCGGTTATTACGTATCCACCGGCAGAAAAAGAAGATTGTATTTGTAGCAAATTGGAACTCGAACCTACGATGTCAGAACTGATCACTGTCACCTGCTGTTCAAACCTTTGTATTTTTATTTATTTTTTGATCTTTAATTAATTCGCTGTTATAAGCTAATTGCGGATTTCTCAAGTATTTTGGCATGAGACAGACAATTCCTTGGCTAGGAATAACGCCACTAGAACACCTACTGGACGTTACTTGACAATGTCCAGGAGGAGTTGAGCTTTCATTAAAAGCTCTTGTTGCAACCACAGAGTACTCTGTAGTTGCAACTATCTGTGTATGTCCGAAAACTTTTAGTTATTTAGCAGCTGCTGTACAATTTCCCATGGGTATATTTAACAATCAATAATCAGGTGAGTTCGGTAATTTAACTCTAGAACCGTGGTGGACAGAGTATGATCAAAGCAGCTGCCCGCAATCAGGAAAATGGGGTTTTAAAAACAAAGGGCACTCATCGACGAGCGGAGGAATTTATAAAATTCTCTTCAATGGAGGTTGTAGTTAGCTGATTTAAATATTTTCCTAAATTGGTCTTGATATATTTTAAATTATCCTCGTTAATTCCTATATTAAGTTTTTTTGTTGTATAAAATACGAGTAATCCTTATTTACTGAAGCAGTGTTTCAATGTTCCAATTTTCAAGAAAGGCGATAAAGGCAGATTCAGCTAATTATCGTTAGTCGTTCTAATAAATATGATCACCAAAAGTTTTGAAAATTTATTTACATGAACGCCAGAAAATATTTGCAGTTGTTGTTGTCAGTTAACAGCGTTAAGGTGCAATGGCAACTAAAGGCCAACATTTACAGCCTTTATTGATGAAAATCAATTCGGTTTTATGATTTGAAACCTACTTTGCCAAACAGTTAATCGGTACACGCGCCCCACTTATAAATTTAAATAATATTTAAATTTATTTTAAACTTAAATTTAAAACTCAACTTACATAAAAATCCATTTTCTTTTGCATTACTAGGATCCAAATACTTTGAGAAGATTGTACAACCTCACTCCCAAAAATTTCAGAGCTGTATTTTTCTTAACTAAAAATTTTCAATTAAATTCATTAATATTTCGACTGGAAAGTTTAGACTATTTTATTCTCGTCGCTAGGGAACGGGATAAGCATGGTAATTTGTGAATGCGCAACTATGGCCTTTCTCCCATTCTGTCGATGTGCGAGAATGGACGAACAACGACATGAAGACCAACGTTTGCTTCAATCCGGATTGAAGTCTTCCCTATAGACGCCAAACTTATGGTAATGTCTCTTTATCATATTCACGCACATCGCAGTAGTGGAATTTTTTTTTGATTTGGTAGTTGTTGGCGCATCGGCTTCTGTGGCCATATTGCACCTCCCAAGGTTTTTGCAGTACTTTGATCCAAGCCCGAGGCGGGAATCGAACCCGCGACCTTTGGGTTGCCGGGAGGTACTTTACCCACTCGGCTAGCCCGGTCGGCTGTAGTGGAATCGGCTTCGCGATGGAGAGGAAGTACTCAAAGGTGAGACTATCTTTCTCAGAGCTGGCCACCATGAAAATACTGACCAGGTCAGTAAATCTGAGAAACAATCGTAGTCTCATTCAATGGTGGCATTTTTTTCAAGAAATAAATGGAAAGTAAATTAACACCGCATACAGCCGTATCCATTATTCCAGAGCTGTCTCATTGTACTGTCACCAACAACACTGGTTGATTAGTTGCCCTCCCCTTTCTCTTGTATGGTGAACTAGCAGCTAAGGCAAAATGCACCAACTCCATGACGAAATTAAAATATGAAGCATTCTAGTACGATATGACTACGAAGGAGATATATACGCAAAGCAGAACAAATAAAATCAGGTTTAAAAATCTAGTATAAAATTGGTCATTGATTTAAATCGCTTAGTGTAGTAATAATATCTGTATCCTTTACAGAAAGCATACAATATTATTATCGACTACTAAAATTTAAATGTAAAAGGCTCTGAGAAGTGTCTAAAACAATACGGCGTTCATTATTAAAAGGGGGAAGTCTTGATACTCGTATATGTTTTAATGCAATATTACAGCAGGTGCATACCGGAGGATCAGTTCTCAGCAAAAAAGGAACGCTTGAGATAACTGTGTCCTATTTGATGCCCACTCAGAACAACCTCTTCCCTTCGTACTTTTATCGTGAATTATCTTCCGACTGTGCCACGCCATTTGCCAAGCATCTGGATCGAATTAATTGTACCGACAACGCTGAAAATGATGCAGAGGGGGAGAGCGACTTCAAAAGAAACAAGTATCAACGTATCTTGTATTCCTTATGCAACCTTGGATCTTTAGAAATAGTGACGTACGATATAAAATGTACTTTAAGATAAAATGTTAGGCGTAGAACTTGCGTTATTACTAAATCAATAATCAGGTGAAGGAGTCTGAAAATCCATTTCTTAGTTTGGATTTCTCTTTGCAGGTAACCGAGAAGGAACTACTGGAACGCACTCTATTGCTGTCAGTGTACGACATCGATAAGCGAAAAGTGCGACATCTTCTTGGTTATACTTTAGTGCCCCTACGGACTTCGGGCGTCACGGGCAACATCATGTGCAAGGATTTAGAAATACCATTCGAGGTAACTAATTTTAATCGTTAATCTCGGCTTTTCACTGAATTCTACATCTTTGGTGTTTAAGTGTCTTTATTAATGGTTAAACTTAGTGCGTGTTTTCGAGGTTTCATATCGCTTGACGTACCTTGGAACCACCATATAATATTTCACTACTGGCTACCAAAAGTTATTCCAAGACTTCTCGGATTTATCAAGAAATTGTATTAGGACCTTTGAGTTGCCGTCTTCAAAGACACTTTTCAAAAGTTGAAAATAAACCTACATGTTTGAATACCATAGAACATCAAGGTTGTAACCTAGTTTAATTAATGAGCTCCCCAGTTATTTGAATCAATATCAAAGAGATACTTCTAATGACATCAATTCATTTCGAAATCCTTCGCTCATTTTAAGTTTATTTTTGTATATAAACCTCATTGATGAGTTTCACATGTTTGTGCACAAAATATAAGAAAAAAAAAAAGAAAACCAACCAGAACTTTGATTATTATTGGCGAAAATTAAAAGAAATTTCCTTTAATTTCTGAATATAGCTTTTATTAAATATATTGTAGAATTGGCGAACCAAGGCCTTAGATTATACAGATTAAGCTTAAATAAAACGAATGGACTCACCTGATGTTAATTGCTTCTTCGATGAATAAAGAGAAGAGAAAAAAGAAAGCTAATCCAATAAGTACTTCATTAAGATGCACGTGTATACCGTAATGGTATATTAAAAACTGACTGTTTAATAATGAACAGAGAGAAACTGGATTCTAAGACTTGTATCATACTGCACGAACAAAGCAGAATGAGGTGAACTCGGGAATTTTTACAAGGCTGGAAGAATAGACGGCAGTAGGAATGGGAGGGTCAACTACGAAAGTAGGGGGGGAAGAGGAGGAGAAGAACTGATGATTCAATAAAAAGAAATTTTTATCCGTAGGCAGCATACGTGTGATATGAGAAGAGCATTATTAAATTTGTCTTCATGAAACAGCTGCCACTGATGTATGACAACTGTTTTGTGAAGTAGGTTAACACCTTTTCGAGACAATAGTGGTTTCGCCACTCCTTAAAAGATCTCCGAGTTCGAATCCCGTTGGGCACTGGAAGAATTATTAAAAAAGTCTCTTCAGTCGGGCTCTAATTAACTTATCCCAGGAGCAGAGAGAGAGTGTGAAATTTTTACCTATGAGTTAATTTAGGGTTTTCAGGCAGCACAACACGCAAATCGGGGCCTGTACAGACATAATACACGCAGCACAATACGACCTTAAATGCTAATGCGCTACTTAACACAAGAAAATTATACTTTGTCAATATAATTTGGACCAGAGGCAATAAATCAAAAATATTCAAACGGCCTACTAGAGCTGAACAACGCTACATTGTGGAATGGATGCCCTTCCGGCTCGAACTTCATATGGTATCCTATATGGGGACTACCTTAAATGGAAATGAAAATACACACTGAGTAAATAACTGTTTTTTTATAATTACATGTTAAACTCCCTAGCATTACTGCTGTTATAGTCTTGCAACAGTCATCGATGTAACGTACGCATTATTACTGATTAAAATAAAGATATATGTAAATTATCACAGTGGCACGTGTTTTGTGATTGGTTAGAGATACTTGTCAGAAAGCAGTCTGTGACAAGATAAGCGAGCTAGGAAAAATGATTACGGTACAACCGAGGTAAATTGTTGCTATTAAGTTAACAGAGAAGAAGTAGAATGCAATGGTTGGTTTAGATTTTGGAATTGAACTAGGGGGGTTAGTTGTTTGAGTCGAGATAGGTCGTGTGAACTTGGCTAAAAAAGATCCGATATTGGCTATTTTTAAAGAGACTGAAGTGGTTTTTGAAAGTTGGTCACGAATGAAAAGATAAGGCCATATGATCGAATTCAAGTTGAATTAATATAAAGGGGTTAAAAGTAAACTGCAGCCATTACATTCCACTGCAGGATGGAAGACAATGTTGAGGGAAATGGACATAATTTGCCATGGCAGTCCAGTGCGGGTTGGCAGATTGTCCGTATTTAGCAGTCAGGGGCTTGAACCCCGGTCTACTCAAAGAGCGTATTCTACTGCATTCCCGCTCTTGACCACTCGACTACGCAGGTCCCTCTTTAAAGGGGTAGTCGCATCCAAATTCCTTTGGAGGTCGTGGATTTTTAACAGACGTTTTTCTCAGTGTACGGTCGCCGAAACAAGAAGGGGATAAACTAATAAGGCAACAGTATTATTATTAAACAGTGATCTTTATACTCTTTTATAACTCTTTATTAGACAGTGCTATCGCAATGGAAGTCTCTCCCCCCAAGAATAATTCTTGCAATATTCTTAGCTTAGCGGAGGTTAATTTGAAATAATTGGTTTTAAACTGTGGCCTTTCCTTTATTTTAGTTATTTTTTCATTAGAGATGGTGATAAGTGAAGATATTTTCAGCAACTTACGTAAATTACGGGTAAATTTTAGTAACTATTTTTGTTTTGCTAGCTAATGAAGGTTATGCTGAATAAATCTGTATTCCAGTCAGTAATGATGTTAGATTTCATTATGGTATGCCATAATAAGATTGGCGTCCCCGAGCCTCATGAAGAATTTGTGTAAGGAGTGGAGTTTGGGGGGGGGGGTTAAAAGATTTGACGTCAGTCAGGTATAGTTGTGTTATCAGGGCACTGAGGCCCAAACTCATAGGCAGACCATTCACATCAGGATGGACCGTTACTTCAACGGCATGATTATTTCAGAATCTATATATTTACAGACTCTTGATATTTTAAGGAGTCCCTTTTTTTTTTCCCTTTTTTTCCTTCCCTTTTTTTTTTTCCCTTTTTTTCTTTCTCTTAATTTAATTTTATTAGGCAACCATGGAAGGTGCACTTTCCTTTCTTAAAAATTTTTCTACAGCCCATAACTTAATTTAAAACCCATAATCCCTGTAAAGTATTAGAATCCTATAACCACTATGTATGTGATAAAACCCTCCACCAGCTAAGCGGATTACTATGAGGTGAGTGCTGAAAATTAAGCTAAGCTATACGTACGATCTAGTATATTTACAGATTAATTAATTAATATGAAATAGATTTAATTAATCTGTATATATTTCCACTCATCTCACGATACTTGAAAACGAGAGGTTAGTTCTAGATACATTGTGTTGCATACAACACAATGTATCTGTTGTATTACTAAATTATAGATTAGGTTTACAAGTAGAGGAAGAACTGGAATTGGTTCTTTGTTCACAGGTGACGCTTTGCCTTGTCAGGAAAAACGACCCGTGTCATGTGGACGACACGATATTATCAATATTATTTGCTTACCCTGTTAGTCATTCCAAAAATTTTAGTCTTTGGGTAGCCTCGGGCGTCTTCCCTTCTGAATGAATTTAACAAGATACTGTAAGTGTTTCATGCCTCAGGGATTAATACCGAGTTTAGAATTTAATTGAATAGTAGGTTGCCTAAAATAAATTATAACAATAAAAGGGAGGTACGCTGATCTTCTAACACCTCAAGTGTCATACTATTAAGAAAAATAACAAGGCAATGCAATAATTAAAAAAAATAATAAATACCTCGTTTTGAATAATCACTTTGTCTTTCCAGGTGTTAAAGTCGGCAGGGGACATTGAAATCGCGCTTTCGTGTAATCCTAATAGTAATCGCCTGAAGGTGCTGGTGTGCAGAGTAAGAGGAATCCGAGGCATCGAGTCCGGAGAAGCATGTAAGATATATATTTTAAGCATAAGCCAAATGCAGTAAAACAGTTAAGTCTTTATTTTTATTTAAACAGCAAGCATGCTGCGATTAAATTTCGATAAGCCGATGTTATAAAATTAATGCATTAATATTATAACGTCGTTCGTTTACAGGAGTTTCTTTCATTTATAGACTGCGTTGATAAAGAAACTTTATTTTCTTTCCAGATATCTTTGTCCGAATGCACATCCTCAACGCAGGCCAATTAATAAAAACCCAGAGAACTTCATCCCAGCACGTAGTCTGCTCATGTTACAGTGAAGTAGTATTCGATGAAGCTTTCAATTTTGTCATCAGCAACAAGTTCCAATACTCCCATAGTCTTCTTTTCAGTGTTGTGGTAGCTGGGGCAGGGCCCTTCGTTAAAGACGATCCCATAGGGAAAGTGGTCATTGGGCCTGTTCTTTACGCCAAAGATGAAGCTCTGCTACATTGGCAGGATATGGTTACTAATCCCCGCAGTGTCGTCAGAAGGTGGCATAGTCTTGAACTAATGTAGTGGTGATTACTTTTACCTTTTGATCATCTTCCCCTCCCATCTTTACATCAACATCGGTCGCTCTACATCTGCCCCTTAAAATGTGCCAAATATTTGTGTTGTAATATGTACAAAGTGTCTTAATATTCGCAGATATTGAGAGAGAGTCGTTTCTTATAATCATGATTCCATTATAAATAAATGCTGCGCAAGATGGAATAGAATCTCTTGAAATTTCTTCCAAGTGTAAGACAATCAATAAATTGTTTTTACCAATTAGTGTTTATCCAATTCGTTCGCTGCACTGGTTTTTTTACCACGTATATTGCTACTCAAAAGAAATGTTGAAATAGTTCTCAAAATACGAGGGCAATTTGTATAATTAATACTACTGCCACTTTGGTATTCACGATAGACTTGTAGCGTGTAATATATTCCCCTACAAAACCGGCAGCTCCTCTAAATGGTAAATCGTGGAATCACGATAACACTAATACAGTTTTCAAAACGAAATTGTAAGTTATTTAGTGTATAAGAGGAGAGTGAGAGGTGGAAGAAATTAGAAATATTCAAGTAGGGATGGATGGTAGGAGTTGTGGAGATTAGGCGAAGGATTAAAATAATTGAAGAAAGTGAGATTAAGAAAAAATAAACTTCGAAAAACTAAATAATCGATGGAAATGAGATTAGATGGCTTTGAACTTGAGCTGATATTGCGTGTCATTACCGAAATGAGAGAATTTAAATCTTTCATTTTGGATTGCGCGAATTTTTAAACAAAACAAATCTACTAAAGAAATGCAATTATCCAGTTGCAGTTGCCATTTTTAACACTTTTGTCCAAACTTACGCGAACCGACTGAGTGACACCACTAGATGGTACGAGCTGCTTAACGCAAGTTTCGAGGCAACGGAGAAGTCAGTACATCATAACCGAAAACTGTGTATGTTTTTAGCAGGTCTGGAAAACCATGAGAGCAAAACCATACACCGTAGGTTAGCTAAAACAAGCTAAACTAGTCTTACCAATCAAAAAAAGAAAAAAATATTTATTACGGTCACCCGGAAAGTTATTTCATCTACCCATGAGTATTGTGTCTGTAAATTGCGTGTGTTCTCTTGTCGATTTGCTTGCTTTGCTAGACGAAAAGTCCCGGGTTCCGGGGGGTGGAGGGAGGAACCTTGCTATCTACGCCTGAGACTGACTTACTCAGCTCATAAACGTTCCTCGCGTCATCGATGGGATTCGAACGCCGCCTTTTCCACCCAGTGTCGGGAGGACGGTGACGATACCACTGGTTTGGTTTGGTTTTAGGTTTGCTGGCACAACAGCAACCTAGGCTTTATAATGCGCCAACCACGACGATGCCACTGTTCTACCCGCTTAGACTCTTACCAATCAATAAGTATCCACTCAGGAATACCTATATGCTGAAAGAATAAATTCACTGGGGTAAGTTGTCACACTGTTTATAACAGATTGCTCTTGCCAGTCCTCGGCAAACTTCCAAAACGCTACTCTAAAGAAAACCTCGTTTCTCCACTTCAGTGTGGTTTCAAAGTTGGTTGCTGCACTGAGGATGCTCTTCATAAATTAAAATCTACTGTTTCAAGCACTCAAGCCAAGTACGCGCTAATCATCACAGCTGACGTTGCTGGGGCATTTAATCGGCTGTGGTGGCCAAGTATTCTCAGAAGACTCCGTCAAGCCAAAGCACCACGGAAACCTTTATAGCTATGTCAAGGAGTACCTGAGACACTGCACCGTCCATGTTAGTACCAGGTACAAATCTGTCACTAGCCAAGTGTACCCAAGCTACCACCAGGGCTCGGTCCTGGGGCCATTCTTTTGGTCTATCATCCTGGACCAGTTCCTTGGAATGGACTTGGAGATGACTCAATCCCTTGCGTTTGCTGACGATTTGGTTTTGGTAGTGCATGGTGACTCAAGAGCTGATCTAGAGGAGCGTGAAAATTGCGCACCAACTAAGCTCCAGGACTGGGCGGCCAGTCACAGACTAAAAGATCTCGGGAGAGAACAAATTCTATACTGCTCAAGGGAACCCTTCAACTACGAAGACCACCGGTTATTAAAATCGACAATACCTCCATAAGATAATAGCCAGAAATCGTCTTAGATATGAAGCTTAATTTCCATCCTCACTTGAAGTATTTGTCAGAGAAAATAAAAAGATATTCGGCCATGATCATCCATATAAGCCGGGCAGACTGGGGACTTAAGCGCTGGGCTCTGGCCCTCATTTATAATTCCATATTTGTCCCAATAGTTTGCTATGGAGCCTCAGTATGGTATACTAGGGCCTAATTGGACTCCATACTGCGTTCTATGCTCCTTGCTTCAACTAAGGCACGTCATACAGTTAGCACCCCAAGTGCTAGCTGGATGTATACCCCTACAATTAGAGGTAATAAGAAGAGGATTGCATCAACGGTTGTTGAAGAAGAGTATTCCCACTGAAACAGCAGGTATCACTCTTAACTTTAACAACCCCAAACTGGAAAGGAAGAGAATCACTGAAATTCAGTTCAGGACCTGACAAGAGACATGGGACACCACCAATAAAGGACTAATAATAACCAAAAAGTTCACTGCCTCTGTGAACCTCACCAGTCCAAAGCCTCCTCCCTGGTAGTCACCAGGCCTCCAGGCTACATTTCTATTCACAGGACACGGACCCTTTAAAGAGAAGCTAACATCCCTAGGCATAGAATATAATCCACAGTATCACTGCGGAGCTAAAGAAACGTCGGATCACGTAATGTAGAACTGCGATGAATATGACGCATTCTGGCTAAGGTTTGCCACTAAAATCCAAGATAAACTCCGTCACTGTGAATACCTGATTACAATGGACGAGCAGAGATACGCCACCTTCACTGAGTTTTCGCAGTCTGTCTTTACTGCTAGACGGGTTAGGCAATCAAACAGCACCAATTGAAGATAAAAATAAGTAACTTCCTGGATATGACACAGTAGTTGGGTAGCCATACTGTACAACACCTCTCTGTTCTCATATGTGAATTCGACCTCAACTGCAACTCAAGCTTTCGAAGAGATTATAGTCTCGCTACGCTTCCACTCCAGCCACATTGATATTGTGTATATTCCCCCAGGGCCTGCAATTGAAATTATTGAAGATCTAGGGAACTGGCTCTTAAACCGCCTTCGTCCGTCTGCACAACGCCTTGTTTGTGGTGATTTTAACCTGCCTCCAAACCGACATCACCTCTTTATCAGGCTCTGCAAGTTCTTCAAATCCATCAACATGACACGGGTCAATGAGAACCTCACCAGGGGATTGAACCTACTGGATCTCGCTTTTGCTTCAACACCATGCACAGCTGAGGATGATCCCAAATCAATATGGATTCAGAAAGGGTCGTTCCATTATTGATGCACTGGAGAACATGACTGAAGGCGCAAAGAGTACGGACAGAAAATATTTCTTAGCCATCTCAGTGGACTTTGCCGGGGCGTTTGACGCACTCTGGTGGCCAAGCGTCCTCGGCAGACTCCGTACAGCAAATCTCCCTAGCAACCTGTACCAATGCATAAAAAATTATCTATCACAGAGGAGCATAACTGTAAGGACACCATATAGCAAAGTTACGCGCGAAATCTACAGAGGATGTCCCCAGGGCTCTGTCCTGGGTCCCCTACTATGGAACATCGTACTTGATGAGTTCCTGAACATAGACCTGCCGAATGTACAATCTCAAGCATATGCAGACGACTTAGTCCTTACCCTTGCCGCTGATACTAGATCCCAACTGGAAGCCGCAGCGAATAGAGCACTCGGAACTTTACAGGACTGGGCCTGGCACAACCACCTGGAAATCTCACCAGTAAAGACAAACTCCATCCTGCTTAAAGGCTCTCTGAACGAAGCGAGGCCACCTCAAATCAAAATCCAAGGAAGAACTATCCGGTTAACAACTGAGATGAGATACCTTGGAGTGATCTTGGATAGGAATCTATCTTTCACACCACACCTGAAATATCTACATACCAAAATTCAAAAATATACTGTGCTAGTGGCAAGAATTGCACGTCGGGACTGGGGACTAAAGCGACGCACGCTCGCCCTCTTCTATAAGGCTATATTTACCCCCATAATCACGTATGCATCTGGTATCTGGTTTTCAAAGGCCACCACAGCAGTTAACAAGAGGAAGCTTGACTCAATTCAGCGCGTCATCCTGCTCACCATCACCCGGGCCTGCTGCACAGTCAGCACACATGCCTTGCAAGTGTTGGCCGGCGTGCTACCTCTGGATCTAGAAGTAATCAAATGTGGTTTGCTTAACATGCTTTCCAAAGGTAGAGCCATCTCTTGTCTGGATTTTACCACCGACCCCTCAAATAACATCAAGGCCGAGAAGAAGCGTCTCACTGCATACTTGCAGCAGGTCTGGCAGTCTAGGTGGACACAGTCTACAAAAGGAGAAGTTACCAGAAAATTCATTCCTCCAATAGCAACAGTATACCCAAAATCTCCCACGTGGTTCTCCCCTGGCCTATACGTCACTTTTTTGTTAACTGGCCATGGATCTATCAGAGGGAAACTCACCGCACTCGGGATCACGTAAACCCACAATGTCTCTGTGGTTCCCTCGAAAGTTGGGACCACCTGATGTACGAGTGCGAAATATATGAAGATTTGAGATGCCTCCTCTTGACTAGGATACATTACCTTCCTAAAAACCAAGAACAGCACATCCTCGAAAGAGAAGAAGATTATGTCGCCTTTACGCGCTATGCACAAGACTTATTCGCACGACGGAAGACTCTACCATGGATATAGTCACTATTCTGATCATCGTCAAAAACAAGAGAAGACAACCACCTATATTTTGGGAATCAATGCAGAGGCCTACCAGCAAATGAGACTACACCACCACGAAATCTAAGAAGATCCAGTATAGGACAACCACAGCTATATTCCTATTTATATCCCTGCTGACTTAGACACAGATCACCGGATGACATCACCACTGAAATTGACATCACGACCGGACCTGAATGAGAAGAGAAAGAAGATTCTGCCAAATGGCGATCACGCTTGTGCTCTCTTGCACAGCAACTTTTGTCCCACTTCTATCCCTTACTTTCGTCTGATGGATGTATTCCATTGTACCTGGGGGATGATTTCTTCTTCATCCCCCATATTTCTACCTGTCTCCCCCTCTTCTTGACTCTAACGCCCACCCGCTCTAACTGGTTTTTTTTTTTTTTTTTTTTTACATTGGTCTCTGTCAGGAAGCTTAGGCGACCCTGCAGAGACTAGCCAGAGAATAATGGGCAGCCTGGCTACCTCCTAGCGGTGTGTGCGGGCAACGTGGGGTTCCATCAGGGGCCCTGCGGCCAAATGCCAGGACACCCAACAGAACCCAACGCAAAATTACATATTCAACACAGAACACTTTTCTGGCATTTACAGAATTTCTTCACAGTGTAAATATGGCGCAGATGTGGGAAACCACAGGGGGCGCCTGACCCTAATATTATGCACTATGCACACTATGTACAATAGATGCTTGGAAACAGGACATTTCCCAACTGCATGGAAAACAGCAAATTTAAAACTAATACTGATAAATCCTACAAAAAATCCAGAATTTCCGGATTCATATTGACCCATCGCTCTGCTCCCAGTGGCAAGTAAATTGTTTGAAAGATTACTCCATGTGAGAGTTATAAAACACTATGAAGCGGCAGGCCTACATGCCAGAAATCAGTATGGCTTCAGACCAGGATCCTCAACTGTGGACGAACTGGGAAACTTGCCAAGGATATTACATGATTGTAGACGAAAGTATTTGCTACTCATCTCTGTTGACTTTGCTGGAGCGTTTGATTCACTTTGGTGGGCAAGCGTCCTGGCAAGGTTGAAGGAAGCTGAGGTGCCTCTTAACCTCTACAAAGTAATTGAAAGCTATTTAACGCAAAGAAGATTGGAAATCAACGTACACTATCAAAAAATAACAAGAGAGGTGCACAGAGGATGTCCGCAGGGGTCGGTGCTCGGGCCGCTCCTGTGGACAATGGTCCTCGAAGAATTCCTGACGATGGACCTGGGTTCTGTGGCAGCACACGCCTTCGTGGACGACTTGACATTGACGGTAGAGGCGGACTCCATGGCCCAATTGCAGACGCTGGAAAATCAGGCACTGCAACGGCTGCAGCAATGGGCATCAAAGAACCAGCTGAAAATATCGTCAGACAAGACCTCATCGATCCTCCTGAAGGGGACTCTACAACTACGACGACCCCCGCAAATTAAAATCAACAATGTAACAATCAAATTTGTGAGCCAACTGAAGTATCTGGGCGTTATCCTAGATAAAAATCTGACGTTCCAGCCGCATCTGAAATACATCAGAAGAAAAATCAGAGAATACTCTGGACTAGTAACCAGAACCACAAGGAAAGATTGGGGACTCAAGAAAAAAACACTGATGCTTTACTATAAAACAACCTTCCTGCCAGCAATCACCTACGCAGTAGCGGTGCGGTATCCAAAAACGACACTGGTAGTCAACAAAAGAACACTAGAAATGACCCAAAGGACCATACTGCTATCAACAACGCGCGCTTGCTGCACGGTAAGTACCCCGGCATTGCAGGTACTGGCTGGAGCGCTCCCTCTGGACCTGGCAGTTCGGGCGGGGCCGCTACCCACCAACGATTACACGACTGACCTGGCGGGCAACCTAAAACACGAAAAAATTAGGCTACAGACCCACCTCCTAGATCTTTGGCAGAGAAGGTGGACAGAGACTACAAAAGGCAAAGTAACAAAAAGATTTCTACCAGACCTCCGGAAAATATACCCAAAGCAGCCACCGTGGTACTTCCCAGGGTACCATATGACAACACTATTAATCGGACACGGACCCTACAAGGAGAAGCTGTTTGGCTTCGGACTCGTTGAGGACACCCCAACTGCATTTGTGGGGAAAGTGAAAGCTGGAGCCACATAGTCTATGATTGTCAACACTATGAAGACCTCAAAGGGTTACTAATAACAAGGTTGAGATACTTCCCAAAAGGACTGGAGCACCACTTCCTGGACACTGAGGATGAATATGTGCAAGACCTATTCACCAGGAGAAAAACACTAATAGCTATCTGCAGCAACGTACACAGAGATTGACAAAAATCGCCGCCAAATGTGACAGAAAACTGAAACCCCGCAGAGGACCAGTACTTGGACAAGAGTGCTGATCATACGGAAAAGAAAAGCAAGGACGGGGGAATGCAGCACACACAGTAGAGAACAGACTAAACGCAGCACAGCTACAAACAGCCTGATGACGATCTGAAGAGGACACCCTAGCCCTTGTCACCTATTATTCCCACTTCCTTTGGGGAGGGGACGTTTTTTGTTCCCTCTCCTCCACCCCCAAACTTCTACTCTGGTGGGGCATGGGCCACTGAAAACTGGGGCTATCTACTCTATTGGCCCCATATTTCTGTCTTTTC
The DNA here is from genome assembly GCF_048544385.1 of Mastigoproctus giganteus. Taxonomy (NCBI): domain Eukaryota; kingdom Metazoa; phylum Arthropoda; class Arachnida; order Uropygi; family Thelyphonidae; genus Mastigoproctus; species Mastigoproctus giganteus. Next base: position 41,325,133 of record NC_143582.1, on the reverse strand, counting down.
CCCCCAATCTCCTGTCTCCCTCCCCTCTCTACCTTCATCATAGCGAAAGCCCCACACGTCAAAAACTTAATATGATAAAATTACCTTACACCCAAAACTCTGCCTAGCAAACCAAAGCGATATTATCCCTACGATAGCGTACATTTTTCAATTATTCATATTTTTTCTTTATTTATTTTTTTTATTTTTATTTTTTTTTTTTTACTTTTTAAGGTCCTAGCCGCCGAAATCCCAGGAAATTAAGCGACAGGACCTGCCAGAGTGAATCTACAGCTACTGGGTTCCTGGTCTGCCTCCATGGGGCGTAAGTGGGACAACGTTGGGCCTCAATAGGGGTCCAACGACTAAATGACCAGATGAACAATAGTACAGAACACAACACAAGAACAATTCCCACATACTTTTAAATCTCTGGCATTTCCCAGTGAACTTGTTCACCACAATGAAAGCAACGCGGAGATGGGGGGAACCCCTGGTGCCGTAAGACAACAACACACACTTACACACTAGTACTAAGAAATATTTCGTAGCGAAGACAACAACCTAATGCCAGACATGAACCACCTGGATATAACTCTCTATCGTATATCAAGAGACTACATTGTATACTACGTTGTCAACCAAATTAGAGGTAGGAATTTTTGCTGGCACTGAGCCACTGGTGCAGGAACTCCAATGATCCCCTCCCGGGGTAAGATTCCTAAAACACTGGACCTTGAACTGTGGATGGACCACATTGCACGGTTCTCAAACACTGTGGCCCCGATGTACCTTGGCAACTTACCCATCAACAACGTTCTTACTGATATGCTCGCCACCGTTCGCATCACCAGGAAGCAGCTTATAACTGCTATAAATGGATTGCCGCCCACTGCAACTGCAGCCCCCCGATCTCATGCAACAATTCATGATCATCGATCCTCTATCAATTTTTAACCGTCTTAACACAGCACTACTTTTCCCCTCTCTGGAACAGATATGCTGTGAAGCCACACCCTAAATTCCAACTGCAACCCTCATTAAACAGTTCAGGCCAATCTCTCATTCTTCCAGCCTCTTGAAGCTCATGGAGACGAAATGAAATCCAAGCTTCTCTAGACGGCATTCCCTTTCCAGTTGTCAAGATGCGTACGGACTTGGGAGTCGTCTTCGATTATAAATTGAGCTTCAACCCCCCCCCCTACATTGACAAGTTTGACAAAATTCTGTCAAATGCGCTGGACCACCAAACAGCTGCTCCACGTTACGCTGTGACTCGTCGGTACGTATACACCTAAGTATACTCCGTCGTATTATATGCTTCGGAAATTTGGGCGTCCCCAGCCCCTACCAACATCAAGCGCGTGTACTCGGCCGAATATTGGCTTCTTCGTTGGATCACGCACAAACATCGTCGTCCACCCCAACAAAGGGCAACTGCCATGGCAATCTCACTAATTTTTTCCAAACTTCCAGATCTTGTATTGGAAAAACGCCTTGTTCTCACTGCCTAAATGACAATCGGAATGGTCTCAGACCAAGCAACTGGGAACTGTGCGGCTGGAGAATCCCTCTACCCGGACTGAGGTAAGCTCCCACGCTCACAGTCCACTACAACAGACTAGCCTTTAGTGCCATTTTCTCCACAGGGAGATACTCCCCACAATCCAATCAATTTACAGCGATCTCTGCAGGTTTGCGAAGGATTGGAGGTACCGAAGACAGATCCTTAAGAGCCTTGGCCTGACCTTGGCCAGGCAAACTGCACATTGATATGGACAGCATAATAATGCCCAATACTGTATATTGTAAATAATGTTCAAAGTACGATGTCCGTATGAAGGTGTTGTAAATAAAGTCAAGAATATCTTTATGAATATAAATATTAATATACACTGTGTGCCACTTTATTAGGTGAACCCCTGCTGTGCACATAAATGGTTTGTCCCACAAGGTTGCAAATCACATGACCGCAGTTGTGGATATAAATGCAGCAGAACAACCTTTGTAGTACTGTTGAGCCTCCTTTAGCCTTCAAAACAGCCTCAATTCGTCTAGGCATGGATTGATCAAGCTGCTGAAAACGTTGTGCAGGAATGGAGTACCATGCAGACATAATTGTGCGACGCAGTTCCTTGAAATTCGACGGAGGTGTAGGCCTCCAGCGAACAGCCCTTTTCAGCTCATCCCAAAGATGTTCAATAGAATTGAGATCCAGGCATTGAGCAGGCCATTGCAGCAAAGAAAATCATTGTCATGTTCCTGGAACCATTCCATAGTGATTCGGACTTTGTGCACCGACGCATTATCCTGCTGGAAGTAACCATCTGACTGAGGATAAAAATAGGCACCTCCGTAGCCAGGTGGGAAAGAGCATCAGTGCGTAGCACACGCTTCTTGATTAGACCGGGATTCGAGCCCGTCACCACCAAATACGGAGGATGCGGAAAGGTCAGGGAATGACCACCGCATATTCCCGGAGCAATATGGCCTTAGTTGCTAATACTCCTAAAAACCAAAACAACAACAACTGAGGATAAACTGTCAACATGAATTGATGCACTTGGTCAGACCGGGGGTAGAGCCCGTCACCACCAAATACGGAGAATGCGGAAAGGTCAGGGAATGACCACCGCATATCTCGGAGCAATATGGCCTTAGTTGCTAATGCTCCTAAAAACCAAACAACAAGCACTTGGTCAGCAACGATGTTTGGGTACGATGTGGCATTCAGACGTGAATCTATGGGTATCAATGGACCCAACGTGTGCCATGAAAACATTCCCCACACCATCTTGCACAGTAGTCGTCAGACATGACGGGTCCATGGATTCATGTTGCTTTCGCGAAATTCTGAGACTTCCATCAACATGATACACCAGGAACTTTCACTCGTCAGACCAAGCAACTGTTTTCCAATCCTCGCTAGTCCAGTGCTGGACTAGCTCGCTAGGTGTTGCTGTGCCCACAGGATGTGTTCTCTCTCTTGTTCTTCATTGATAACAAAAAGGTACGCGATGTGGTCTTCGGTTGTTGTAGTCCATTCGCGACAAAGTGCGACTAGTGGTCCGTTGCGATATTTTGTTCTGCGCACCAAGGTTGTATTCTGACGTGAGGTGTCACATTGCGGCCCGTCTGTTTGCTTGCACAATTCTAGCCATCCTCTGACCTCTCTCATGAACAAGCGATTTTCTTCCACAGGAGTGCCACTGAGGGGATGTTTTCTGTTCTTTGCACCATTCTCGATAGACCCTTGAAACTGTGGTGCGTGAAAAGTTCAGGAGACCTGCCGTTTCAGAGATGCTTTGTCCAGCACGGCTTGCACCTACTACCATGCCACGTTCGAAGTCAGATCAATACTTTTCCCCATTCTTGCTACGGTTCGTACGCTTGACTGATACTGGAAAGGTTGTTCTGCTGTATTTATATTCACAACTATAGTCATGTGACTTGCAACGTTGTGGGACAAACCATTTGTGTGCACAGCAGGGGTGTACCTAATAAAGTGGCAGCGCAGTGTGTGTACTATATATATATTTGTATATATAGATTTAACTCACGCTAACCTTAATTGATGTAGGATGTGCTGCTGGTGCGGTATCTGCTGCTAACCCCATCCGGGTAGGATTGCACCTGTATACTTTAGAATGGGCCTGTATACTTGGGTGTTAACATTTCGTGCACTTGCATCTCGTACAGTAGGTCTCGTGCTGCTGCTGCTGACACCGAGTGTGGGATGCCTGGTATCTGTATAATGGATCGGGCCAAATGGCGCACCTCTTTACAGGGTACTCTAACTCTGCAAGGTTTCTTCTCTTTCCTTGGCTCTGGTTGGGTATCCAATCCTTCGCTATCTGCATGGGTAGCAGAGTGGTATCGTCACAGTCCTCCCCATACCGGGTGGAAAAGGCCCAGGTTCGAATCCCGTCGATGACGCGAAGAACTTTAATGGGCTTTTTTTCACTCCGTGCTGAGTTAATCGGACTCAGGCGTAGATAGCAAGGTTTACCCCCTCCCCAGAAACTGGGGTTTTTTTTGTCCAGCAAAACAGGCAAATCAACCAGAGAACACACCCAATTAAAAAAAAATATATACGGGTTTATGTAATCGATTACGGGTAACCCTTATATATAATAATAATCCTTTGCTTCCTTCCTACCATTTCCCGGTCTGGCATAGTTTGACACCAGACAGGCGGAGCACTGCAAATGGCCAACGCCTGGAAGACTTCCTGGCAAACTCGACTATGACAGTCATTAACCAACCGAACAATCCTACCACCTTCTCAAACACCCTATGGGAGGCCACTATTGATATCACTATGGCCTCAAGGAACATTGTCGGCAACATTTCCAACTGGAAGGTCAACGAGGCGTGGACTACTTCGGATCACAGGGTTATTTCCTTCCAGCTAAATCGATCTCTAGCTAGATCCCCAGCCATACGAGTCATGTTAAATAGATATGCAATTGAAAAGGCGAACTGGGACGTCTTCAGGACAACCCTAACTAATGAGACCCAACCCCACCTACTTCCCGACAACGCAGATGCCCTCCAAAGACAAGTCACTGATCTGATCACAACGGCCAGCAACTTGGCAATCAAAAGGAAAAACCCTGTCCCAGGCGCAAAGCCCTGGTGGAGCCCAGAGCTGCATAGATTGCGCCGAGAAGTAATTATAAGAAGAAAGACTTTCCAGCGTGCCCGGAGGACCTGGCCGGCACGTGAAGTGGAGGCGCTCAGACAGAACTACAGGGAAGTGCGAAACCAGTACACGGCCCTGATCCGCAAACGAAAACAAGAATCCTGGCAACACCTGGTCACCACCACTGGCAATACCGACCCCTGGGGAGTGGTGTACAAGATCACCACAAACAAACTACCCAGGGGAGAGGTCACCACTTCAACCAAGTCATTACAAGGTACGGAAGCAACCACCTGGCAGCAATCCATAACAAACATTTTGGACGCCATCCTACAACCAGCAACAAATCCAATCACTCAGGAACAAAAATCCCTCTGTGCAGAGAATGAGACTTACCACACTGAAGAGCAGGAATCTCCCTTTGACTTAGGAGAACTACAAACTGCTGCGGTCCTGATCAAAGATAGGAAATGTCCAGGATCGGACCTGCTGGAGCCTGAGATTATAAAGAAAACAGTGGAGTGTGTCCCCGAATTAATACTTCATCTATTCAATACCTGTCTACGTGATGGTCACTACCCAACAGATTGGAAGTCGGCCAACGTAAAACTGATCCTGAAGAACCCGACGAAACCACCTGAACTCCCAAACTCCTACCGTCCCATCGCTCTCCTGTCGGTACTTAGTAAACTCTATGAAAGGCTACTCTACTACAGACTTCTCAAACACTACGACAATGCAAACATGGCTTCTCACAGACAATTTGGATTCAAAACGGGGCACTCCACTGTAGATGCACTCCACAATCTCCTTGAAGCAGTAGGAATTACCCAAAAGAAATACTTTCTGGTCATCGCTGTCGACTTTGCTGGGGCGTTCGACTCACTTTGGTGGCCGAGCGTCCTAGGCAGACTGCGTCAATCAAAGCTTCCAGTAAACCTATATAACTCCATCAAAAGCTACCTTTCCAACAGATCAATCACTGTCAATGCTCCATATATGAAAATCACCAGACAGGTCTACAGAGGATGCCCACAGGGCTCGGTTTTGGGACCGTTCTTGTGGAATCTTGTGCTTGATGAATTCCTTGGCATGGACCTGGGAGAGGTCACCTCTCAAGCCTATGCAGATGATCTTATTATCACCGTTACCGGCGATTCTAGGGCCCGACTGGAGATTTTGGCGAATAATGCACTACAGAAGCTACAGGACTGGGCTAAACACCATAACCTCACCATCTCTGCCGCCAAAACAGATTCTATTCTTCTCAAAGGAAGTCTCAATGAAGCCAGACCGCCACAGATAAAAATCGACAACAGGACCATAAAATTCTCCACTCATCTCAAGTATCTAGGAGTTATACTTGACAGCAAACTGAATTTCCAGCCACATCTTAAATACCTAAGAAGAAAGATACGTAATTACACCGCCCTTGTCGCCAGGGTCTCCAGACGGGACTGGGGACTCAATAGGCACACTCTGTCCTTATTCTATAAAGTGATATTTACCCCGATTATAACGTACGCAGCAGGCATCTGGTACCCGAAAGCAATCACTGCTAGTGGTAGAAGAATCCTCGACTCTCTGCAAAGGAACATCCTGCTTGCTACTACCCGTGCCTGCTGCACTGTCAGTACCCATGCTCTGCAAATCCTGGCAGGCGCCATGCCACTGGACCTGGAGGTGGTCCGCTGTGGACTACTCTTCCACCTCTCCAAAACAAATTCCAAGACCATCCTCGAATTCACAACAGACCCCGCAAACGACAGAACAGCAGAAAAGAAGCGTCTCCTCACGCATCTGCAGCAGGCGTGGCAAGCGAGATGGACTACTTCCAACAAAGGCGAAATCACTAGAAAGTTCTTCCCTTACATTAACAGGGTGTTCCCCAGGCTTCCCCCCTGGTTTTCACCTGGTCTTTATGCTACATACCTGTTAACTGGCCATGGATCATTAAAAGGCAAACTGACGGCCCTGGGAATCATCGATGATCCCACTTGCACCTGTGGTGGGACTGAGAGTTGGTCGCACCTTATGTATGACTGCCCCCTGTATGAGGATCTTCGCTGCACCTTCATCACTACCTTGACCTACATACCCAAAGACCAAGAAACACACCTGCTTGATAGTAGGGAGGAATATACAGCTTTTACGCGTTTCGCACAAGAGCTCTTCAGCCGAAGGAAATCCTTTTCTACAGTTCCTGTACCTGCGCCATAGCAGTCCCAAGGAAGACAACAGGCGGTTTGAGACCATGATGGACTTTCATCCAGACTAGACAGTCATGAACTTGACCGCCACACCATCAAACGGACAACTATCTGATGATTGAAGTTTGAAAGCTACCATTGGATCGAATTAAACCCCTGGATTGGACACCACCCGATGTCGATGACAGAGGCGCCAAATGGCGATCCTATCTGTGCTCAATTGTACAGTCACTTTCGACCCCATTCCTTCCCCTTTCTTCGCCTTCACCTGATTGACTGAGTGTACATTGACTGGTTGGGGACGCCTTCGCCTATATCCCCTTACTCTTACTTTCATTCCCCCTCTTCTGTACACCCTGTACTACCTCACTCTATCTAATCGCTGTGTTTTTTTTTTTTTTTTTTTTTAATTAATTAATTATTTATTATTATTTTTTCTTTTAATTAATTTTTTTTTTTTTTTATTTTTTTTTTTTATTTATTTATTTATTTTTATTTTTATTTATTTATTTTTTTTTTTTATTTTTTTTTTTATTTATTTTTTTTTTTTCAACTTGGTCTCCGCTCAGGAAGCTGAGGCGACCCTGACGGAGACTAGCCAGAGAACTATGGGCAGCCTGGCTACCTCCTAGTGGTGTGTGCGGGCAACGTGGGGTTCCATCAGGGGCCCTGCGGCCAAATGCCAGGACATACAACAGAACCCAACACAAAACCACACATTCAACACACAACACTTTTTCTGGCATTTACAGTGTTCTGTATTTCTTCACAGTGTACATATGGCGCAGATGTGGGAAACCACAGGTGGCGCCCGACCCTAACACTATGCACACTATGCACAACACGTTTTATGGGTTTTACAGAGGTTCTGTTATTCATCACAAGAGTACTGATAGCGCAGATGTGGGAAACCACAGGTGACGCCTTACCCAAACAATATGCCACTATGTTTATACCCTCCCGCCTCCTGACGAATCGAAAGAAGCTTAAGGAAAGACCGAATAACTCTTCAACTGTTTCAAATTACATAAAGTTCAAAACTAACTCCCTACCACATTTCAATCCATAAACTGATATCCGTTATCTTTCAACTTTGGGTTCTTGATCCATAATTCAAATCTCCATCAAGAATTGTCTAACTTCATAATATTCTTGAAAGAATACAGTTCATCCACAGTTCCGCAGGCACTGATGCTGATGACACATTCACCAGAATTTCCCTTAGATTCTTGTAGGTGGGACTACATTCCCTTTCCACAGAAGACTTTAGGGATTGATTGACCACCAATAAATCAAAAATTATTCACTGAGGAATAATTTTCAACTTCTATGTTGAAAGAACTAATCCACTGGGGTGAAGTCGTATCGTTTATACCCTCTCGCCACTTAACAAGATACTGTCCACCTAGCGACTGGTAAGTAATGGTTAATTCTAGATGTCACGTGAGTTTAGACAGTCATAAAAGAGAAACAAGGCACAGTGAGAGGGCTGAGTCTGTTAACTAGTAGTTAGACATTCAAGAAACAACATACCTTACTACTACGTAGTTTGTGATCTACAGCTGAGTAAGTCGATGCTAAAAATGTAATATACGACAGTAAAAAGTTTCTATCACGTCACATTTTTTAGAAAATTGCAAAAACCAATTTAGAATGGGATGAAAAAAATACGTAAAAAAAGAGTCAAAATTAACGAAATCGTCCAACATCGCACTCTGTACCTTTCCCAGTAGAATTTATTGTAACAAAAGAGACATATCTGTGTTGTTTAATGTTATACTAATAACTCTTTTTAGTTTTATGGCACCTAGGAGTGGCTGCTCTGAGTTATATTGCTATTATTATGCGGTAGCACGTTGGACCCTACCATATTTCAGGCGGCCAGGCGCCTTTGTTAAAGAAAACTTGTTTACAAGCTGTCTTTAGCCCTTAAATGCACATTTTTGGAGTTAGTTTTGATTTGTAAGATCTAGTGTTAGGTTGTGGTGTTTCAAAGTTCCATTTTTGGTCTTGTGAAAATTCGTGAAATGGAGCGAAAACCCGTGCGTGCTTTGATTAGCCAAAAGGTTTTTGCTATGTTTGTAGACA